>NC_056743.1:1583162906-1583365406 GCF_019279795.1 Protopterus annectens
CTAGTTTTATAGTTAATGTTGAATTGTACCTTCTGAGTGTGATTGTACAGTTTCTGTGTACATGATCAAGAGATCATATGCTACAAAAGCAATACTGGTCATTTTGTGAAAGTTGTAGAAATATCCCAACTATGAGAATGTGCTAAAATCTGTGACTACTCCTTTGTAGTCGCTGACAATATAATTATGTTTACCCAAATTTTCAGCATACTCTTACATTTGACAATTTTTTAAATTGTGGGTCCAGTTTGTTTTTTGCTATCATGTAACAGAAATAAGCAGGGTCTAGAATTTGACTCACAAATATGTAAGAAATAGTCTCAGAAATGCATAAACAACAGTTTCAGTTAACAAGTCAATTATCATTATCAGCAAATACTTATTTATTACGACATGATGATCACAGTATTACCTGCACGTCCCAGTTCAGCTGATTAGTAACTGGATAAAACATCAGGTATATGTAACACGTCATTTATGCCAGCACTTTCACGACTAATCTAGTATGTTAGCATTTTCAGGTTATGCAATCAGTTTGATTGCATGCATGTTTATACTAACATCATCTATATTATCTGGCTAGCTTTCTACCTTAATTTACATTTGCAGGATTTTATAATTCCATGTATTGAGACTTTTAAATTGTAAAGCTGGGGCTTTCATCAATGTATAGCAATTCTATCAAAACAATGACCATTAATAACGCAGATAAAATTACTGCAAGCTCCAATAGTTCCCCTAACATAGAACGTAGCATTCTTCTATTATTCATATTAAATACTTAACATACACAGTTTTTATACCCCCCTCAAAAAAAAAAAAAAAAAAAAAACTTGCAATCTGTGCTGGATCATTGGGCTGTTTTCTTCTAAGGGTTACCTTAACTGGATGCCTTTTGATATTCTAAGGACCATAACTGTGATATTTAAAGAGACAGTATATATTCACCTAATTCTCATTTACGGACTAAGCCCAATGCAGCAGAATCTCATTGTGTACCCCCCACAACTAAGGTATAGTTATTATTAAGTTGTATCTTAATTCTCCATTTGTGCAGTTAGCATAATTTATTTTATATTCGGCACCATATTGTACTTTTATCTGATAGCCTTCTATCTTACTTTTTTGCCTTCGCTGTTCTACTTTTTACTACTACTTCAGCACTTTATTGTAACTCCCAAGCTGTGGCTGAAATGAATCCATGATGTATCAATCAATTATGCTGGTCAACAAATTTAAATAAGTAAATAAGTAAATAAATAAAAATGTTTTCCTTATATCAAAAATGACTACCTCACCTTCCTTTTTATGCATCCTTTCCAAGCAGTCTACACATTCTTTCCCAAGTCCCCATTTATTAACTGAGGCAATACCTTGATAAAAAAGCAGCCTGAGGTGCATCCACAAGCCTTTCTATAACATTTTCAAGCTTCACTGCCAGAACCCTGGCAAATACTGGGAAATCTGCATTCATTAATTGTATGAGCTGAAAGTTCAATGAATCCTCTGAATTACTTTTCCCTTAATGTGTCATCACTGTCAACTCCTCATTCACTAATTCTGGTAACCCCCTTCCCTTCCTTCTTTTCCTGAAACATTGCATTTAGCACCTTACCCACCACTTTCAAACCTACTGACTTATAAAAATCAGCTGAAAACTCATGAAGCCTACTGCCACCCCCCTTCAGATGACAAATGGCCATTATCACCTTCAAAATATGAATCTCCCTCCTCACGTTTTACAGTTGACTTCCATAGTGCCTAATACCTTCATCACAGGTTCTTTTAACCAGTGGTCACCTTCCTCTTTTCCTTTAAATAAATCCTGAAAGTATTCTGCAAATGCCTCATGACCTCTTTCGGCTGAAGTACTCTTTGTTCTTTTATTGTTCAGCAACTCAGTAATGCCATCCACTGTCTTCCCTTTTAACTTTCACGCCAGCATTGTGCTATTCACATACCTCTGTAACCACCATATTATTCTCTTCTCCATCTTCTACTTGTACTCTGCTTTTCCCATCTCTACTAGCTTTTCATGCAGCAGTATAATACATCTCTGTCACTCCTTTCCATCCTGTCAAAACCTACCCCTCATCTCCTGGCACAGCACCTCTAACTCTTCCTTACAGTGCTTTGTTTTTGTTCTTGCTTCATGCATTATTGTCCCTCTCCAGACCACCTTGACTCCTCCCACTGAAAGCTAATTCAATGTATTAAGAGAAATATATTACCTATTACCACTACCCATTCCTGTCCACTACTTTTCCCAGCATGTTGTGGATCTACTCCATTTCCTGTACTCCCTTCCACTTCCATGAATTCCATCACCATCTACCTAATTTTAAACCAGTTTCAGTCTGTAACTATACACTATGTACAGCATCAAAAAATCCCCTTCTCCTCAATGTCCATTGCTAAGGCATCCTCTGACATTTCACTGTCCACAATAAACCAGTATAATCAATTTGTAACCAGTATAATCTGCTTACCTGTTGCTGCACTTGACCAGAAGATTTAAACACATTCTTCCTCCATGTTTTCCTTCCCTCTATATGCCAGAAAGCCAACTCACACATCACCCTCAGAAGCTCCCAAATATTCCCAACAAGTAACTACCACCTGCCAAACAGCCTATTCAGCTCCAGATATGTTGCCAGGCTTTAGTCCTTTCTGGCTAACAGCCTGATCTCACCAAAGCTTAGTTCCTATAAACATTTGACTAGCCTATGTGATATTTCTTCTAGGGCTATAAAAGCTGCAGCACACTAATTACTGGGATAATGCTATACTTCATCACTACCCATCTCCCATACCTGCTTTTCATAATTCCATTTTCCTTTCCCAACACTTCCCTAGTCCCTAGAACACCATTTCCCTTTTCCTACCACTTCCTTGCAATCCGTGCATACCAGTGACAGGAATAATACATTACAATAAGTAATATATTACTGTAATATATTACAGTTTCTAGCAACTAGTAATATAACTAGTTACAATTTTTTTCAAAATAGTAACTAGTAATAGTAATATATTACTTTTTTTAATAACTAGTACCTTAAATTTGAGTTGCTTTTGAGTTACTTTTGCTTAAACCAGTGGTTCTCAATGTGGGTGATATAGCCTCCTAAAGAGTGATGTAAACTAGGACAATTCTAGTCTGCTAGAATCTTTACCTTGCAGTATAATAAATGGCATTGATTCTTCATACCATCATCACTCGGAATCAAACATCACTCATCAGTTGAGCACCTGATGCCCCAACCCACTGCACCAAGCAGGACACTTCAAGTGGTTCTATGCTCAACCAACTTTTGTCTTGACAATATTTTGTTATGTTCCATTTAAAATTCTTTTCAGATTGTAATTTTTAGTTGCTGAAAATAAGACGAAATGTGATGGCTGGTTTGGTTTAATTATTATCTGTGACTCTCTAGCTATAAAGACTACTCGTCTTCTTCTCCTTTTGGCTGTGCCTGTTAGGGATCATCCCGGTGGATCCTCAGTCTGCAGAACAAATGGCAGTGGAGTTTTACATTGTTGAGTTGCCAGCCCAGCGCTCAACCTTCTTCAGAAGGCACACACATGCACAGACTCACATCTAAAGCCAATTTAGAATGTCTAATCCATCTGCAGCATGTCTTGGGAATGTGGGAGAACACCCTGAGGAAACCCACTCAAACACGGGGAGTGTAGATCATAGTGTGTGTGTTGTACCTTTAACACCACTGCAGTTCATGGGCACATGCATACAAAGTACTGAGCATGTGCAAGCAGCCTGCATTTTGTGTAAGCAGCTGGAGTGAAAGCATGTATGTGTGTAGCAGTCAGTCAGTTAGCTAGTTCGTTTAAGTTTTATGTTCCAGTCATCCATCCTGATGTGTTTGTATGTAATAGATATCTTAAACGAACACCCAAGCCTTGTCATCTTATCTGAATAAACAAGACGAGTGACATGTTGTCAGAATGTCAAAATGAGGTGCACAGTCAGAAATGAAGGAATATACAAGAGTGGCTCAAACGACTCGCAAATGACTCGTAAACAGGTCAGAAAATATTGCCAGGTTCTTAAACTCATTTAAATGATTTTTCCCTCAATGACTATAAAGCAAAGCATTCCAAGCCAATTACTGAATAAACAAAATGTTCAAAATTGCGACATATTGAAAAAAATACTTGAAATAATTAAGAAAATATTTGAAACAATATCTGAATCATATAAAATGTTCAAAAAAAGAGAAAAACTGTATCTTTTCACAATGTACTATTTTTTTGCATTAACTAAAGCTATTCAAAGTATCTAAAATGTGCAAAGTGTTGGCAGTGTATGCAATATTACAATGCAGTCTTTTCAAAGAGTACAGTTATTTCAAAGAGTCTGTTGTACAGCTGAATATAATTACAAGTACCTGGTGTGTGTTTAACACTTATTGGAATGGCAGAGGGATTTCACAGACCTGATCAGCTTGTGTTTGATAATAATATTACTGAAAATTGCAGAGTGTTTGAGCAAGAATATGATATTTTCATACAGGCATGCAAATGCATTTATTCTGCTCAATTTAGCTGGGTCAGAAGCCATTGAAAGAGAACATTCATTTGTGTATGCACCTGCTGTTTATACAGAGAAGAGGGAAGACTGCCATATTGTGGTATAGGCTGAAATGCAGGAAGACTCTGAGTGCTTAAAATGTAAATTTAGAGAAATGTGCAAACCTCAAACAAATATTAACAGTGGAAAGGCACTATTTTACACAAGAGATCAAAAGCCCGATGAAACATTTGCACCCTATATAACTGACTTGAGAAACAAGTCAAAAACATGCAGATTTGATGATCTGAGAGGTGAGTTGATAAATGGCAAGCTTGTGTGTGGTGTTAATAATGATACAGAGAGAAAGATTTTGCTTTGAGACAGTGATTTAACTTTAAGCAAAACCACAGAGATTTGGCAGAGATATGATCTTTTAGAAAAGTACACAAATATGCTTATGAATAATAAGAACATGCTTGCAGCTTCTTCCAGCATGAATGTTGATAGCATGCAGCACACTACGGTTGACATTTGGAACCATCAGAATCGTAATTTCTTTGGTGTCACCGCCCACTGGATCGACTGTGACACACCTCAAAGAAAGTCAGCTGCTTTGCCATGCTGCAGATTACAGGGGAGACATACATAGGATCTCATAGCATCAACTCTTGAGAGCATTCCCATCAAGTACAAGATAGATCAAAAGGTGTGTGCAACAATTATTAACAATGGAAGCAATTTTGTAAAGGCTTTCACTGTCTTCTCAGAATGTGAGAGATCTGAGACTAAAAGCATTCTGTTCCAAGATGAGGATGATGATGGTGAAGTGATTTACAACAGCATGACAGCCATTTTGAGTCAGTCAGGGCAAAGCAAGAACACCTATTCACTGCCTCCCCATCTGAGATGTGCAGCACATACATGGAATCTAGTTGCCGTGCAAGATTCTGAATCTGCTTGTAGTGATGCACAGTATAAAAATGCTATGCTGCTTGGAATAAGGCTAGTCGCAGCACCCAAACTGCTGAGATGGCTCTAAATAAATGTGATCTGGCATTGATTATTCCCAATGCAACACAATGGAATTCCACTTTCTATGCAATGGAGAGAATTCACCTCATTGCAACTCAGGGTGAAGGCTTGCTGAATGAGACATGTGAACAGATTGAAACTGCCATCTTTAGGCCGGCAGAAATTATCTTTGTTGCTGAGTTTGTGCAAGCAATGCAGCCCCTGGCAATGGCTCTGAATATCCTACAATCAGACCTGAAAAGCTTCATGGGAATCCCAATCCTCACCATTATGTCCCTGAAAAACAAGTTGTCCGAAGTCAGACAGTCTGTGAAGCTTGTAGTGCCGCTAGTTGATGCTCTTCTTAAAGGCACTGAGGTTCGGTTAACTCACCTTCAGTGGCATGAAGAGCTCATTCTGGCTAGCATAGTGCATCCACAGTTCTGTTTGTGATGGATGGACAGTGAAGAGCAGAAACTCAGAGGCAAGGCTCTGCTCCTTGATGCCATGCAGAAACTGGATGAACCTGCACATGGGTCATCTGAAGCTTCTGCATTCATTGCTGAAGACAGCTTCTTCAGCTTCAAAGAGTCGATGCCAGCCAATGTCAGCTTATTTTTTCAGATGGACATGTATCTGGCTGACCCTTCCAGACAAATATCTTCTCTCAACAGTTATCCTATTGTCAAGAAGATATTTCTGAATACTAATACAGCTCTGCCAGCTAGTGCACCTGTTGAACGCCTGTTCAGTCTTGGTGGACAAGTGCTGACTGCAAAAAAAAACAGACTCACTGACGAACACTTTGAAAAGTTGCTCCTTCTTCGAGCCAACAAAAATGTGTAGCCATTGTGCAGTCATTGTGAATAGTTATATTTTGGTTGATGTTTGGTTATCAGTCTTGTCAGACTTGTATGACATTTTCTGTAAGCATCTTTGCAGCCTCAGCATTAGTTTTAGCAGATTAGCCTAATGTACATTGTTGAAAATTTGATGGATTGTAACTTGTTATGGGTCTTGGCTGCTGGCTGCGCGTACTTTGGTTTTTGTACTAAACTGTGACTCGCTGACTATAAAGACTAGTCTGTGGGACTTTGTAAACTGTAAAATGCTATTCATCACTATTGTAACACTGTGTATGCAACTTTAATACACTCGTATTCATGTGCAATAAGCATGTATTCCTCACACACAAATACTATGTGAGTAAATCTGAATGAGGATTGATAAATTATACTTATGTAAAAGTAACTCAACACTAACTAGTTACTTTAGTTAGTAACTAGTAATAGTAATATATTACTTTTTTAGAAAAGTAATAAGTAATAGTAATATATTACTTTCACTTAAAAGTAACTAGTAATAGTAACTTATTACTTTCATAAGTAACTAGCACAACGCTGGTACATACTGCTTCCAGACCCTTCTACCTAGATAACTTGTTCATTTCTCTTCAGCTTTAGCTATTGCAACATAATCAGCAATTCTCTACTTTTTAATTCTATTCATCTTTTTTTTTTATTTAGATTATTTACTCACCCCCCCACAATCCACATCAAGAGGCATAAACTGCTGCCCACTCCCAGATCCCCCACCTATTATAGGGGATCCAGGGGAGGGTGATTCTAGGGAATAATGCAGTGTTTGGAAAGAAAAGCATGTCTAAACAGCACTTGGGAGGTCTGCCAACACCCTACATCTGCCTCCACATAGCTGGTTGCTCTAAGTACTTCCCAGTCCTGCACACTCTACACCTACCCCCACCTGCCTGTGGAGATTCTGTTCCCCCAGTCTGCACTTCTTAGCTACACAGACTTCCCCACTTGCTGCCTCACACCACACCTCTTCCCACCCCTCAGTCCTCATCCTCATCATCAAATCTTCCTTTTTCACATCACTCTGAAAGTCCATCATCCAGGCAGCCCAAAAGGCAGGTCATTCCTCATGCCTCAGTGAGGACTACTCCTATCTACTTAGCACTTCTGCACTGCAAGTCCAGGGCACCTGCATTCCAGCAGCATAAATATCTGACTTCACTTTTTCCCAGCTTGAGACCACCTACATTTAAGGGCAGATGCTAACTGTCCCCAGGCCAGTAAACTGCACAGCACCCCCCCTAGCAGGATGTCCAGCATCCAATAGACATCTGTCTAGACAGTGGGCTTTGCAGCTTCCCTGTTCCCAGCACAGGTGAGCTGGCATCAGCCATTTAATAAAATTTTCTTCTCTAGAGTGTCCAGTGTTGGAGTGCTATTCAATCAGGTCATCTGGGATTCATGCAGTCAAGGCTTCATCCCCCGTGCCACAAAGCTGGCCATGGCAATTCTCCTTTTAGGTGCTGTTGCCACACTCTTGATAATATTGCTCATTAATCATTATTGAACATTGCAAACAGAAGCCTTTATGGTGCCTACGATCACCAAAGTCCACAGTCTCATCTTTAAGCACCCCTTGGGGATGGCAGGTGTCTAATGAGTTCATCCTTCAGGCTAGAACCAAACGAAGCCCAGCTCCTACAAAGGTAGCTTGGAAAACTTAACAATAAATTCCTGCAGAAGGAAAAGACTTATGACCTTCCTCCATTTGTCTTCCTACCTAGATAAAGAAAAATCTTTTCCCACCCCCTTATTCACCTGTAGATAAGTACATCATCAGGCACCCTTCCAGTGAACCTACCTCAGCTGATGTGGATCTACCAAATTACAGAATGACACACCTCTGCCTCAGAAACTGCATAGCATCAACAGCAGCCTGGGTGAAGCCATGTTAAACGAATCGTGAAAACGAGGACCTGCAGTAACAATCAGGCATGGCAGAAACAGCTAGCACACATGGACATGCTGATGTCTCCCACCACCAATATCTCCTCTCCTTCCTTGCATTCTTCCTGACATCCAGCTTTTCTGTGAGTTTTTCACTTCTTGTCTGGAAGCCTAAGTGGGAATCTTCTTCGACTACCTTGAGTCCTTCACCTCTTCTCCCCTACTCTATGCATTCGCAGTAACAGAAAATATTTGGATTTCCTCACTGCAACCTCAAACTTCAAATCTCCTTGGTAGCAAATTTTCATGGTAAAGTCACCATCTTGATCACAGGTTATACATCTCTCACCTGCATCTATAAGGTTTTGTCATATTTCTGTGTGTTTTTTATGTTTAAAAACATTTGTACAGTTTGATAAAACTATCTTCATAATTTGTACAATAATTGTAGAGTAGATTTTTTTTTTTAATTTTCCAGGATAATCTCAAGACTTCCAGTCTTGCAAAGCCATGATTCTGTTTGGACCTGGTTAACTGCAATTACTTTAGTTACCCCAATATCCCCAATAAATAAACACAGAGAAATATTCAAAATCCAGCATTATATTGACCGTATCTATGTTCAGCTTTTGTCTACTGCATTACACTAAATCTACATCATAAGGAATACCTTTATAGTAAACGCAATTCTTTCATAGTGTGAAATTGTCATAAAATACAATACACAGAAACTACAGCTAGGCTTTGAGTGTAACGGGTCACACACTTTATAGGCCAGGGCAGGAAGGTATACTAGAATGAAGAACAGCCTTCAATATAAGAAAGTGGACTAAATGATGAATAAACAAACCCAGTTGGTTGTAATAATATCTGGCAATGTCTGAATAGGCCACCTTAAAGCTATACCCAAATATGCCTCCTCTGCCTCCTCAAGAGGAGGAAGACAATAAGAAAATGGCAGATGTCATTACGATGTTACACAAAGGGAAATCAATCTTTGCAGAGCCTTAATATGACATATTCTACATGAACTGCATTGGCTGCACCAATTTCTAACAGCATGATGAGACAGAATTCCACTAGATCACTCGAGGCGGAGGGTATTTCATTTACCAGTAGGTATACTGGAAGCCAATGAGCACATGGAACAATAACTATTATTCTTAATGAAGACATCAACATTGTTGCCACTGCATACAGACATTTGTCATTCAAAGCAAAAGGGTTGCTACTTCAAACTTAGAAATAGGTTCATAGGTGTGTACTAGGCTAATGGCCCTGGGGCCTTTGGAAGCCTAGCCATAGGATTATCCTGGCATAGTGCCACCTGACTTTAGTTCCCAGTGCCTCTGTCGAGTAGAGCCTCTGGTGTTATGCCCGGGGTGAATTTTCTGTTTTCCATCTACTCATCAAGATTTCTCTTGAAGAGCGTCAGTGAGCTGCTCTGCTTGACATGTATGGGACGTCTATTCCATAGCATGGGCAGTGTCTGGGTTATGAACCTGTCCGTTCAGCATGTTCTGTTGATTGTGGTAATGAGGTTGAGGTCTCTGGAGCATGTGGTGCAGAAGGACTGGGATTTCTTTAGATGCAGCATTTCTAACAGAGCTGGGTCAGACATGACTTTGTAAGTCATGCAGAGATCACTTCTAAGTAGGCGATATGAGATAGAGAATAGTTGGAGTTTTGTGAGTCTGTCCATATAGGACAAGTGTTTAAGGCCTAGGATCCTCTTTGTGAGGTACTTTGCGGCCTCTCCAGTTGTTGCAGGTGTTTAGTGAGGTACATGCCAAATGGGGCATTGTACTCGATGATTGGCCTAATGAGGGAAGAGTAGAGGGAGGCAATGACCTCTTTCTTCCTGGATGCAAAACCCTTAGTAATGAGATGTGCCACATAGAAGGACTTTCTGACCACAGTTGCAATGTGGTGATCAAAAGAGAGGTTGCTGTCAATCTGTGTTCCAGGATCTCTTATAATGCCTTCTGTGTTCAGTGGACTACCATCAATGTGGTAATTCGTGGGAAATGGGTATTTCCCAAAGGGGATGACAACACATTTTTTGGCATTGAGCTTAAGGCCATGGTTCTGACACCAGTCGTTGGTCTCAGTGAGGCCATTCTGTAGGATGTCAGCATCACTTGGGGAGTTAATAATAGCTCCCAACTTGCAATCGTCTGCAAACATTGTCAGTCAGAGTCCCTTCATGTTGGCCTGGACTTCAGAGAAGTAGATACCAAACAGGAGAGCACCCAGGACTGAACCCTGTGGGACTCCACTCGTGGCTAGTCGGCAGTCTGACTTGGAGTCAGCTACTTTCACACTGTGGGTTTTATCTGTGAGCCAGTTTGCAACCCACCTAGTGATATAGGGGTTGATGCCTAGCTTAGTGAGTTTTTCTGTGATTCCTGAGTGGGGGATGGTATCAAATGCCTTGGCCAGATCAAGGTAGGCTGTATGAACCACCTTGCTTTAATCCACAGCTCTGGTGACTGACTCAAAGAAGTCGACCAAGTTGAGCAGGCATGATCTACCCTTCACAAAACCAAACTGTCTAGGACCAGAATTTGGAGATTCTCTATGTCTTTGTTTATTAGGTCCATGATGATGCGTTCCATAGCTTTGCATATCAGGCTCATCAGGCTAATGGGACGATAGTTCCCAGGGTCTGTAGTTGCTCCTTCTTTGTGGAGAGGGATGACTGTAGCAGTGCGCCATTCAGTAGGGGCAAAACCTGAGGTGAGACTGTGATTGAACAGGGCACACAGTTGAGGTGCCAGTTAACTCTGCAGTTCATGTAGAACACAGCCAGGGATTTTGTCAGGTCCCATAGAAGCTGTGTTTTTGGCCTTGGACAGTGCTGTTTTAACCTGTGCAGCACTAATACTAGGTGTCTGGCAATCTACTGGTATTGTGATTGGTCCTTTGGGGGAGCAAAGTTGGCAATTAATCTGTCGGCCAGTATACTGGCAATATCTGTTGGCTCAGTATAGGAGGTATCATTATGTAGTAGCTCAGAGGAAATCTTGGTATTGCAGAGGAGATTCTTTACATAATTATAGAAGGCCTTGTGGTTGTCTTTGCTATCTGCTACAATTCTGTTTTCATAGCTAGCTTTAGGGGATTAGATGAGGGATCTTAACTTTTTGTTGAGGCTGATAAAGGAGTTTTTCCAGCCTTGGGACTTCACCTTATTCCGCATCAGTTTCTTCCTTCTGTTATAGAGTTTGTGTATGGCAGGAGACCAGCAGATTGCCCTTATAGTTTAAGAAATGCCATTGAATACAAAACAATGAAAATTTAAAAAATAAAATCACATCAAAATGACAGCAAAAACTTCAGGCCAACTCCTATACAGAAGCAGAGAATACAATTATAATTATAAAAAACATCCATCATACAATGAGAGTCTTGGACGTTTTCATTTATCCACTATTTGCTTTCATGAGTTGTATCATCATGGTCTCTTTTTGCCACTCACTCTGCCAGCATCTTTGGCAACATTTAGCAGAAAAGTTCGAAGAAGTGGGAGAAGTTCATCACTTCAGGTTTGTCTGCCAAAAGTAAAAAAGATTTAAGTTGTGATATACCCTCACTTGGAAGAAAACAATGGAGTAAAGTTGTATTTATTTAATTTTATACATTTAATCTTACCAAAGAAAAACAGTCTTATTTGATTGCCATTAATGACCTATTCCATCAGTACTGCAAGCCTCAAAATAACTTGCCATATATTAGTCATTCTTAGTCTTTATTTTTTTTACTGCAGCTAGACCTCTCAGGAATCTATTGATGCATGTACCTTAGCACAAATATAAGTACAGCGAATATGGTACATTGCAATATTTATTGCTGAGAGACAGAATCATCTTTGGCATTAAATAAGGCAAGATGAAGATGAAAACTTTTGCCAGAATTTGATTTAATAGTGGAAAAAGCAAAGTTAATTAGGACTCAGATGACAGATCTTGCAGAAAATTTAGATGTGTGAAAATCAAAATTAAGATAAAGTCTGTTGGTAATAGACAGAATAAGGGTCTATATTAGAACACTGAAGTTTCAAAACTTTGAATGTTCTAATATCAACCCCTATTCAGCGAAAGCTGAAAGCATTGGACATACAGAACAGTGAATTTTTTCCTAGGGAAAAAATTTGCTGTTCCAAAACAAATACACACAACACAAGCACACCAAACAAACAGCAATCCACACACATACGCCTAAAATCTTACACCTAACCCTACACTAAACTATACACACACCACTAACTATCCACTTACCTTAACCCAAACCCTAACCCTAAGGTCTATCACTATCGCACACTCACCCATGCCCTAACCCTAACTCACCTAACTCGCCCTAACCCTCACATCCACACAATCACACACATACCTAAACTGCGCCCTAACCCTAACTCACCTAATCTACCCTAACCCTCATGTCCAAACAATTGCACACATGCCTAACCTGCACCCTAACCCTAACTAACCTAACCCGCACTCAGTCGCACACTTACCTGAACCTGACCCGTAACTTTTCACCACAGCGCTGAAAATACCGAAGCAACAGAAATGGACAACGAAATTCTTTCCCTAAGAAAAAATTTGGTTTTCTGTTGCTTCAATATTTTCAGCTTTCACTGAATAGGGGTCGATATTAGAACATTTGAAGTTTTGAAACTTCGATGTTCAAATATAGACCCATAGAATAACACTGTCAAGGCAAACTGCAAAGACAGAAAAGTTTTGAAATGTGTGGTAGCAATTTTGTTTTGATGTGTCATTATCAGTACACTAAACAGTCATGTCCAGGGCTTAACTGACAATATTGGAAGTAAGAATGACCTAACAACTTTTCTCAGGTATACAATCACGTTAAAAAAGACAGAAAATGCTTTGCAATTTACTGATGAAAATAAAACTGATAATTTTGTGTTTGGTGAATATGGTGTCTTAACTGACTTAATTTCATAAATCAGTAAATTATATGTTTCTGATTACAGGTGATAATATGTTTTGTGACAGTGTGCACTGTTTAAAACATTTGTGGTATTGACACAAAGTAATCATTGGATTGAAAACTGCATATAAATGGGTTCAGTGTCATATTTTAGCTAGATGAAAGATAAATGGAGATTGCATTCATAGATATTTACTATACAAATCAAAAGATTCACTGTTGACTTTTTCTGTCTATAAGCTGAAACATTTGGTTCAGACTGAGCTTTGGTGTGTGCAAAAAAAACAAACAGGACAATTTAATGTTTCAGGTTGTGTCTGTACAGCAACCTAATGCAGTGAGAATGTATTTCTGTGAAATTTGTCATGATGGTTAATTTCACTGTGTGTTGACACAACTCCAGAACACTAGAAGCGTACTGTTCAAAGAAACAATGAACATTGATTCACAAAGTCTCAGAATCACAGTGGATGAGATCTGTGTGTGTTTGAAAAAGATGAAATTCACAGACTTGTGAAGTACAGTATGTAAAGTCTCCAAAGCAAATGACAGTGTACAGTGATGCAAGACTAATATTTTAAAAAATATCCTGAATTATTTATTGATCTACACTGCATACCAACACAGTATAGTCATAAAATTAGTACTGTAAGCAACTCCAGTCATCTAAGTACCATGGAAAGTGCCATGCAGACTGACAATTCTTAAGGAACCAAAATATACACAAGATAAGAGATATAATAGCCAAACTAACTAGATTCATAATCATCTATTGGCAGCATGGTAAATGTGGTCATATCTGACTAATTATATATATGCTTTGATACAGGACTTAAGACCATTTGTATGGAGTATTATCCCCTCAAAAGAGAAGAAGTGGTCTCCCTGATGCCAGGAGCACATATTTTCTGTTACTGATGTTGACCAAAGTTTTTGGAAGATTAAACTGAATCCAGAGTCCTGCCAGCTTTCTACTTTCAGCACCCCCCATATATCAGCAATAGATGTTACTCACCAGTGAGAACATTCTTTGCAACATACTTACTATGTAAACATAATGATATAAACATTCTCAGAAAAGTATTCTAAACTTTCTACATTTTACAGCATATTTCAGAGCTAGGCATGCCTCACTTTACTTTCTCAACATACATCAACTTAGTTTCTCTTTTCTCAACCTAACTTCATCTTCTCAGGTAAGGTCTCCTCTTTTTTGCAAACATTTATATGCTCAACTGAATATTTTCTTAACTTCATCCTCTTCTGCTTTGAGCTCTATCAGAAATACTTTTAATTTCAGGTCACTTTTTTTCTCCCTTGCAGCCCTAATCTGTCTTAGTTCTTCTAGAAGGCACAGCTATCTGAGCACATCTCTTTGCTGAATATCAAACTTTTCCCTTGTTCCCTCCCAGCTAACCAGCTTTTCCCCTGTTCTTTGTTGCCCCGGGTATACTGGTTTTATAATTCTCTTTCTCCACTTCACCCCTCCTTTTATCCTATTAGTGTTTTTGTCTTAATGCGTATTGGCAATATTTCTTGCCTCCAGACTTTTCATTTTTAATAGTTGCTTGGCTATGTTAATTATAGGACTCATTGCATTCCTGTCCTCATTTTTGCACCACAGAGTAGTTTGTTTTCCTTCTCATGACATTGTAGCCTGTGTTACTAATACTTTCCACCTTGCCTCATGCTTCGCTCACTGAATGATACGCACAAATCTTAACTGTGTTGTCCCTTAGTAATTGTGCAGGTCTGACACCCATCTCACCTGGCATTGTCAGCTTCTGTCCTGTTTACTTAGCCTGCTTCCCATCCCATGTAAACTCCTAAATTTTCTTTTTCATTATGAGTATTAACTTCTGATGGATCCAAGAAAGCTTGTATACAGAGTATCTATAGAACTGCAAACCTTTTAAAAGCTTGCACTATATGATCCAGGCCCATTGTCATTAGTCAACATGTTTTCAGTTTATTCAGTACCTTCTGCTTTACTTTTTCCATGTTCTCTTCATTACGCTTGTCATCTGTCATCAGAGCCACTCCCTGCTACATTACTTTTGTATGCCTCCATAAGCATGGTTATTTTTGTAGTACTATGTGTGCTAGCCAGTAATTAATTGGAAGGGTCTTTGCTTTCCCTTCATTAATTTTAGACTTTGACAGGACCTGGAAATGTTGTAACATCTCAGAATAGTTATATTCTGTTCTAGACTGGTGAGACAAAGTAATACAACATCAGCAAATAATGCATCTTTGATTAATTTCCCTCACCAGTCATACCCTCTAATTTCCGAATGCTTTACTTGAATAACTATTAGTTCTATATGTATTGCAAGTTAAGAGTGGGAATGATGACTACCCTTGTCTTGTCTTCCTATAAAAGAAAAACATTCATGATTGCCATACTTCCTATTTTAATATTCACTGGTGAACCATTATATATAGCCGGTATTAACTTAATCTGGTCATTGGGCTAAGCATCCCTACTGCTTGCTTTCTTTTCTTTCTTTAATATCTTGTATCAAAATAGTTTTAATAATATTATCACATGTCTTCCTGCCTCATACAGTGCTACATTGGTCTAGGGCTATCAAACCATGTAATCTCCTTGGAATATGGGCTACCAATACCCAGATAAATAGTTTATAGTCATGCTTCAACACCAATATCAGTCTATAAGTTGAACGGTCAGTGGGGTCCTTATTTCCTTCACAGCTATGATCACTTTGTCTATGATTCAGGTACTGTTCCCTCCATTAACAGTTGATTAAATACAACACCTCATACTTCTATACTCTTTATACCTTTTTTTTTCCAAAATTCTATAAACATATTGGGCAGGATTCACGAAGCCTCCGTGTAAGAGTTAACATGTCTTACATGGAGGCTGCAGTTAAACAGTATGACGTCAGCATGCCATGCATATGCGTGAGGGCATGCTGAATTACACCCTAGGCTAACACGGTCCGTGTAGGAAAGTAGGGGGCGTGTCCGAATGGCGAGTTCTGCAAAGGGACACACCCCCAGAAGAGTCAGAGTCCTGAAAGTAACCTCCCATGAGCGAGTCCGCGGAAATGTCAAGAAACACAACACCACACATGCCCCCACAGACTATAAACCCAACTGTAATGTAAAACGTAAAAATAACAGTTTAATTTTTTTTTTTATAATTTTAAAAATGTTTGCCCGTAGTTGCGCCTTTTGGGTATGCCCTCCGCTCAGCCACAGTTAGCAGTCATTGAAAAGCATATAAGATCTAAATATGCAAATTAAGCCAAGTAGCAATAGCGTAGCGGTAGAGATGTTGGCCAAAGAGGAGGTAGTCACGGTTCGAGCCCCCACAACATCATTTTCTATATTTAGTTAAATAAGCATGAAACAATCCCCTGACATATATGTATATATATATATATATATATATATATATATATATATATATATATATATATGAAACTATAATTTAAGTAAAATGTAATGAAATGGGCCATGTATTTTTGAAGAAATCCGAGACAATAAAATAAAAAAAAATGTCATAAGTGCCCATAGCTGAGTAGCGCTCTCACAAGCTGAGTATGACTGCTAGCAGGTGAACAGCATTTTAACAGGTGTAATATGAGTGCCCGGAGTTGAGCAGCACTTTAACATGCTTAAAATGTGTGCTCATAGCTGAGCAACACTTCACACAGCGTAGTATGTGTGCTCATAGCCAAATAACGCGGTACCCAGCGTAAGCCGTTTGCGCGGAGCTGGGCAGCGCACCAACTGGCTTACCGACGGGCAATGTTGAGCAAGCTGTATCAAAACCGCCTGTACACAGACACACCTCCTAGCCTGTCTAGATAGTAGTAAAATAAAAAAACAAGCAATGGCCAGGCTTGAACCCAGGATACTGTGCGCCATAGTCAAATTACTAAACCACTAAGCCATGACAGTTGTACTGAGAAATGCAGTATTAGCATATATATAGGAATGAATGGAAATAGAAGCATGACATAGCAGGTTTTTATAAGCTGATATATGTCCAAAATGGCCAATCACAGATAAGTGTGAGAAAACAGGCATATATAAGCCCCATAGGCGGGAATACACAGCATAACTGATTGTGGAACCCATTTGCAGTCAGGATGGCAGGTGTAGGAGTGGGCAGTCACTTCCAAGCACAGAGGTGGGGTGTTGAGGAGTCCAAATATATGGTTTGGCTCCTAGTCCACGATCATGAGGCTCAACTCATGCAGGGCCAGGTTCCCTGGGGTGCATACAAGGCAGAGGCGTGGAACCGGTTAGCACATGATCTTACCAGTGCCACAGGCATACCAAGGACTGGTGAACAGGTCTGTCACCACCATGCAGACCTGAAGAGACGTAAGCAGTACCAACTGAACCGTTGGATCCAGGAGGCCCGGCAAATGCCCAATGCCCCACTACTGAGTAAGTATCCATGTAATTAAGTATGTAAGAAATTTATCTTAGCCTATATTATGGAGATGTATGTCCCAATATTACTTCATTTATATCACAGCTGCAGGTGTCCATTCTATGAATCGTCGAGCCTATGCTGATAGGCTGGTGTAGTTGCACCACCAGGCAGGTTAGTAATTATTTTGATGGAATTGTTATAGAATATAAGTGAGACAGCTTGTAAAAGAGTTCAGTGTAGTCACATATTAATAAAGTTCAAATAAGCCTAGAAGAAAGATTCTGCTACTACTGTATGATTAGATAAGTGATGCAGCCTGTCATCCAGAAATAAACATTAAATAAGTGTCAAATAGAGATTTTGCACTTGTATTGTAATATCAGATAACTGTTTCAGCCTGAAAATGACTGGTGAACAATCTACACAGGATAGACATGTGTCAAATACATCCCCTTTTAAAATCTGCCATATGAAATAAGTGAGTCAGTTGGAAAGGATTGTTGTAACAAGTAAGAAATGTTAATAATGCCTAGAATTCAGTACCATCATGAATTGTAAAAATAAAACAAGTGAGAGTGTGAGAAAGAAGTATGAATCAACCAAGAAAGCTGTAATAAGTCTGGAATAAAGTTATACTGCAGTCAGTACATTATGAAATGAATGAGACAGCCACAACCAAAGGGTGAAATGGGTTTAAGAAAATACTGAACCTGGAATGTGTCTGTCCCACAATTTGGATATGTTGCTGTACCCTTGCAATATGGAGATAGTATGGTTGTATGAAATACTGAACATCCACAGTTGTCTAGAGCCATATAAATCAAATGTAGCAGGATGCTGTACCTGAACACAGCCAGATATGAACATGTATGAATAAAAATGGAATGTATATTAATGTAGCAGTAACATTCCCACCACCAACATTCCTAAGGTTACATATAGGAAACTGTACTAAGACATGTAGGGTATATATATCTGCAGCTACTAGAAATGTACAGCATATGTATAGGTAGTTTAAGTTGTTAATGTAATATTTCTTCACCCTACCCTATTTCACAAATAATGCCATTCCACACCAAACTGGGTATGTGTATTCACAATTAATTCCCATGGACATTTGTCCTGTTGGTTCATACATATCTGCATGTACGTTGATGCATGTGCCCTGTTCACATATCCAAACCTGATGGCCTGTTGCCATCAATCAACCCTGCATGCTGTTGGATTGTGTACTGTTGTTCTAAATATGCATGTGTTATGCTTGCTGTTCAATGTTTGGAATTCATGGGTGTTTGGTTAATGGGAATACTGATGCATGCTGTTAGAACTAGTTTTGAATGGTGTTGTTTGTTACTAACCCAAAATGTCATAAACTACTGCTAAACATAGGACAAGAGGGAAGGCGGGTTCCAGCGGACCCACCTCTCCCACCTCAGCTGGCGAGTGCACCTGGCACTAGTGCCCAGGCCGGAACCTCCTCTGGTGGCCCTGTGCCACCTTCAGGTGGAAGCACTGCAGGGGATGGGGCTCATCCCCCCTCTACAAGCGTGGCCGGAGGAGAACCTCCACTCACCCTCCAAAGTGTCCGGTCTGTGGTGCGTAACGAGATCAGGCATTCTGTGCTTGAACCCCTATGTCAGCTTGAGGCACAGGTGGCGCAACTCATGGGTGTGCCTGCCCATCCTATACAGCCCCCAGCACAGCCCCGTCCTGGTCAGTGAAGGCGCAGTGGTAACTGCCCATGGGTGGGGATCTCAGTTCCACTGTTGCCATCTGTGGGCTCATGGGCTCGTGATATCCAAACATCCATCCCCGTCAATTGTGTTTCCGCCCCACATGTGTCATACTCCGCCCCTGTATGCATCTTGTTTGTCTTGTCTGTTAACCTCCCCAACCTACCTTCCCAAATATAACCTACTTCCTGTACCTCACATTCCACTCTCACCTGAAAAAAAATAAAAAAGGGTGCTCCGTTCCCACAAAAAAGTTATGCCCCATACATAGCTGCCCATTTTGCAGACATATCTGCTGAACATGTCAACTGATAATTAAAATTGGCTGTACAACATATTTTATTGTCCTCACCCCTCTCTCAGGGGTTGAAGGTTTCAAATTTCACACCAAATTACACACATATGCACAGCTGTTGCTGATAAAGAAATGGGCAGCTATGGGCCTTCCCTACATCCTTCCTGCAAATCCCGAGCTTGTTTTCCTACTGTCCTACCCTCTTTGTGCCCCCTTTTTCACCACTTTCCTATCTCCCCATTTTCTTTTCTTTAAAAGAAATTAGCGCAGGTGTTAGCGAGAGTAAGCACTTTTAAGCAGTAGTCAGCGGGTGTGCGCTTGTGCGTGCTTAGCTAAGCTTGTGTGCGCGAAGCTAAGTGGCAGTGCGTATGCATGGGCACCGCGCAAACCAGTACAAACCCACTTACAACTGCTTAAAAGTGCCTTAGTCACTCTGAATGACAAGGCCTGTAGTCTGCTCAGCAGAAAAATAAAATTCCCCTGTCAGTCTCGAACCCAGGACCTTGGAAACACTAGTCTGCATGACTTACCTCTAAGCCATGACTGATATACTAGAACTTTGTGCTGAACACAATATATCATGAAATAGAAGGACTGAATGTAAAGGGAATATAGGAAGGCTATTACACAAAGCTTGTTTCTTGTATCTTTACTGGCAATTCTTGTGGAATTGCATTACATTAGTGTGATAAGAGAAACAGCCATGCTATTAGGTACTAATGTTACAGTAGCACCTTGCAAACCCCACAGAGTATCAGAGCAGGATAAACACTGCCATATTTGAATAGGTAAGAGGCCAGACCTCCCAACTGTGACTGATTTACAGGGATGTCCCTGATTTGCAAGCAAATGTTAACTGTGCCCCACTGACTCCCTGTGAAATGTACTAACAGTAGGCAGAAAGGTGGGGAATCCCACGTAATGGTAACTGTCAATAAGTTAAAGTAGACACTACGTGCATGTCAGAAATGGTGTAGTAATACATATGCTCAAAATACCCCACAGTCACAACTGCAGAATATCTGCAATATATCACGGGTGTATCCCACTGATATGTACCATTCCCTGAGGCTGCTCAAATATATACCTGAGAGTATCTGAGGCCTGCAAGTGTCAGAAACACACAGGCATATCAGCCTGTCTGCTGTTACACACTCTGCGAATAGCTGTAGAACTGCTTCCACAAGCACACCCTCATGTAGGAGTACAACCCAGAAATATCAAAGGATGTAGCCATATAATAAACTAAGGACAATATAGCAGTTTACAAGCACTGCATGTGCCTGATATTCAAAGTACAAGGCCCCACTACTGCTCAGCAGCAAAATAAGATACCCTTGTAAGTGTCAAACCCACACCTTGGCCTCACCAGACTGCATGCAGTGCCACCAAACCACACCAAACATATAAGAAATTGCTGCTGAAAGAAATATATCATGCATTACAAGGAGTGAATGTAAATGGAAAATAGGAAAGCCATAGCAACACATTCCAGTAAAGACAAATAGCAGGCCTTCAAGGAGTGAATGTAAAGGCTAAATAGTGAAGCCATAGCAAGAAATTGCAAGAGCTACTGTTGTATACCAGTTAATCCACAAGTCCCACAGGAAAGTACATACTCCCATGTAAACAGTATTAGCATTATTAGGTGTGAGTTAACATACACACTGAGAAGAATGAACTGGAAGAAGCAACAGTCAGGTTTCAGTACAACATGCATTTCAGTGGCTACAACACAGCCTTAGATACGAGAGACATACTAACCTTTTGACTCACACAACAGTGTCCACAGCAAACCAGCATGGTCCCCACCTTGAAAAAATGAAAGGCCTACGCCTACCTAACCTAACATTTTATAGCACTGTCCTGAAATCACAGTGAGAACTGCAATTACCACACAGCAGGCTGCATGCAATTAGTAAATGCTGGCCAACAATTGGTGCAGAGGCCATCACATGCACATGTGCAGATACCTACAAAAGCAGCCTGTACTCCCAGTCCACACATGCAATAATATCATTGCAGCAACTGGAGGGAGAGAGTGAGACAGACAGAGAGAGAGAGAGAGAGAGAGAGACACCAAAAAAAAAAAAAAGCCATCATGACAGCAGCAAGCCAGCCAGAAAGCCATCCAGCAGCAAGCCAGCCAGCCTGCAGCAAGCCAGCCAGCCAGCAGCAAGCCATCCAGCAGCAAGCCATCCAGCAGCAAGGCAGTCAGCCAGTAGCAAGCCATCCATCAGCAAGCCAGCCAGCAGCAAGCCAGCCAGCCAGCAGCAAGCCAGCCAGCAGCAAGCCAGCCAGCCAGCAGCAAGCCAGCCAGCAGCAAGCCACCCAGCCAGCAGCAAGCCACCCAGCCAGCAGCAAGCCATCCAAATAATCTTTCAGAAACAAAGTTAATGTAAACTACATAATCTAATAATCTACATACTGTGAACCCTCCATATGTGTTAGCAGTCTGTATCTATATGTATATGAAGATGTGCATAGGGCAAGGGACATACTGCAACTGTTAGTGAAGGCTGGACATACGTATGAAGTTGAAGGTTGCTATGTGCACATATCAATGTAGGATGTAGTAGAACGTACAGTGTACAATGTAGGTTGTACAGCAATGGATGTTTAGAAGTATGTTAGTGTGTGTATGTGTATGTGTATATATAAATACATGTATATGTATATGTATATATATATATATATATATATATATATATATATATATATATATTATATATATATATATATATATATATATATATATATATATATATATATATATATATATATATATATATTATATATATATATATATATATATATATATATATATATATGTATACACATAGATACATACATATATACAGACAGATATGAATGTCTATAGATATGTGTGTATATGAATATCTCTCTCTCTATATATATATATATATATATATATATATATATATATATATATATATATATATATATATATATATATATCTATATATATATATATATATATATATATATATATATATATAGAGAGAGAGAGAGAGAGAGGCACATGTGGGCAGATGTATTGCAACAGGTGCCTTGTGACAAAGGCATGGACTGAACACCAGTGTGGATACTGGAGTACCATACCCCATTCCAAAACACTTTAACCACTAACTACCACATAGGTGGTTGCCTGCCTACTACTGGAGGTGTCAGAAGGGAACATGGGAAACAAGTGTACAATAGCCTCCCCTTTGATATCCACAGTGGCACACTAGTCTTGTAATCCCTGTACATGGTACGTGTCATCACAAATGGTGTGTCAGCTAGGGAAATTTAGGTCACTGTACCCCTCTACACCTCACAATGTCCTACATGGTGTGTACCTCTCATGACAACTACAGCAAGGGAAAAGGACACAGACATACCTAACAAAGAGTGATAATGCCCTCAAACACATTCCCTATGCAGAGTGACTGACAAAACCACAGAGTGCCTTTCATACTACCTACACAGAGGTTACCACTGCTGGATATACAGAGTTATGTCACACACATACCAGTTGTCCAACCGCCATGGTAACACCTCACAATCTGTCCAGCCTAAATGACCTATGGCCCTCATCCTTGTCACCGCAGTAAAGAGCACATGCTGGAGGTAAAGGTTGCTATCCACAAATAAGCCATACCCTGGACTAAACCACCCAGCATTAACAAGCAAGGCTCCTTATTAGTAGATGTCAGACATACCCGTGATGAATGTTATGCAGATAGGTAATATGCTGTATGAGTCACCTCTGTGTAACTGTGTGACAGGAGCAAGTACAATCACATTACATGTGTCCCAAGGGGCAGGGTAGCATAACAATATGCTGCCGTAGGCCCAGGGCCAATAGCATAGTACCTACCTATGACACAATGCACACACATGTAGTCATTGCAATACCAACTATGTGAGGTGGAATGAGTGTGCCACTGACTGTGTGCAAGGTCTGTAATGGTGTGATTGCTCAGCATGACGTTGTGTCTGTCATGGTAGTGTGTGTCCTCGGTGTGAGGCCAGAAAAAGATGTGTCAGTTATTGGGATACAAACATACTACATTGCCATATGTTGTGCTGTGGTTCCCTGTATATGACTGCGGTGTAGGTTGGGGTATGGCAGCAAAGACTAGGGTGGATTACCATTGAAATTGTAACTGTGCATTGCATGCATTGCATGGGATGACAATATTCCCCATCCATTAGCTTGATACATACCCCCAGTGTGAGGTTGCGCATTGGACCTCAAACAGTGTGCCGAGTGCTGGTGTATACTAGTTTGTTGTATGGAGTGTGGCAGGCACTGTCACACAGTTGTTGGCTGAGCACTGATATGTGTTAATTTACATGTGTATCCCCTGATAGACAGACAGATGCTATATATGGCAGTTCAGTGATATCAGTACAGTAGAGTATTATGTGTGCCATATTACTTGCTCACATATTTTTCTTTTCCTTCCAGGGTGATGGTGCATCAGCACAACCCCTGTTATTCAGCTGCAGAGGATGAGGAGATACACCAGAGCCTGGTGCGGGATTTTTCCACACTTTTTTCCCAGACCAGCCAAAACAAGCAGGAGAGGGCTGCACTGTGGCAAGACCTTGTCCGTCGGGTAAATGACATAGGCATGCATAACCAGACATATGAGCAGGTACGCCATCACTGCAGTGATTTAATTAGAAATGTTCATCAGCGTGCGTCTGATATCCACAGACAACAGCTTGCCACAGGTGGTGGGGTACCTATCCACCCCCCCTCACCAGACTGAAGGAGCTCCTCCTAAGTGTTGTGGCTCCAGCCCAACAACAAAAATATCCACAGACATGTGTCATGATGGAGGCCGGAGCCACCCAGCATGTGGACATGGAGTGTGCAGGTAACATGTCATATCTGTAGTTGAGTATTGTCTGCACTGGTAGTTTATGCATGTGTGAGATGTTTACTGTGTGTGTAGCTGTTATCCTGGAAATTCTTGTGCAAGATTGATATTCTGAATATCATCAGTACACCTGTGAAAGCCAACTGTTGTACTACTGTACTGTATCATACTCACAGTATCAATGGCACAGTTGTGCCCACTGACAATAACTGTCTTATTTGTGCAGGTCCCGCTGGAGTAACAGCAAGGCAGCCAATCCATGCTGGTGAGTGTGTAATAACAATACTATTAATACTAATGATAATAATAGTAATAATACCCTCAAACAGTATTGTGTATGTGTTGGATTGCAGGTGTGTGTGTGTTTGTATCTCATGTACTGAGGAGTGTGCATGTGTGCATATGTGCATGTGTGCATGTGAACATGTGTGCATGTGCCCATGTGCATGTGTGCATGTGTGCATGTGCCCATGTGCATGTGTGCATGTGTGCATGTGCCCATGTGTATGTGTGTGTGTGCATGTGTGCATGTGCATGTGTGCCCGTGTGCATGTGTGCCCATGTGCATGTGCCCGTGTGCATGTGTGCATGTGCCCGTGTGCATCTGTGGTATCATTGTGTACACATCGTAAAATGTGTTTCCTGTCTTCCTCTCACAGGTTCTGATGTTGCTCTGTTGGCATGCAGCAGGGAACCTGAAGCCACTGCTGGGGATAGTGATAATGATGATACATGTGTAATGGCACAGGGAGGTGTGACAGGGTCTGTTGTTGGTCAGCCAATCGACAGTACACAGCAGTCAACCCCATCAATGTGCACAGTCATCCTGCCGATACATCCATTGTCACCAATGTCCTTAGCTGAGGGACAGCATACAGTGGGCATTGACCAGGGTAATGTGGTATCAGTGGCACATGCACCCCCTCACAGCAGCCATGGCCAGAGTCCTGACATGGTACCACACAGGCAGATGTCCAGGGGTTCTCGTGGGAGCATCCGTGGTTGTACTGCCCCTGTCAGACGTGCCCACAGAGGTCTTTCAACCTCAGCTATGTTCCGGGCTGTAAGGCAGGCACAGGCACGTATGGAGTGGTACACCAGACAGGGTCTGAGGGAGCTTAGAGCACATCGCACTGCTATGAATGACACTATGCATGACATAGCGGCTGCCATCCGTACTGTCGGCGAGGTCATTGACAGACGTTGGGGGGACACATTAGATCTGTTCCACAACTACATGTCCATGAGCCAGGGCAATGCAGGACGGTTGAGGCGTCGACGTGGACATATGCCAGCAACATCATCAGCTGGAAGTCATCGCAGATGGCAACAAACCCGCAGCCGCTCCCATAGTGCCAGTACCAGCTCCAGCAATGCTGGGTCTATGCTGTCATCAGACCGCCCTAGAAGACCACGTGCACGTGGCTCTGGACAGTCCCAGCAGGGACATGTGTCCAGTCATCAACCAACTGCTTCTGATGACAGTACCCAGTCTGGCTTAGTACCTGATACTGTCCGTAGCACCCCTGCCAGGCACAGGTACCGTGTCCGTGGCCAGAGACAGTGATCTGTATGACCTGGCAGGTTCAGTCTGTGGCTGTCCACAAACACTCGTATATGGCAGCCATGAGGTGGAACTGTGTGCATGCATACACACATGCATAATGCTAACACCTAGGGCTAACACATACACACACACACACACTGCATCAACATTGCCCCATGTTGTACTGTTGTCCCTCACTAACACACACACACATACATGTCGATTGGATGTGTCAATGGCAGACTCTGGCATACCAAGTACACACCCTGTGTATATGATGAAACTGTGCCACCTCCTGCAATCTGTAACATTGATGCAGGAACAGGATAGCATGGTGCTGATGCACAGGGTGACTACATAGAACTGTAGTAATATTATCATGTTGTTAACAGTACAGTGTAATGATATCATTGTGGGTATATCCCAGCATGCCTGATGCATTAACAGTATGATTGTCATTGCAGTTTTTTATACACCAGTGTTAATTCCAACAGTGTAATGTCTGCACATCTTGGCATTCTGGTGGTAAGGCTGAAAACACAAACCCACCTACATAGGTAGCACAGGGGATAAGAAAATGGAAGTAATGATACTCAATGCCAGACATGTAAACCACAAGATGCATGCAGTCCAAACTCTACTCAGCATGGAGAATGTTGATATCTGTGCAGTGACAGAAACCTGGTTCAAGGCTCCCAAGAGCACCCTAGCACTACCAGGTTACACCTCATACCATGCTTTACAGCCCCAAAACATGGAACTAACTATGAAAGGAGGGTGAGTATCAATAAATGTCAAGGATACCCACACCCCCAGGTTGGTGCTACACCATGAAGCATCACAGACTATCCACGTGCAACTAAAAGTGGGTAAAACTGCCTTCCAGTTCATAGCCTGCTACAGACCACCCTCCTAAACCCAGGAAACCCACTTGGCCTACTTAAGAACACATGAATATATGAAGGTGTCTCCAAACAACATTATATTGGGCAACTTCATCTACCCACACATAGACTGGGAGCATTACTGTAGCTCCAACACCCTAGGCCAAAGGTTCCTAGAATTCATAAACTCAAATGCTATGGAACAACTTGTTGCCCCTCCCACAAGAGGAGAAAACATACTGCACCTGATCATCACCAACACGGGGACTCTATGCTCCAGACCAGAAGTGTATCCCTCACTGGTAAGATGACACCATAGAGTAATCTCACTGTATATTCACATACCAACCGCAGCCCCTGCACAGAAAACCACAGTGAAAAAGTTGTGTAAAGCAAATTACACACAGCTCAAAACCGAGACAGAGGTGGAATCCTTCAAAGCCCCTGGGCCTGTGGGAAATACAGCCCACACTGCTGAATCCTTTATAAACGCATTCTATGAACACCTCCAGGAATGCACAGATCATGCAATTCCAAATAGAATCAAGACCTAATCCTCCAAAGACAGGCTTCCTTTCTGGTGGACCCCAGCCACATAACAGAAAACAATAGAAGGAGGAAGCTACTACATGATCGACCAATATCCCACAAAGGGAAGGCATCTCTGATCAGTATTTGGACAAAAATTACGGGCACTCATAAAATCGTCTAAGGCCAGCTTCAAAAGAAATATTGCACAAGACACAAAGGATAATCACAAGGCTTTCTTTACTTATGTTAGGAATCTGGGTGGGAATTCCCACCCAGATATGCTCAGAAGTTGTCCTAAATGACACAGAATACACCTAAGCCACATACATTGCCAACATCATTGCTGACAGGTTCAGCACAAACATCTCACTCCCCCACCACAAGGGCAAATATATATCCCAGCAGAGTGATGCCCCCCTGACATCTGAGATGCTCAGTCGCCCTCTCCAAAGCAGAAACACAGCATCAATGGGAGCAGACAGTGTCCCAGGCTGCATCCTACATGAACTCCAAGAAGAACTAAACACAAACATAAAAGTACTGTTCAATCCCAGCCTTACTACAGGATATGTAGCCAAGGAGTGGCGTACAGCAAAAGTGACCCCTCTCCACAAAGGTGGTGCCTCAACGGATCCTGGAAACTATTGCCCTGTACACCTGACTAGCTTGGTCTGCAAAGCTATGGAAAGGATCATCATAGACCTCATAAATGAAGTTATTAGGGACCTACAGACACTGGATCCTACCCAGTTCGGCTTTGTTGAGGGCACATCCTGCCTCTTAAACCTGGTTGATGTCTTTGAAACAGTCACCAAGGCCAGTGACGAGGGGAAGGTGTTCAACACAGCCTACCTGGACCTCGCAAAAGCCTTTGATACAATACCCCACTCAGGTATATTTCTCGGAGGTACAGGCCAACACAGAAGGACTGTGGCTGAGCAGGTTCGCAGATGACTGCAAACTGTGCACCATAATCAACTCACCAGCCAACAGAAGCATCCTACAAAAGGGCCTCATAGAAACAGACAGCTGGTGCCAGAGCCATGGTCTCAAGCTAAACTCCAAAACCTGTATAGTCATCCCCTTTGGCAAAAACTAAGTGACCACAACTTAACACATAGGTGGTAAGCCATTAAGTACTGTACACATGATTAGGGATCTGGGGACCCGAGTTGATAGCAAACTGTCATTTGACAACCACATGGTTGTAGTGGTTATACAGACAGTTTATATAGGCCACCTAATCATGAAGAGATTCACAGCTAGATCACAGGAGGTCATCGTGCCTCTTTAGTCATCCCTCATCAGGCCCATAATTGAGTACAATGCCCCTTTTGTGGTGTACCTTACCAGACACCTGACCTGCAGCAACTGGAAAGTCCACAAAAGTACCTCACCAAGGGGATCAAGGGTCTCAAACAGATGCCTGACATATAGAACCATGTCCAACCTGGAATTAATGGACATGCTGCACCTCAGAAAATCCAAATCCCATGGAGGTATGTGCTCGTGACACTTGCACCTCAGCACTTACATAAATAGGACATGCTGGAGGGACAGATTCATAACCCAGAGGCTCCCTTCACTCTGGAATAAAATCACAGTCCAGGTTAGGCAGAGTCCCTTAATGACTCTCTGCAAGAGGAATGTTGCTGACTGGATGGGAGATTGTAGGTTTACCCCGGGTATCACTTCTGTGTCACTGTTACACAGAGGCTGAGTATACTAACCTGGAAAAAGGCCATATCAAAATTCATTTAACATGGGTGTCAAAAGACAAACACAGTCTGGATAGGCTTATAACTGCCCTAGGGCAGATAGCCTAGTATGAACCTATGAACCTATTACGTGATGTATCCTCAACTGATACACAGATGTAGGAAACCCAGTGTCAGTGATATCCCTGCAGTACTACACTATACCAGTAGCCATTCTTACTGAGCCACACACATCCCTGTGAAGAATGCTGTTTGGCATATAGCAGTCTCACGTACATGCCAACACACTAGCGATATGTTAATCCACGACTGGAAATGTATACAGTGGCCTATAATGCATTCTGCATATGACACACATGACCACCACATGGGTATCATACAGATGGATACCTGTTGTCCAAGCCATGCTCTATTACTGTAACGCAACTGTAACTTTGTCATCAGCATGTACTTAACATAGTATTCCAGTAGTACCATGTAGGTGGCAGCACCCATCATGTAGAACGGGTAATGGTGTGTACATATGGACAAGTGTTTTCTTGTCTATCCTGTGATATTCACATTTCCAAAGGTATTGTGCAGTCCCTTGGTGTATCGCCTAAGCAAGAAGGTGTCTTTATGCATATCAGCAACAGTTGCCATACACCTACACTGGATGTCCATTACTCACAGACTTTGCTGTGTTATAACATGTGTGACATATACTCCATTCATGAACCCTCACCCACATTAATATATCACAGCTTTCATGAGTGTGTGTCATCCAGTTGGCCTGGGACACAGATCACTGCAGTAGCCTGCATTGTCAACAACACACATGTGTGGCGTACAGTCTGGGAATCTGCAGGACATGCTGGCACAGGTAACAACTGTATTCACATGAGGCAGGCTTCACACATAGGAACTATTTAAGGTCACAGGTACATATCTCTATGTGGCACACACATACCTGATGTGTGCATTGAAATTACTGTTATAATTATATGTCATACCATAATAAAAGCAACACCCACCACACATTGACAAACTGTGTGACAAAAACACACATGGCATTTGTAGGATTCAAACCCCTACCTAACTATGTTATGACACTTGAGAGAGATGCATTAGCAGAGCATGCTATTCACATTACTGGGTGGTTTCCCTTTTCCTGCTATACTTATAGGGTGCTGACATCATCAGTCTTTACAAAGAGGAATGTACATCATGTAGTGTGTTATTCCAGTTGCCAAAAGGTCCATTTCTTTCAAAGAGAATTGCACACACCCTGCCCCCAAACACACACACACACTGAGCATTTGCAGGATTCAAACCCCTACCTAACTATGTTATGACACTTGAGAGAGACGCAGTAGCAAAGCGCGCTATTCAAATCACTGGGGGGGCTTTTCTTCTCCTGCAGTATTTATAGGGTGCTGACATCATTATTTAGAAAGAGGTATGTACATCTATTACTATCCCTCAGTATGGGGGATAGAATATATATGCATTAACAGATGCCTACTTCAGGGTCACATATGCACATCAGCACTGCCAGGTTTTATACCATGCTTTGTGACCACAGGACTTGTAACACACAACACAACCAGGGGGTGTATCCATATACATCACAGATGCACACACCTCTCGGTTGTTACCACTGCACTAAGCATGACAGGCCATACATATACAACTAGCATTGTGCAAAACTGACTTTTGGTTTGGTGTGTAGTTCAGACCACCCCTCCCATATCCAGGAACCACACTTGGCTTCCCTGGGAACAGTGTAGGATATGAAGGTGTTCACATACACCATTACAGTGGTTAACTTCAGGTACAGGAATATTGAGTGGGGGAACTACTCAGGCCTCAACAACATCACCCTACAGCCAGTACAATTTGTGAATCCATGTGCTATGGCAGAACCAGTCACCACAGCCACAAGGGGGAATACATATTGGACCTGACCATCAGCAACATGGGGACTCTATGTTCCACACCAGAGGTAGACCACCATTGTTAATATCTGACCATAACCAACTTTCCCTGGACGTCCATATCCCATCCCCACCCCAGGCAAGGAAATCACTGCAAACAAAGTATTTCTCAAAAGCAGACTTTGCACTTGTGAAGACTGGGGTGGAATACTTCAAAGGCCCCATGCTGGAGGATTATACAGCCCAATCTGCAGAATCCTTTACAAATGCATTCTATGAGCATCCGGAAGGTTTGCATTGATCATGCTATCCCAAATAAAACCAAGACTCCTCCACAACAGGAGACCTGTCTGGTTTACACCAGCCATATATAAGCTGTACAACAGAAGGAGGGAGCTAATACATTACAGAGCAATATCCCACAGAGGGAGGACATCTCTGAACAGTATTGGCAAGACACTTCAATCCCTCACAATCATCACTTGCAAGTTTTGACAGTGAAATTGTCCAGACACTGCAGATAAGGCTCCCCTCAGTCTGGAATTGAATCCCAATTAATGTTAGACATAGCCCCTCACCAACCCTCTTCCAGCAAACTCCAGCCACGTGAATGTGACATTGCAAATTCAACCCCTGGGATCTCCACTGTGTCCCTGCTTGATGGAGGCACAGCACACTAGCCTTAAATGGTGCCTTCTGTGACCTACTTTACAGAGGCACAGTAGGCTACTGTACTGGGGAGGCAGACACCAAATACACTCTGGCTAGGCTTATGTATTCCCTAGGGCAAACAGCCTAGTATTGACCTCTACACCCATATGTTTATGTTTTGGATGCACAATATTTGTTGCTGAGAAACTGTTTGCAGGTCTTTATTGCCATAGCTTTCCCTGTTTCTATGAACAACTTGTGTATCCTTGGAAGATGTTTGAATATGAGAGGGTTCCACTATATTACTTATGTCTCTGTTGTCATTTAACTGTGTGCACTGGGCAGATTGCTGTATTGTGGTAGGTTCCTGGCTTAACACATACAAATGCCAGATATGTGTGGCCAACTGCTATACTGAGACATGGCCTAAGTGTGTGAGCATGCCCAGTTCAGGCTTTCCATGGTTTGTTGCCTGACATATGTCTCATTTATCAAAGTGTGTGAGCATGCCCAGTGTGACCTTTCCATATGTTGAGATCTGAGGTCCACCACATTTGTGGTTGTGTGTGAACTTGAACAATATTTGACATTTATAGTTGTGTGTTGGAGGTCATGTTGTGTTCTTACTGCCCAACTACTTTGTGTCTGAACCCAACAGGGATTATGCTGTGCCTGCAGGGTTTCCATGGGATAGTTTGCATACACTTGTCAACATTCTTTCATACTGACCAAACACTGTAATATTGTATAGTGTACTGGTTCAGTCCTTTCACTGTGGTGGACAGTATCCTGGGTTTCAGTCCTATCACTGCTTTAAATATTCATACTGAGCACACCAGACTGGTTAAGGGCCAGTTGTGCAAATATGACCATGTTGCATTTTGTTCAGCTATGGCCTACTTAAACCAGGCTTGTCCAACATTAGTAGTATATTCCACAACTGGAGTGGACATTGAGAAACACTAGGCTATGTGCCCTAGGCCATTTCTAATCCTAGTCAGAGAGTGTGTTTGTCCTTCAACACACATCTTAACTGAAGTTTGCCATGACATTTTTCAAGGTTAGTATACTGTGCCTCTGTCTAACCATGACATAAAAGTGATACCCAGGGTAAACCTACAATCTCCCATCCACTCAGCAAGATTCCTCTTGAAGAGAGTCAATGAGAGACACTCTTGCTAACGTGGACTTGGAGTTTACTCAAGAGTGGAGGGAGCTTCTGGGTTATGGATCAATCACTACAGCATGTCCTATTTATGTCAGTGATGAGGTTCAGGTCTCTCATGTGCTTAGCTCACTGGCATTCAGATTTTACAAGGTGCAGCATGTGCATTGATTCCAGCTTGGACATGGCTTTATACATCAGGCACAGATCGCCTCTGGGCAGGCAGTATGCCACTGTGTGGAGCTGCAGTTTGTCTAATCAGGCAACACATGGCATCTGTTACAGCCCTTTGATCCTCCTGGTGAGGTACTTTTGGGTCTTTCCAGTTGCTGGAGGTGTCTGCTAAGGTACATCCCACAAGGGCCATTGCACTCAATTGTGAGCCTGATGAAGGATGACTGAAGAGGCATGATGACCTCCCCTGATCTAGATGTGAATACCTTCATGATTAGGTGGGTATATGAAATGTTTCTCTAACCACTACGGCCACATGGTTGTCAAATGCAAGATTTCTATCAACTTGTGTCCCCAGGTCTCTTATTACTTCTAAAGTACTTAATGGGTTAACATCTATGTGGTAATTGGCGGGCACTTACTGTTTTTCCAAAGGGGATGACTATACACTTTTCTGCATTTAGCTTGATGACATGGCTCTGGCACCAGTTGTCTGTTTCTATGAGACCGTTTTGTAGGATGCTTGTGTCAGCTGGAGGGTCAGATATGGCACCCAGTTTGTAGTCATCTGTAAACTTGTTCAGACACAGTCATTCCATGTTGGTCTGTACCTCTGAGAAATATATACCACACATGGGAGGTCCCAGGACTGAGCCTTGTGGGATGCCAGTTGTAGCTGGTTTGGAGTCTGACATGGCTGCAGCATTTCTGACCATGTCAGTTCTGTCCTTGAGCTGGTTTGCAACCCATCTACTGACATAGGGGTTTATATTTAAGCTGGTGAGCTTATCTATAATGAACAAGTGGGGTATTGTATGGAAGGCTTTTGCAAGGTCCAGATAGGCTGTGTGGACCACCTTTCCCTTATCAATGGCCTTGGTGATTGTTTCAAATGACTCAACCAGGTTTAAGAGGCAGGATCTGCCCTTAAGAAAGCCACACTGGGTAGGGTCCAGTGTCTGTAAGTCCCCAATATCTTTATTTCTGAGGCCCATGATGATCCTTTCCATAGCTTTGCAGACCAAGCTAGTCAGGATTCTGGGGTGATAGTTTGCAGTATCCATTCAGTCACCACCTTTGTGGAGAGGGACCACTGTTGCTGTACACTGCTCTTTGGGTACATATCCTGTGGTAAGGCTGAGATTGAGCAGTAGTTTTATTTGGTGTTCAATTCTTCTTGGAGTTCATGTTGGACACAGCCCAGGACACCATCTGGTCCCATTGATGCTGTGTGTTTTGCTTTGGAGATGCTGGCTGTTACCTGAGCATCTGCAATGTCAGGGGGACAGCACTCTGCTGGGATAGATATTTTGCCTTTTGGTGGGGGGGGGGGGATTTTGCACTGAACCTGTCAGGTTGGATGTTGGCAATGTGTGTGGGTTTGGTGTATTGCTTGTCATTTTGGACTAATTCTGAGCATATCTGTGAATTCTCACCCAGGTTCCTACCATCAGTTAAGAAAGCTTTGTGATTATCCTTAGTGTCCTGTGCAATTTTTATGTTGTAGCTGGCCTTAGAGGATTTTATGTGTGGCCATAGTTTTTTGGCATAATACTGATCAGAGATGACTTCCCTTTTTGGGTTTTGCTCTGTCATGTAGTAGCTTCCTCCTTCACTTGCATGGTTTGGTAATGGCTGGGGTCCACCAGGCCAGATGCCTGCATTTGGAGGATTGGGTCTTGGTTTTATATGGGATTGCATAATCCATGCATTCCTGAAGGTGTTCATAGAATGCATTTATAAAGGGTTCTGAGGTCTGGGCCATATTTTCCACAGGCACAAGGGCTTTAATGGATTCCACCTCAGTTTGGAGGAGTGCAAGATTTGCCTTACACATGTTTTTCACTGTGGTTTTCTGGCCAGGGACTGGGGTCGGGATGTGAATATCCAGTGAGATTACTCTATGGTCTGATCTTACCAGTGAGGGATACACTTCTCGTCTTGTGCATAGAGTCCCCATGTTGGTGATTATCACGTCCAGTATGCTTATCCCTCTTGTGGGAGTGGTAAGTTGTTCCATAGCATTTTGGTTTATGAATTCTAGGAACCTTTGCCCTAGGGTGTTGGAGCTAGAATAATGCTCCCAGTCTATGTTTGGGTAGTTGCAGTCACCAACATAATGTTGTTTGGAGAGACCTTCATATTTTCATGTGTTCTCATGTAGGCCAAGTGCAGTTCCTGGATTTAGGAGGGTGGTCTGTAGCAGGCTACAAACTGGGAGGCAGTTTTAGCCACTGTTACTTGCCTGTGGATAGTCCATGCTGCTTCTTGCTGTGTCATCAACCTGGGGGTGTGGTTATCCTTGACAATTATTGATAGTCACCCTCCTTTTGTAGTTTGTTCCATGTTTTGGGGCTGTAAAGCATGGTATGAGGTGTAACCTGGTAGTGTTAGGGTGCTCTTGTAAGCCTTGAACCAGGTTTCTGTTACTGCACAGATATCAACATTCTCCATGCTGAGGAGAGTTTGGACTGCATGCATCTTGCAGTTTAGACTTCTGGCATTGGGTAGCATTACTTCTAGTTTCTTATCCCTTGTGATACCTATGGAGGTGGGTTTGTGTTTTGAGCCTTACCTATTCAAGGCACTATGGGGGTGACAACAGGCTTTGCCAGTATCCAGAAGGCCAGGGGGTGATAGGTGAAAGCCATCCCTAGCGGGTGGAGCATCATGTCTTGCTCAGCATGTCATCCCAGGCTGACAGGCATTGGATCCCCTTTGACTAACAGCAATACTTAAGCCAATTGTTGTAATTGATCATCTTGTCTTCATATTGTGGCATCATGCTTGGTGAGGGTAGTATGTTAGTCAGGGTCATCAAGTTTGCATATACTACATGGTGTTACATTGCTTAACACATGGCAATCATGCCTCAGGTGGTGCTGCAGGGCTGCCTATGTTGGATGCACATACTACACTCCCTGTACATGTTTGAAAGCAGGTTGTGTCAACTTAGGCATCCCTTTTACTATATGTGTGAGTCAGAGAGAGGTATCATTTCCAGGGTTCCTACTGAGCCAGTGTATGTGCTATGCATTGCCTCTTTGCCAAGGCCAAGGCATACTGGGCACGCCTCCTTCTGCCTACTGGGGCAGGCTCAGGTTGTTCCTCCTCAGAGTCATGCTCTGCCTGTGATGGCCTTGGCAATGGTGGGGGGCTGTTTGGCCCGGGCCTATGTTGGTCCTGCTGCAGCTGTTTTCGCAGAATCATATTATGTAGCATAGCACATACCATGACAATTTGGGTACATGTAGTTGGTGAGTACTGCAAGGCTCCACCAGATGTGTCCAGGCACTGGAACCATGACTTAAGCAGCCCAAACACATGCTCTATTACATTACGTGTTTGTGCATGTGCCTCATTATGGCGTTCCTGTTCAGGTGTGTGTGCATTTCTGATGGGTGTCATCAGTCATGGCTCCAGTGCATAGCCAGCATCCCCCAGTAGGTGACCATGTGGGATGTCCCCATTGGCAAATGTCTGGTACAGCTGCGTCAGATGCCAGATATGGGAATCATGGTAGCTTCCAGGGCAGCCAGCACACACATTCAGTATTATGCCCTGGGAATCACACATGACCTGGCAGTTGATGGAGGGGAAGCCCTTGCAGTTGAAGTAGACCCTACCCCGCTCACCAGCTGGTGCTTTGATGCATATGTGCATGCAGTCTATTGCATCCACTATCTCAGGGTATTCAGCTATTTGCTGGAAGAGATGCATATTGCTGGCCAATACCTCACGGGAATTGGGGAAATATACATGATCACCAACATGTGCTGACATGGCATCCAGGAACTGGTGCAGTACCCTGGATGCTGATGCCTGTGATATCCCCATCATATCACCAGTTGGTCTCTGGAAGGTACCTGTTGCTAGTATTCTTAGGCCAACACATACCTTGGTTTCCACTGGGATGGGTTCCCCTCTGTTGGTTCTGTGTGTGAGGCGTGGCCTGCACAGCTCAACAATTTGCTGTGGGAGGTTTCTGTCCACTCTATAGCGCTCCACTATCGCCAGTTCATGTAACCCCTGGTAGTGACCCTGGGCCTGTACACTCTTCTCTGTCTCCTCACTGTGGGTTGTCTGGCAGCATTTGCATTGTCACCACCCTCAGCATGTTGCATATGTTGCCTTATAACAGCTATGGCAGCCCCTAGCATTTTTTGTCTGAGTGAGGCTTTTTCAGTTTTCACTTGTAATAGCTTACTCCAGTGTTGCAGTGTCTCTTGAGAGAAACATACTGCACTGTTGTTTGCAGAGTTTTAAGTGCTGGGCTGGGCTACTGTTCTGCCTGTGTAATTGCCTGCTTCTGATTGTTTTCACCTGTTACCTCTGCTAGTATTCCCTGGTAGCTTCCAACAATTTCTTCTGCTTCCTTTTTCCTTTCTGTTTCCTCAGGGGGGGGTGACACGCAAACAAGCGCAAACATGCTCACAGCAGCTAACACGCGTGCACACATGCTTAGACAGACTAAAACTTGCTTATTCAGGTTTAAACGCGCGTACACCAGCGCAAATGTGCTAACAGGTCTTTAAACAAGCTTCTACATGCTTACTCTAGCTTAAACACGCGCACTCGCACTTACAGGCGTGCACCCTATCTTACTCAGGCCTCCGAGCGCACACATGCGCGCATGCACAGCCAGCAAGAAACTTTAGTGTTATCCACAGTGTACACCTTCCATTTCTTGGTTTTCCCATGTCTACTTCTTGACACACCTCTTTCCATGATGTGTGACAGCATGCCACTCTGCTCCACTGAGCTGCATTTCTTTCATACATACCCCCCTGTGATGTCACCTATCTCTTACTCTGTTACTCCCCCTTATACTACTCCTACACTCCAAGGATTCTGCTCATTTGCTATGTAAAAGTGCGATTCACTATCCTAATACTCTTTTACATAGGATTGCCTACTAATGCTTAGTTACATGTCTTACACTGAGCTTCCCCCCTTAGCAACCCCTAGTCGGTGGCCATGTTGTTTTCAGCCTGCTATTCCCTTACATTGTAAATTCATGGTTTGCATAATTTTTATTTTTCTGTTTTTTACAGCGCAGCCCATTTGCGCGGCACTGCACTACGTTTAAACATCGGCGATCGCTGAAAAAAAATAAAAACATTTTTATTTTAATTTTCCATGGGGGCACATTGCCAGTGGCCACATATTTGGCCATTGGCATGCTTCCTGGAATATATGCAACCTTTATTTGCAGCTGACAAGGCTTCATTGTGCTTTTTGCAGAACGGTACTCAGTTGTCAACTGAGTACATTTCTGCAGAAAACACAGCTCTTACATGGACAGATTTGTGCTTCCTGGATCGCAAAATTACCTCATTTGCATGCTTTTCGGCTGCAAGTGAGGTAATTTGCATATCCAAGCCCTGTCCGTGTAAGAGCCATTTTAGGAGCTCTCTTACACGCCCCTACAGGCTGTTCGTGGATCGCTCGTCGGACATGATGGCTGCATGGAGTCTTACACTACTCTTAGACTCCGTGCAAGCCATCGTGAATTCTGCCCATTATCTTTACCTGGAGATTTCCCTATTTCTGTTCTTTATACTTGTAATTTAATTTAGACTTCATTTCTTGGTGTTAATAGTTCATCAACCTGCTTGATCCTATTTTAAGTATGTCCAGTTTGCTTAAATAGACCTCTATGTCAAACATATTGCCAGCTCTTCAACTTTCCACATCATAAAATAATGAACAAAACATTTTGAAAACATGTAATATTCTCCTGCAGCTTCTAATCAAACTATTTGAGGTTGGCTCTCTTATTTTTGGAATCCATATTCCTCTGTCTGTTGTCCTAACTTGTGTGCCAGGTACGTCTGCAGTTTTGTTGTATTTTTTGAAGTCCCTTCCATCAGTACTATTGTTTGGAAATCGCAGTATATATGTAAATGTTCATTTATTTTACTGTTTAAGTGTTCATTGGTTCTCTGTTCTCCTCACTCCAGTGTTTCCCCCTTGTTTTGCTGTTGTTTAATTGGCCTACCAGCCTAGATACTGCCTATTGTCATTGTCCCATATTTCCCCTAGACTTCAGTATTATTTATTTCTTTAAATAATCCCCTTTGAACTTCTCAAAGGCCTCACTTACACACCACAAAGATCTTCTTACTTTTTCAATGAGTCCAATAGGCTATCCTTTACCTAGTTCTTAAAATTGTTTATTTTTACTAGATTGGTGGGAAATTGTTAATGTTCCCTGCAAACTCACTTCTTGCCTTGATAACTTTAACATCTGAGCATAATAGACTGAGATGACTAATGACATTGCATTAAGATATTTGACTGTATAAACACATTCCTGAATAACATATCTTCTATACAGTCCAGATGAGGGACCATATTTAGATGAACAATAGGTGTACTCCATACCTTTGGCTCTCACCTCTGCCACATAAACTAGCTCAAATAGTTTCATAAATACTTTCAAAATGTCCCTTCTGTTTGTATTCACTTTACTTATGGTGTCCTTGTAACACATGCTCTGTTAGGTACCAGATTCCCATCACCCCTATATAATATACCTAGATGATAAAGAATTCCCTTACTTAACACTTTTTACCTCTCTTTTTTTTGGGGGGTATATATGCATGGCACTACCTCTAAACTATCCAGATTTTTGCAGAATGTCCAGATTTTTGCTTCATAATTTTAGTTTGGTTCTCATAACATTAGTGGTTTTCTGGCAAATCACTGGGGATTGATGTCAGCAAATACTCAGACAACACAGTGTGTTGTTGCCTGCCAGCAAGAGGTTATCCAGTTCGATTCTCAGTTGGGGTGCCTTCTGTGCTGAGTCTGTATGTCCTCCCTGCATCCCTATGGGTTTCCTCTGGGTGCTCTAGTTTCCTCCCACATTATAAAAACATGCATCTGGAGCATTTCTCCCTGGCCTCTGCTGAAAATTGGCTTTGTTCCAGGTTGGACTTTCCCGGTAAATTAATAGCAAAACATAATTGTGCTCCAGGCTTCATATTTTTCAGAAAATGTAAGCTAATATAAAACCTCTAAGTTTAGAAGAGCAATAAGATTTTGTACCTCCCCTATACCCCACCCCATTACTTTTGGCTTTGCCCAGATTTCTTGCAGAAAGAGGTCAATACACTGCCACATTTGAGGGGTCTGTCAGTCTATTACCATTCTGTGATAAAATCCTAAGTATGTCATAACCATTGCTTCCATCTACATTTACTTTCCTGTTGTTTTGTCCATTCCTTTCAAGATTTTCCCCTTCTGCTTCTGGCTAACAGGTGGATAACATTTCAAAATACAGCATATAGCATACATTATATTTTTGGCTTTACAAATGTGGTTCTATCCAGTTTGTTTTCCCTGTTTCTCACATAGCCCCAAGCACCTTTGACAAACAATGTGCTGGCATAAAATACACAAGATAGTATTTTCCAACATGAGAGGAACTGCTCTTACTTAGATTCCCCAGACTTATACACTCTAATTCTAAACTTGTTTGAGATATTATGTTTCTATACATCTGTGGCTCTATATACTTGGATTTACATAAATCCAACCAGAATATTTAGTTCTTTTTTCACAATAATGAAAACATTTTTAAACATTGCTAGTGTATTATGGTACTTTTAGGTTCACAGGTGTATACTAGGGTAATGACTACAGGAGCCTTTATAAGCCTAGCCATGCATCCCAAATGTATCCAACAAATGTTTGTGCCTTAGAGGTTATTTTAAGGGGTATATGTAAGTATGCTATGGGTAGTCAAGCATTTACAGGCTTCCTCTGTCCATTAGACACATAGGTGCCAAACCAGGGACACATTTCTGATTTCCCATCCATTGGTCCAGGTTATTCTTGAAAAGAGTTATGACAGAACTCTGCTTCAAATTGCTGGGAAACTTGTTCCAGAGTAGGAATATCCTTTGAGACACATACCTGTCCCTCCAACATGTCCTATTTATGTTGTAAAAAAGGTTTAAGCCCCTAGATCCAGTAATTCTGATGCTATTCATATGCAGATATGCAAAAGGTCCATCAGAATGAGTTCCAAGGATGCCTTGTATATCAGGCATAAATGGCCTCTTAACAATATGTAGTAGACAAGAGTATAGGGATAGGGATAGGAATTTTAGGCAATCTGCAGAGGACACATTGTCACTGCCCTGTGTTCTTTTTGTGAGGAAACTCTGTGGACATTCCAGTTATTGCATGTGCCTGGTCAGGTACATGTTGAAGGGGGTATTGTACTCAATTATGGGTCTGATGTGGTCTCAATACAGTGGAATGATGACTGCCATTGACCGGGATGCCATGCTCTTGCTAAGTTGAGCAACATCGAATGATTTCATTACTGGTACAAAGTTTATTGCATTTTTATCTGATTGGCCTGAGGGATTAACTGTGTAAAATCTTTCATCCTGTTGGTATAAAAGCCTCATGCAAATGCAATTCCCTATGATTTGTATATAAGCAAACTGCTATGGTTTATAATCCTCTATAGGAAACACTCTCTATAGTTTCTTACTGTTCACAGCTGCTCAAAGAGCCACCAGTTTGTGCAGAGGGCACTACCACTGCAGGTCATCTAACAAGAACTTCTCAATTTTGGTGACTTTTGCCATAGGTCTGGAGAGATTCTACTGAAATCAAAAACATCTACTGCTAAAATAAAAAAAATAAGTGCTTTGAAGTTTCTTTCCACGTTGCTGACTGTATTTTATTATTTTGCTGCCTTATTTTTTCTGATTTTTACTGTATTTTTCTGCACTTTAAAAACTGTTCTGTTGCCTTAAGTAGCTAGTACATAGCATAAACTAGATTTAAAGTCATATCTGCTGAATCTAGACTGTATTGTCACACTTGAGCACTATTCCACCCATCTTGCATTAGGAGGGCCTTGTCTGCACCCTTGTGGCAGAAGTGTGTAGTCTGATCCTCATATCAGTTAGAGATTACTGGAGGAAAGCTCATTGTGTACTTTCCCATTGATAGTTTATACTAAAAGTATTTAATTTTACCTGTATTTAAGCCTTGCACTTACGCATAGATGCTCACCACACAGTGGTGCCCTTTTAGATGCAAACACCTTGAAAGACAATTTTCTCCTAGACATCTATAAGGAAACCCTGCAAAGCTTCCCTTTTGCATTGCAGGAAACTCAATCGCACACTGAGTATCGTTGCCATAGTTTTCACACCTAGCTTTCAATAGAATAAGCACCTTTGTTAATCCTAGACCAAAATCTGGTCAAACCAGCCCACTCCTCAGTAGCTGTTACAATAAAAACCTGCCATAATGGACCAGCCATCCTAACTGACATGATCATTCTGAGGCAATATAGTAATTGCTTCACAAATATTAACAATGATTTACTCCTAAACAAACAAATACAATATGTGAGAGATGTAATTACACTATGAATTTGGAATCAATTCTCTCACGTAACAACAATCCAGACATCAAAGAGGTTGTCAACACACACACATCACCAACTGGCACAAAGACTATCTGCTGGCTAAATTTAAATAGTAATTCTAGTGTTCCTGTTGTGAAGTGAGGGAATAACAGGCTTATGGTATATTTAGATGGAAAGGCAGCAAAGAGAATTTGATAGAAGTAAGGAAGTAAGTGAAAAAGGGAGATTAAGAAAGTATAAGGAATGAAAAGGTATTTGTGCACATTTAGGGATATAGTTTATCCTAGTTTTGATCATAAACAGAGACAGATTTTAGCTAGGAAGACTTTCAGAATGTTTTTTAAAGATAGGAGGGAGAGTATTGATCTGATAGATATACATAAGGAGTTCCAGGCCTTAGCAAGCTTGTATGAGTATAGACAATGTACAGCAGATTTGATAGGTTTGTAGACAGACAGGAGTTTTAGGTCACTGGATCTCAATGACAGACTGGAACATAATTGTATAGAATGTTTTTAGTGCTGATCAGGCAGCTTAGTTAGATGATGAGGCAGTTCTATCCAATTTAGGCTTTTTAGTGCTGTTGCTATACAGTGGGGAGTTCTGAAAGGGGTATTTGCTGCAACTTTAACAACTTTGTTATAGCATTGCTCAAGTTATAATTTTGTGAAGCCTGGAGGTTAGTAAGGTTGGGAGCACCATAAAGAAGAGTGGAGAGGAGGTAAGTAGTGCAAGTGTAGCTTTAGTTGTATCATTAAAACATGTTGGGCTCTGTAAAGCATCCCTAAATTTTGATGAGTTTTTTAATGCAATTTTTTATATGCAGGTGAAATGTAAGATTATCATCCACTATCACCCCTAATAATTTGCTATGAGAAGTTACTTCAATGTTTGCATTAACAAGAGAGAGGACTTGAAATGTTTTTTTTTCATGATAGAGGAATTTGAGTAAAAAAGAAGTAGTTTGGTCGTTTTTGATTTGGGCATGCGTTGTGAGTTATGAAGCCATGTTTCAGTGTCTGTTAAAGCCACCTGAGTACTTTTTTGGAAATATACCATATTGTTAAGAGTGGAATCATCTGCATATTGTTTTAGGGTGGCCTGTTGTGTGGATGTATAGAGGGTGTTAATGTTAACGTGAAAATGTTAAAGAGTAGGGGACCAAGGATAGAGTCTTATGGTACACCGGTGGTGAATGTGAGATAAGGAGAGAGCATGGAGTGCCATTTTACTAACTGATACTTATTGGACAGGCAGCTTTTGAACCATGGAAGGGTGTGCTGAGAGAGACCTAGTGAGCACATTTGAAGTAGAAGTTTGCTATAACAAACTGCATTGAAGGCTTTAGACAGTCTAGAAATAAGGAGACTAGTTTGCTGTTATCTCTAGCTTTATTGACAGTATCTAGCCAGTTCAGTACTAGTACTATGGGAAGGATGGAAGCCATGTTGTGTAGAGGACAGGAGTTCTTCCTGCAGGAGATAATCTAGCAATTGTTTTTGAATATATATTTTTTTCAAATTGATGACAGTTTTTACCCTGCTGGGCCCTGGACTTCATAATGTTTGCTGTGACTTTCTTCCTTTTTTGTACAATTTATTGCTATTTGGATTCCTCTATGGTGGTTTGTTTTTTGTTTCTTTTGAGCTTATTTCTGGTATGTACAGCTGTCCCTGTGCATCTGTTAACATTATTGTATCGGGTTTCTGTGAATACTTCTGCATGGGCAGCTGTGTTCTCAAGGTTTCGAGGGACTTGAAATGTTGCTAGGTTATCACTTAATTGAAAGTGTGCCTTGGAAAAGTTCCTAAATGTTTTGAGGTTAGCTGGGGTCCTGGGTTTGATTTTTATTTCTAAGGAGACAACTTTATCATCCAACCATATCAGAGAGAGCATTACACTAGAGGGGTTGCAACGTTCTCCCACATTTCATTACCAGATCCATTATGTTTGCAGCCCTTGCAGATGTGTGGACTATCTGGTCCAGGGTATTTATTTTTAGCCCAAGCACATTGTCTTGTTTGACCGCCCTTGAGGTGGGATTGTTATTGATGTATGTTGAAATGGATCTAGGACTATTGAACGAAAGTTCAATAGTCCGAATCCACAATACCTGAACGCACTTTAACGAAAGCACTTTCACCGAAAAAGTGCTTTCATTAATGTCCATTCAAAAAAAAAAACAATAAATCTTCTTTTATGCAGGGGGCAAGCCCCCCTGCACCCTCCATATGGGGGGCTGTGCCCCGCCCCCCTACTTTTATATTCTCACTCCGAGGTCGCACTACAGTGGGGAAAAGGGAATTCTCCTTTAACCGCACCTTAGTGCGACCAGCACAACCAGCATACATAACCAAAAGTGCTGCTTTGGTGAACAGCACTTTTGGTTATGTATGTTCGGTGATTTCTGCTTCGGCAGAAAGTGCCATCAGGGATCTGTACGGATCCCGTTGAGATACCTCTAAGTTAAGTCCCTGCTTGTGCAATAGCTGGCCTAAATGTGCGAAAGGCATTGTAGTCCTGAACTGATGGGGTGCTCACCGTGACTCTAAACTATGAAAGGCTTCTCTGCTAAAACCCAGGATTGAACCATGACCTTCAGATCTTCAGTCTAACACTCTCTTGACTGAGCTATTTCAGCTTAGTTTAACACACTTCAGAATAACACTCTCCCAACTGAGCTTTTGCCATGTTATTCCTCTCTGTACTGTAGAATGATTCACTTTCTACAATTGTGCAGACAGCATACTTTTCTAACAAAATTAAACATAAACTGAAAAGGGGAAGACTATTATTCTCAAACTCAAGTACTTCTGTGCTTTAGTTTTCAGCCATTTTTGAGCATTTCTCCGTTGTTGGAAGCTCCCTCAGTTCGTTATTCTTTTTTTCATTGCCACTTATAGAGCTGACATTTACAGCATCTCAAACTCATTACTTTACATACTCCGTTTAAGACCTCTAGAAAGATTAACTGGCTCTTATAATTATTTGCTTGTATCATTGGCTGTCTAGAATGATCAATTTAGTATTGCGGCTCCAGTGATGCCTAGGCAGCCTGTGCTCTTAGCCAGTAAAAATCATGTCTTTTTCTACCATTCCACCTCCTTAGTTAAAGATACTCCCACTGTAACACCCATCATTACATATGAATGAACCAGAGCCTTCAAGGCCAAAAACAAGTTTACAGGGCCACTGTTCACCATTATTATTATTAATAATTTCTTAAGCCAAACCAGACAATATTACACATAGTTTCAATCAAGTAAACACTTTTTTAAAGTTTTAGAGAGCTGCAGACTCTTTTGTTAGGTTAAGAACAGTATGAGTTTGTTCTCTCCCCAGTTACCTTGGATCATGGTTCTTCATCTATAGTGTCCAGATCTTGTAGTACCAGCAACTGCTGACTTCTGTTAACTTCCTTTACTTTATTCACAACTGATAAAGCATGTTTTTGACTATTTTCTAAGTTTCTTTTGAAGTTTGGGAAAGGCTTTAGTGGCATTCCTTCTGTGGACCAATTCTGGTTTTCCCTCCATGTTTCTGGTCCACATTCCATTCTCTCTACCTACTTGAATTCCTGTGTCATCTCTTCATCACACAAAAAAATAATAATTTCAGCCATAGCGGCTTTACAATAAAGGAAAGTCGTTGTACTTCTTGGAAAGAAAACCTTAAAGACTGCTGTTTACAGCATTTTATACCTCAGTCATTTTCACCTACATAGCTTAATTGTAGGGATAACTTTATATGACCCAAGTAATCACCGTTCACATAGACTCAGGACTCACATATCTTTTTTTTTTATCAGACTTACCACTGACATCTGATCCTCTGTTCCCTGCGCAGTTCCTTTTTCCCAGTGTGAGCAGCTTGTGGGAGGGCACCCCGATTTGTCCTTCATCAGGCAGGCCCTGTCCCTCTGCACAGAAGGGACGTCACAGTCACCATGACTATGCAACCTCCCCAACCCAAGATTATCATACTGCTGTCAAGCTGAATTTTTTTCTGCTAGCATAGATCCCTTTACTAAGCATCTTCTACAGACTAAGTAGACAGTGAGGAGATGTACCTTTGTACATGTCTCATCCAGGGCACTAGGTGGTGAACATGCCTGCCCCTCACTCTGCCCTGCATTATCTCTCTGAGCTCTAGCCTCCACCAGAGATCCACTACAGATAGGCAGGCATGTCCCTCCTCCAAAGATAGACATACCCATCCACTCTGCCACTGACTCCCCAGCCACTAATCAAACTTAGGTGATGAAGGGTCATAGTCAAAACTACATTCTGTTATGGAAGTGGACTGGTTAGGACTCACCTATCTTAAAGTCTTAACATATTTTTCACAGCTTTGTAAGAATGTTCCTTTTGTTGCTACATTTGGAATTGTACCGGGAATGGTCTTGTTTTCTTACCTTCTCCTATCCTGTTTGGTACAAATACCTTGTGTTCTCTTTACTGGTATACCAGTCCATTTGCAGATTTGCTTTCTCTTATACTCCAAGCAGTTAGATCCTTCTTTTTTATCAGATATTTCTGAGAATATAAAATTCTTCATTCTGGAACTATCTTCCAATTTGGTCAGCTTTTCCAAGAATTCTTCCTGTTTTACCTCAGAAGTAGTCATTTTCTCCATCAGATTTGGCCCTTCGTTTTGGTCTACTTGGATGGCATGTGAATGCTTAAGACAGTCTCTTCAACATTACCCAATATCCTGTTATTAGATTTTATGCAATTCTTTACTGTACCTATCATTTTAAATATTTCATGCTACATTTTATATGTTTTCTCGTACATTACTGTGGAACCCATCCCTGTTTTTACTGATAATTCAGCCAGGAAGTCTGACATGTGATCTACTGCAGTAGCAACATTCTGATGTTTTTTTTTTTCTGGAACTTTATTTTCTTTCCCTTTGGATGGCACTCAGTCAATTATTCTTTCCTTGCAATATCCACATTTGTTACTGACTGTTTAAGTACTAGTTTTTTACCAATTTTCACTTTTCTGGGAATGAGAAATAAAAGTAGCCTGCACTACTTGAAAGGCAACATACCAGAAGTCTACCATATCCCAAGATTTGGCAGCTATTTTGACAACTGTCAAATTAAACATCAAAATAAAAGTTAAAATGTGATCATCATTCTATGTCGCTACACTTATAAGTAAGGGTATGGCATCCACGTGCAAGGAAGTCATAGTTCCACTTTATTCAGTCCTTATCAGACCCATCATTGATTATAATGCCTCCTTCAAAAGGTACCTGACCAGACATATGCATGAGATGGAATGCCCACAAAGGTTCCTTACCAGGAGTATCTGGGATAGAAGCACATTGTCCTATACAGATCATCTTAAAGTCCCATCTCTATAGTTGGTATCCTACAAGTTACTGAGAGGTGATCTATGCCTGGCATACAAGGCATCCATAGATCCAGCTGTGATGGACCTGTTGCACATCTACAAAATGAACAGCATCAGAACCACTAGATTCAAGGATTTAAATTTTGCTTGTGACATACATAAGACATATCGGTGAGACAGATGTGTATCTGAGGATCCCCATGCTGTGGAGCAGACTTCCCATCCATTTGAAACACAGTCCATCCCTAAACCTATTTAAGCGTAACCTGAACCAATGGATGTGAAATCAGGAAATCACCATTGTTCTGGCCCCCATGTCTCTGATACACAGAAGCAAACAGTAATGTCCAAATTAACATATCCCCTCACACATAACCTCTAGAAATATCTTAACCAACACACAACCTCCTAATAAAAGCCCACGAGACATAGGGAGACAATTAGGTTGGGTTGTATGGCTGGACTTATAAAGGCCCTGGTGGTCATTCATTAGCCTATTATATAACTATGAACTTATGAGCCTATGAACATATGAGAAAAAAATGAGCCAGCAGTTGCAGTGTTGACAAGCAGTGTTTAAATAAAACCCACTTTGTTGAGTGTGCATGTGTGAGTGTGTATGTGTGTGTATATGTGTGTGTGTGTGCATGTGTGTGCATGTGTGTGTGTGTGAATGTGTGTGTGTGTGTGTGTGTGTGTGTGTGTGTGTGTGTGTGTGTGTGTGTGTGTGTGTGTGTGTGTGAGTGTGTGTGTGTGTGTGTGTGTGTGTGTGTGTGTGTGTGTGTGTGTGTGTGTGTGTGTGTGTGTGTGTGTGTGTGTGTGTGTGTGTGTGTGTGTGTGTGTGTGTGTGTGTGTGTGTGTGTGTGTGTGTGTGTGTGTGTGTGTGTGTGTGTGTGTGTGTATGTGTGCATGAGCGTGTCCATGTAAGAGGAATACAGTTTTGCACTAGTTTTTTTCCAATTTTCACTTTTCTGGGAATGAGAAATAAAATTAGCCTGCACTACTTGAAAGGCAACATACTAGAAGTCTACCATATCCCAAGATTTGGCAGCTATTTTGACAACTGTCAAATTAAACATCAAAATAAAAGTTAAAATGTGATCATCATTCTATGTCGCTACACTTATAAGTAAGGGTATGGCATCCACGTGCAAGGAAGTCATAGTTCCACTTTATTCAGTCCTTATCAGACCCATCATTGATTATAATGCCTCCTTCAAAAGGTACCTGACCAGACATATGCATGAGATGGAATGCCCACAAAGGTTCCTTACCAGGAGTATCTGGGATAGAAGCACATTGTCCTATACGGATCATCTTAAAGTCCCATCTCTATAGTTGGTATCCTACAAGTTACTGAGAGGCGATCTATGCCTGGCGTACAAGGCATCCATAGATCCAGCTGTGAGGGACCTTTTGCACATCTACAAAATGAACAGCATCAGAACCACTAGATTCAAGGATTTAAATTTTGCTTGTGACATACATAAGACATATCGGTGAGACAGATGTGTATCTGAGGATCCCCATGCTGTGGAGCAGACTTCCCATCCATTTGAAACACAGTCCATCCCTAAACCTATTTAAGCGTAACCTGAACCAATGGATGTGAAATCAGGAAATCACCATTGTTCTGGCCCTCATGTCTCTGATACACAGAAGCAAACAATAATGTCCAAATTAACATATCCCCTCACACATAACCTCTAGAAATATCTTAACTAACACACAACCTCCTAATAAAAGCCCACGAGACATAGGGAGACAATTAGGTTGGGTTGTATGGCTGGACTTATAAAGGCCCTGGTGGTCATTCATTAGCCTATTATATAACTATGAACTTATGAGCCTATGAACATATGAGAAAAAAATGAGCCAGCAGTTGCAGTGTTGACAAGCAGTGTTTAAATAAAACCCACTTTGTTGAGTGTGCATGTGTGAGTGTGTATGTGTGTGTGTATGTGTGTGTGTGTGCATGTGTGTGCGTGTGTGTGTGTGTGTGTGTGTGAATGTGTGTGTGCGTGTGTGTATGTGAGTGTGTGTGTGTGTGTGTGTGTGTGTGTGTGTGTGTGTGTGTGTGTGTGTGTGTGTGTGTGTGTGTGTGTGTGTGTGTGTGTGTGTGTGTGTGTGTGTGTGTGTGTGTGTGTGTGTGTGTGTGTGTGTGTGTGTGTATGTGTGTGTGTGTGTGTGTGTGTGTGTGTGTGTGTGTGTGTGTGTGTGTGTGTGTGTGTGTGTGTGTATGTGTGTGCATGAGCGTGTCCATGTAAGAGGAATACAGTTTTGCACTAGTTTTTTTTCCAATTTTCACTTTTCTGGGAATGAGAAATAAAATTAGCCTGCACTACTTGAAAGGCAACATACTAGAAGTCTACCATATCCCAAGATTTGGCAGCTATTTTGACAACTGTCAAATTAAACATCAAAATAAAAGTTAAAATGTGATCATCATTCTATGTCGCTACACTTATAAGTAAGGGTATGGCATCCACGTGCAAGGAAGTCATAGTTCCACTTTATTCAGTCCTTATCAGACCCATCATTGATTATAATGCCTCCTTCAAAAGGTACCTGACCAGACATATGCATGAGATGGAATGCCCACAAAGGTTCCTTACCAGGAGTATCTGGGATAGAAGCACATTGTCCTATACGGATCATCTTAAAGTCCCATCTCTATAGTTGGTATCCTACAAGTTACTGAGAGGTGATCTATGCCTGGCATACAAGGCATCCATAGATCCAGCTGTGATGGACCTGTTGCACATCTACAAAATGAACAGCATCAGAACCACTAGATTCAAGGATTTAAATTTTGCTTGTGACATACATAAGACATATCGGTGAGACAGATGTGTATCTGAGGATCCCCATGCTGTGGAGCAGGCTTCCCATCCATTTGAAACACAGTCCATCCCTAAACCTATTTAAGCGTAACCTGAACCAATGGATGTGAAATCAGGAAATCACCATTGTTCTGGCCCTCATGTCTCTGATACACAGAAGCAAACAATAATGTCCAAATTAACATATCCCCTCACACATAACCTCTAGAAATATCTTAACTAACACACAACCTCCTAATAAAAGCCCACGAGACATAGGGACACAATTAGGTTGGGTTGTATGGCTGGACTTATAAAGGCCCTGGTGGTCATTCATTAGCCTATTATATAACTATGAACTTATGAACATATGAACATATGAGAAAAAAATGATCCAGCAGTTGCAGTGTTGACAAGCAGTGTTTAAATAAAACCCACTTTGTTGAGTGTGCATATGTGAGTGTGTATGTGTGTGTGTATGTGTGTGTGTGTGTGCGTGTGTGTGTGTGTGTGTGTGTGTGTGTGTGTGTGTGTGTGTGTGTGTGAGTGTGTGTGTGTGTGTGTGCGTGAACGTGTCCATGTAAGAGGAATACAGTTTTGCACTAGTTTGTAAGATGTTTTCCTGAACAGTTGTTTAAAGTGCTCAAATAAGTCATTCTTTTTCATATAAATTAGGCCTTATTACAATTCACTGATATGTTAGGTATGCATGTCTCTGAATCTCAGTTTCAGGCAACTGACTCAAATTATCTGAATCATGTGAATGTCACTTAAGCAATAAATCTTGTAAATTTCTTTCAGAGGATCAAGTTTCCAAATATGGCTCTCATAATATAAGTTGTAGTGATATGCATTTTTATGGGTCTATATTATATGCTCGAAGAGACTTTTCGAGCATATAATCATTGACACATAAAGAGCGAATACTCTAAAACACAAACGGCCACGTCTGCAAATGTTTTCCTCTGGGAAAAAAATTCATGGGGTTGTACATAAAAAACACAAACTTCAAAACCCTAATCAAGTGGGAGGCTTCAACCCCCATACCCCCCGACATGGGACGTTGTGCCCCCCACACCCATCCTAATTAATTATACCAACTCTGAGATCACTCTACATTGGGGAAAAGGGCAATTCCCGATAACTGCCAACTGAATTTTTTTCCGAGGAAAAAATTCACGGACTTGGCCATTCACGCTTTAGAGCATTCGCTCTTTATGTATCGATGATTATATGTTCGAAGAAAAGTCTCTTCAAGCATATAATATAGACCCCATTTTTCCTATTTATAAAATCACATTTTGGAACAGGAATACAAAAAATGTCCAGCTAGACAAACAAAATATATCAGACAATATTACAATAATTGTTATTACTATATACCTTTCTTTGAGTAATTTACTAGTTTACAATTCTATTATAACTCAGCTCATCATTCAGACATTTGACAAATAACCCATGTTGTAGAAGGATGCTATAGGTGTAAAAAATGAAATGTAATTGGTTCATTCCTTAGTTAATGCATAGCTCGTGTATTATTTCAGAGGGGCTGAGTAGTTCTCCGGTTCTGGTAATTCCTGCAATGCTAATATGCAAACAATTGTTTTCACCACAGGGAGCACAGCTGATTGCTTCAGCAGAACTTAAAAAAAAAATAGTAATAGAGATGAAAAAGAGGAATGTTCAGTTTCAAACCCACAGAGTCACCAGGTAGTTTGCAAAGAATGTAGTGTATGGAGACTTACCTCCAACCCATTCTGTCAGACTGTGCCTCAAGTCACAGTGGCTACTGCATTATGGAGGTTATCAGATGTTAAACAAGCTATAACAGGGTGTGCATTATTATAAATTAGAGTAAAACGTGGTTCAAGAGCTCAAGCACAGCATCCCCCACAACACTAGATGTGTGCAGATATTCTTCAGTGAAAAAGATGTGGGATACATCACTGCATTCATGAAACAGGTTGGGAGAACTGTGGCATCAGGAACTATCTGACTTGCATAGTAAGACTGGGATCCTGACTCTATTGCATCTGAGAATGCACTACTAAAACAATAGACTATATTTACAGACTGCTTTAAAAAGTGGAGATGGTGAAAATGTACTGTCTACACTGTCATTTTCTGTTGATCATGTCTCAACAGTACTGCAAACACACACACACACACACACACACACACACACACACACACACACACACACACACACACACACACACACACACACACCCATGCACATAAACACGTGTAGACATGCACACATACACATATGTACACATGTACACATGCACACATACACATATTTTCACATGCACTCGCATGCATGTGTAAGAGAACACACATGTTGACACAAAGAATACAACCAAAATTTCCAAATGTCCTTTAGCTGCAACATTCCTAGTAATATATTTGTCTTAAACCAAAAATAAAAAAATAAAATAAAATCATAAAACATTTTGTTAAAGGACTATTTTATTGCTTATCTCTATCTAATGTATTTTATAAACAATGAATATTTTCCAGTTTTGCATACGTTTATTCAGTCTAGCAGGCAACTGGACCTCCTTCTGGTTATTTCATCATTTATTGTTCAGACATGAAAACTTCTGTTTAAATGATTTGTGCAAGGGGCACCTATTACACATTTGACATCAGTAGCATTTGAACATGTATCCTTAAGCAGAATACAGATCAAGCTAAGATACGTTAAGGCTGGACAGTAAATGAAAAATGTTCGGAAGAAAATAAGTTACTCAGCTTATAAGACTGAATGATGTTAAAAGTTGTTTTAAAGGTAATGTTATACTTACTGCTGTAAAAGGAGTTACTCAAGAGACAAATGCACTTGCAGTAGCATTCCCTGAGCTGACTGATATAAAATACTGTTTTCCCGAAACCATTAATGAACAAGGTACAGAAAGGAGTCACTTCTTTCATGGTCAGGCTACATCTGGTCCTAATTAAGTCCATGCAGCAGGTTATATAGTTACAGTACAGTACGTAGACCTCTGGTTTGACCCTTGCCAATCTGCACATAAATCTTAGCCTAAGGCAGGTGAATCCATCATTATCATTAGTGAGTGCCTTTGTGTAGTTTAATATGAGAAAAACATAACCCAGACTACAAAAAAACTTGTACCTATTTCTTTATACTGATATCGAATAAAAACAATAACTCTACAAAATGCATATCATGGGGCCTACCAGCTGTTACATTCAGCTGTCATCATATTAGGAAAATGTCAAATATGACCTGACAGCTTGTCCTGGCATTTCAAGCTTACCTCAAATGCAGGCTGCTACAAAGCTAACTAGAAATTATTGTGGCAAACCAGGAACACAAAATAATAACCTATCTAGTTTCATAGCTATACAACAGTAGCAGATATCAGAACTTTAGAAGATGCTTTGGTAGAACATGCCAATGCTGTGTCTGCAGCAGAGCTTTGGCTTAAACAACTATAGAAGGCAGACATGACCATATAGCACCAATACACTACACTGACAAAAAGGATGCAGAGAAAATATCTGATTAGATGTCCAAGAAGACACAGAAGGGAAAAGCCATTAATATAATGTGAATATATTTACACATGTAACTGTGGATGACAGTGTTTTCATAAACCTACTAATCCAAGTTAGTTGTAAAGGCTCACCTCAGACTTAAAATTATGCATTTGAGTGCATAAATAATTGATAAGGAAAAGCTCACATGTTTTTGGACACTTAAATTATTTACCATGTCATCCATCACAGTGTTCTTTAATTGTGGCAATGCATACTACAGAAGGAGATAGAGGAATTCATTCTTACAGTTTTATTACCTATGAAGATGAATTTACATCTTTTCTGCTAACTATTTTACTCAGCATATCCATAAAATCCACTTGCTGAATGATCCTAAAACTTTAATTGCATTTAAATATATAATGAATTGCTCAAACAGAAAGCTGTCATACACATACCTCTCAATTGTGCAGATTTTCACAGAATGTCCAGATTTTTGTCTCATATTTTTGGTCTGTTTTTCATAAAATTGTGGTTTTCTAGCAAGTTAGTGGCAAATCATTAAAGATTTAAGTTACGAAATAATGACAGACATTTGAGTTTCAGGCTTCAAACCCTTCAGATAATTCATGCTAATGCAAAACCTGTTAGTCTATCAGCTTTCTAAGTTTATAAGAACTATATTTAAAAATTGTCCCTATTTTTGGGTCTTTGTCCCACTTTTATTTATGGCTTTGTCCAGATCTCATGCTCTAAGAGGTTAAGAGTTATGGTCATACATCTTCAAAGATAAGGATCTTTATTCATTAAGGTAAATCAGTAAAATTCAGCACCTATCTAGCTGCCATCAAGTGACTCCATCTTGACGCCTAAGACTATAGACACATTCCTGAAATTTTATTTATTAAAAAAAAAAAAGAACTGGAGGCAGGTAGCGGCATTATTTTTTGCTATGTGAGAACATATCATTATGCATTTTATGTAAATTAGTTTACAATTTTAAATTTATTATAATTAAAGGTAGAAGCACACTTTACTCTGGTGAGCGGCTATTTATATAGATATGTTGACTAGATTCCTCTGCAAAGGGGTTGGGAGGGCGATCTAATGGTTAAGGTGTTTGCCTTACAAACACAGGGTACAGAGTTTGAATCTCACAGGGGATAACTGGCTAGGCTTAAAATGGCTCACAAGGGCAATTAGCCTAGTACTAATCTATGAACCTATTACTTATATGGATCTCATATTTTATTTATGCAGCAATGGATATGAACAATAATCATTTCAATGTCCATGTCTGGATCCCGTCTGCTTTCATGTGTAGTCTAGTGACCTATAAGGATAGGATAAGCATTAGCTAAGTTATACCCCATTGTAATTATAAAAATGTACCCAGTCAGACCGAAGGTTTGGCAGAGTCAGAGTAAGGAATTAGCCTTACCCATAACTACATCTGAGCACTCAATGTACCTAGGTGGCATACAGTACTTATGGACAGTCCAGTGTGGCCTAATATAAACTGCAATGGGTGACAGTAGAAAAGCTTGAGCAGTTAGTAAAGAAATCCTACAAGATAAGGTCTCAGTGGAAACAATTTCTCAAAAATAATTATACAAAACAGCATCAGTTTCATCCTTAATTGTTAGGGCATTATAATGCAGTTGTATGAGGTGCTTCTCCTCCTCCTCAGCCATTGTCATGTGCAGTAATTTTAGGCATCCTTAAACAGGGTACAGCTTAATCTCACCTGCATCTAACGGACCTATAGTGATCATTGAACATGCCTACAAAATATCTGTCACATCTTCACTGCCAGAATGTCCTACCCTATTTCTAAATAAATGCATCTGGATCAGTGTGGGTTTATTAATAATAGTAATAATAATAATAATAATAATAATAATAATAATAATAATAATATCTATTGGTTAATCAGATAGGCCCCTGGACATGCAATCCCTCTCAGGAGTGATCCAGGAGTAATGTCTGGTTAAATGACTTGCTCAAGGTCACACAGTAGGTAAATGAGGACTAAGGGAATCAAACCTTGCACTACAGGAACTACAGCTCACTGCCTTAACCCTATGTACCAATTGCCAGACAATTATCCCTCATCAAAAGAAAAATGCAGTCTAGAAGTAAAAAGACACTGGTCTGATCAAAAATGCAGTTGATAGCTTTAATCCTAAGGGCTTAATACAGAAAAAGCATTCCTCAGTGCTGATTGGTCACTCTTGCATAGTACCCTCACCAAATGTAACTTTTCACAAAGTTTTGTTATTGTAGTTAAAAATTGTCATTGAGGTAGAGTGACACAAATAAAATCATTGCCTCCCATGTTTTCCCAGCCACTGGAAGCATCAGGCAGCAATGCCTGCTTTACCTTTAAATCTTTGCAGTATACCTTGAACCATTTGGAGGCATTTTGATTTTAACCAGTGTGGGGTAGGGGGACTATACATGATATCAGTGACAGGGAGCTCTCCCTTTTGCAACAATCTCCTATTCTGTCTCTCAAATCTTAAGGAGGATCTAAATAAGCTTTCCATTACTCGGTCAGTTTGGAAGGATTTTATGATATGGAGTTAATTAAGATAAAACAAAAATACTTCATATATATTCCCTTCCCTCTGACTTTCTAATCTAATAACTAAATTCTGACTGTAACAATAATGTACTTAGATGCTAAAGGCTAATATCTCAGCAACATTTGAAATTACTTTGTAGCTCTTCTAAAGCTCATCTTGTAGCAATCTTTTATTTTAATTAAACTTAGATATGCAGCAGAGGATAAGACGTATAAAAGTTGTGACCCTACATATACAATTGCATATTGTATAAAACATTTCTTTTAACTAAAAATAAAACAACAAAACAAAAAACAATACCAAAAACAAAATGGAGACCGTCCAATGTAATTCGCCACTCATTTATTAAAATACATTTAAAAACAGAATAAGCGCTTTCATCTTGACCACTAACAAGACTTCATCAGAGTAAAGAACTGCCATGATTCACAGGAATAAATACATGAATGTCAACCAGTCAGATGATATAAACATGCATATCCCGAATGATGATGTAATCCATCAATTTAAAGTGTCTATCCAACAGTAAAACACACGTAAAAGGTGAAAAATGTGTTTGCATATATGACAAACTACTTTAAAAACAAAATGTTAAATACCTAATATACATTAAAATTCTTAGAAATAAAAAAAAAAAACAAATGAATAATGACATTAAAAATCGGAAAATACAGCTCACACAATACTAGCCGTCTTGTTTAGTACACTAAGCAAGGATATAAAATCATTCATTCCTGGAGCAACCGAGGCATTTAGCCTCCATTACTAAGTTAACTCTTTATATTTAAGAAGTCTACAAAGATCACCCATAAAACCACGACCCTATCAATAATAAAAAATAAAAACTTCTTAAAATTAGAACATGCACTACTATGTCTAAACAAGATGTTAGTAGACTTATTTTTTGTGATGTCATATATATGTTAACAGATCCTTTTTCTCAAGCTTCTGTTTATCTTCCCCATGGAAAAAGTGTTGCAAGAGGTGCAAATGGCAAGGTAGACAATGTGGGTGATATTACAGTACACCTCCCATGGCAAGGAATACTTCTGGCAAAACTATCTATTGTAACATAGGGTTCTTCATTTATAAACCTACATATAACTTACAGAACCCACATTTTCTCATAACACCCTGCAAAAACATGGATTTCCTATTGCCAGTGTCAATTTCTAAGAGCTTTAATATAATTTCTTTCAATCCAGTGTCTGGAATGCTAGGATAGCCAAACAAGAAGATATACATATTTATTTGGAATGATAATTATCCTAGAATAGTGATAAATAAATAAATCAATCAATAAATAAAGGCAGCCAACTAGAAGAGGGTTTGTGCCTTCCTCTCCTGGACATCAGGGCTGCTCACACTACACTCATAGGCTGCCAGGTTTATGCTAACAATGCTTTTATGAGTTGGAATAAAAGGATAAATCCCTTACTGTGAGTCAGGCAACCTGAGTTCAGCTAGAGGCACAGGGACCTGCTGGAGATGGCATGGGGAGCCATCATGGGTAAGATGTGGGAATACATACCTGTATTGCACATTTCCATGGTTGAATCTCAAGTGAAGATGGTAGACCACAGTGCACTGGTGATTTTAAGTGGGTCACTCACAGAAATGAATGACATACCCTTGCTGATGCCTATTATTTATTTATTTATTTATTTTATTTTATTTTACATTTGTTTACCGGGATAGTCCAACTGGATATATGTCCATTTTCAGTGGAGGCCCGGGGAGAAAAGCTCCAACAGGATAACATCAGTTTCTTCAAGAATATACACACAGATTATTTACATTGAAAAAGTTATACAGTAGTAAAATATATAGTATTGTAGCATTTGTTTACAAAAAACTCACAGTTACAATAACAGTTACAATCAGCACAGTATGCTTGTAGAGAAAGGCCCGAAAGTGTTAGAAAAACAAGTTGGTTAGTTAGAGTGAACAATGATACAGCTTAGTCAGGGAAGGAGCATGGACAAAGCCAGTTGATTGTAAGATGCTGTGTAATGCTTTTTTTGAAAAGGTTTAAGGAGGATTGCAAGGTGATATGATTTGGTAGAGATTTCCAGGTCTTGGCAACAGAGTTGGCAAACAGAGAATCCCCTGCAGAATTGTTGGCTTTGTAAGTATGGACCATTAATTTGTCGGCCGATCTTAGTGATCCCAGGTTGTTGTATGGTTTTATTATATTAGAGAGTGAGGGGGTATTTTCAGGATGGTAAAGAACTTTGTGGGCAACTAAGAGTTGATTTAGTGTAATTAAGTTGGGGAGTTCAAGCCAACATAGTTGTTTCAGGTTCTGGCAGTGTTGTGTTCTGTAGGTGGAGTTAGTTGCGAATCTGGCAATATGGTTATAACTGTGTGAGAGCTTATTCAGTTCTGATTTATTTAGGTTTGAGAGAATGGGGGAGGCATAAGTAAGAGTAGAGAGTAGTTGTGACCTGGCAATTGCTATTTTAGCCTGAGGGGTTAAGAATGCTTTGTTTCTGTACATTGATCCGAGTTTTTTATTGATGGTCTGAATGGTTTTGTTGACCTGTAGGTCGAATTTGAGCTTATTATCTATAATGACTCCTAGAAGTTTAGTATGGGTATCTGGGGAGATGGTGGTACCATTGTTGGAAGTAATAGTGAATGAGAAAGGGGTGGCTCTATTAGTGGGAGTAAAGAGTAGCAGTTTGGTTTTGTTGGGGTTCAGTAACAAACATTGGTTAGTGAGCCAGTTTTCAATAGTGCTTAATGTATTTTGGGTTGTGTTTTGTAGGTCTGCTGGAGAGGTGGCTGAGCAGATGAGAGTGGAATCATCTGCATATTGGATGCAGGTAGCCTTAGGAATAGCTGTGTGGAGGTTATCGATGAAGATAGAAAAGAGTAGTGGTCCCAGTATAGAGCCCTGAGGGACACCAAGGGTGAGTGGTAGTTGGTTGGATAACTTGTACCTTTTACTTTAATGTGTCAGTGTTATGAGTTTCAGTCAAATGAGTTTTCAGTCTTTTGAACTGTCAGTGTTTTGGTCTCAGTCAAATGAATTTCAGCAAAATGAAATTTCAGTCATATGAAGTAGACCCATATATATATATATATATATATATATATATATATACACACACACACACACACACACACACACACACACACACACACACACACACACACACACACACATGCACGTATGCATGTATGTACACATACAGGAATGTATGTATGAGTGTATGTACACATGTATATATGTATGTACACTTTATCTTGCACTGAGAAAAGCATCTTGGTTTGTAAATTTAATAAATGCCAATTCAGACCAGTTAATGCTTTTTCCTGCTATAGGCATATTTTGAAACATACTAGGCATGAACATTTGCTTAAATGAATCACCCTGTATCCTTGCATAAGATATTACCAGTCTTCATATACTGTCACTTCTAAAAAGCATTACCTGATGTCTTATACTGCTCAATTCTCCTTGGCTTTAAGGACAGCCCAAATACTGCTACAGAACTATACTCATACCATCATAAAATCTGTCAGCCATTGAAAACATAATTAATTACTAGTCATTAAGTGCTACCATATTATTATAACAGCTGTCTTTATTAACAGAACCAGTATTTTAAAAAACTACCCCTAATTTGGGGACTTTATCCATTATGATTCTGAACAATGCCCATGATCACTGAGGTAAGGAGTCAAGAAATGCGTATCCTTATATTTATGGTCAGTACCTCTAACCCAGATGTAAGACATACCAAGCTGAAGAAGGACATTGTGCCCATCATGTATTCCAAAAATCATGCTAGTTATTCCACAGAAGTGACAGTGGTAGTTAACAGCACCAGTTGTTATGCAGCCCTTTCAGCCACAAGGTTACTGCTGGGGATAACTTAGAAGGCAGCAGGTAAGAGCATGGCATAGGAGCTGGGTGGGAGTACTAGTGCAGGACATAGGCAGTCCCATGTCAGTTCTGTAACCTTACAGAAAAATAATGGGGAAATAAACTATGCACATAGTGGTACAACATTTTTAAGCATTTCTTGTCTACTCCCCCTTGTTAAGAAAATATTACTGAAATTCACAGAATTTTATAGTATAACAAAAGTGGGGTGATGACATATCCATTTTACATGGAGTAATACTTCAGGCTCTTGAAAGGGGCAGAAACAGGTCTGCACAATACCCAAGAGTACCAAGATGTGAGGTAAAAATGTAAATCTTAGTTCCATGGGATATTTGGATAAATTTAAAGGCCATATCTGTCTGAGTTGGTGGTAGCTCAAGTGGATGTGAAAGATCCCATGGCACTTATCAAAAAACGTAGGAGACGTTCTTCACTCTTCTGGACTAATTTCCCCTAGTCAGTATGAATACCGTCTCTGGCTTTCCACACAAAAAAGGCCATTGGCCTAGCCAGTCAACAATTGGTAAATAAATATAAAATAAATAAACAGTCAATAATTCCTTTTGTATCATTTCTAACTAAAAAATCCACATTTTATGATTAACTATCCTTTTTCAAAACATTAACCTTGTCACTTATTGTACCTGCTTCGTCTTTAATTAAAGCTGGAGCAAACATATACTCATGTCCAACATCTTGTTCTGACTGAAACACTTAGTCTGCTTTTATCATAGCCTTACTAAGCATTTAGAACATCTACCCAAAAAAACTCTACCTCACTCTTGATGTGTTAGTTTCATCTCCTTTACCTGCCTTTGAGTATCTAAGCTTTTCTGAAGAAGTTGACATATCCAGAAAAGATAATTAAACAATTATATATAATGCAAGACCTAAAGAATTCTCTGCTATTATTTGCATGGTATTTAGTTTTTATTTATATTTATGTATGTATACATGTTTGTATGTATGCTACTTCTGAAAAAATATAACTTAAATTTACTGCCACACCACACAATGGAATGAAACACAAAATGCACATATATGTCCAAGTGAGTTCCCAAAAGCATGTACCACCACCCCATAAAGTTCACTATTCACCAACATGAATAACATTCTGTGTAACAGCATCCCAATAAGCACCATTAAAAAGCTTTCCCAAAATAGTTTTCATGTCACTGAGGCATTGTCAGTCTCCATGACAAACGTGTGGCAATAGTAAACTGACTCCTCCTACTCCATCAACTTCAGCTTCAGCATGAAGGAAGAGTACAGCAGCAGTATGTTTCCAGGAGGGCACCTACGTTTTTCCTATCCAAGAAGATGTAGTGACTTATGAAATAAAATTAACACAAACAAGCAAGTAAAGCTTACACTTTGAATTTAACATGCATGTGCTACTAAGAACCCTAATTTGGGTATTTGAAGTGAGCACTTTAATAATTTTTTAGAATGTGAAACTTCAGACTAGCAGGCTTTTAAATTATGGAGTTCTCAGTACTGAAAGTGGAAGTCTTAGGTTTAATAATAAAGATACATAACACATGGCATCCCACTCCCCCTGTAATAGCTGTATTTCTGCAGGTCGCATCTTCACTGTGATGTGCAGATTGCCTTTATCCTCTTGTATTTATTTATTTATCCATTGGTTGACCAGGTTATTTCCTCTAGGCTGGTAGCCTCTTTTCAGTGGAGGCACAAGTTGGAACTCTTTGTTATCGCAAGTGGGACCCAGTTTGCATGACCACTTCTTGTTTCTATTCCAGGTGTGGAGGCAGCCCAGAGAAGCAGGGAGGATGCTTGAGTGAGAGAGAAGGAGAAAATGGAGTGGTAAGAGAAATGGGTGGAAAGCCAATATCAAGGCCGGAGAATGCGTGCAAGATTCTGAGAAGATATTTCAAAGAAATCTGTTTCATGGAGATGAGTTGGCAATTGATATATGTATAATAACAACCCTCCATTCAGGAGGGCTGTGGGATGATTTACTCAAAAAATAGTGATGCAGAGTGAGCCAGAAAATGAAGGAACATTTCCTGGGGGGCATTATGTAGAAAGTTCAAAAGGAGGATGCAGAGACAATCCTGAAGAATAGTGGTAAAAAGGAAAAGAAAACATATGCAGATAAAGTAAAAGAATGCAAAAGGGGAGTAGCAGAAAAGAAAAGGCAGAAAAAAATGAAAAATGGAAGTATGGGGTAAGGATTCGAAGTAAAGAAGACAAAGAAAGGTATGAAGTGTGAGACAATTTAATAGTTCTTTTGGGTGTAAGGGCACAAGAGCATTTATTCTTATTAACAAAGAAACATTTTGTGACATTAATATCTAAGAATGTTTATTTTTCAATGGAAAATTTTCTTGGAGAATATGAAAAAAGAAAGACTGTAACCCACAGATTCTTCGTGAGATAAAAGCATTTAACAAGGAAAAAAAAAGAAAATCCATGTACAATTTCAAACAGAAGTAGAAAGAGAGACTTTGAAAGAACAATTGAAAACTTTATATAAAGAAGTACTTGAAATTGCAAAAGTTTATGATATAAAGGGTTTACGTACTGGTAGATGGAAGTATGATATTGTGTTAAAAATTGAAAGAGAGAAAAATTACACATATACTGAGCATGATAAATATGGAGGAGAATAGAGATGTTATAAAATAATGGGGACAACCCAATATATGGGTATGTATCACTTAATTGAAAGTTTAATTCATTGAACCTTTATTCATTGACCACTATATGTCAAACGTCATTTCAGCGAACAATGAAATCTTTCCCAGGGTAAGGAAGCAAATGGCCAACACCACAACTTTACCCTTTTCCCAATATTATTGAATAATGATTATTAGCACTATTATTACTAGCACTCTCTCCTCATTCAAAAATTTGCTGCACTCTCACCTAACTTCACTATGGGAATGCTCCTGTTCCCATCCTACTTAATCCTTCTTATACCACGTCTTACTCTCTTGATACTAATTATGTCATTATAGCCTCCTATAGTTCCACATCTCTAGTGAGCTGATTGACTAATAACTGTAGATACCACTAATTAATTAATTAAACTGTATGAATTCTGCATAAAGTTCAAATTTACTCTTGCAAAAAAAGTTTTTTTTCTGTTTATTGCATTATACTGATATGGTTCTTATATTCTCATACTCTATAATTGTTAACTTTACTTATCATATGTACTTTCTATTCCTGTGTTGTAATCTGCAATATTTACCTGCAATGTGTACTTGTGTATTTGGATTTTTCTGGAGCTTTTCTCCCCATGACTCCATTGAAAAGGCCCTTCTTGTGGCCCAGTGGACTATCCTGGCAAACAAACTGCAAATAAATAAATACATTATAAGATCTTTATGAAAATAATACAAAAGAGATTTGAAACTAGAATGGAAAATGTTATGGCAGATGGTATATATAACATTAAGGGGAAGGGTTGTCAAGAATTATTAATGATAGTTAAAGAAATTGTGGATGATATGATGAACAGAAAAGAAGAAGCAAAAATCTTGATAGGAAACCTCAATAAGGCATTTGATATAATTGGACATAAAAGCTTATGGGTAAAAATGAAAGAATATAAGTGAGCACGTTTGGAAATTATGCATATCAGCTTCTAATAGCAATAAAGTAAAATGTATATCTTTTGCATTAGTTATGAATGTGATAGTATGTGAAATAAATTATAAAATGAAGGAGGCAGGGTATATAACACCTGAAGGATTTAGAATTCCAGTCCTGTTAACATATGCAGATGACATTATAATAATAATTGCAAAAAACAAAACTTAGATAAAACAAGTAATAGTTTACACAAATGAGTATCTGGAGGTGATAGGGATAGCTTTAAATAAAGAGAAAAGTAAACATTTAGGTGATGTAGCAAAGACACAGCATATATATTTTACAATTAATTAAATTTATGTGTTAGTTATGACATTTGAGAATAAATATATGAGAATTCAATTGAAAAAAACAATTGAAGAAATAAAACAAACCTACCTTTTTCTGGAGAACATAAAAATTATCATTCAGAAAAAGGGCTTATTTGATAAATTCAGTACTAATAGGACAAAACAGTATACTTAGCAAGTATTTATGTTGCCAATAGTATTTGAAAAGAAATCATTGTAGATATTTTTTTCATTTATAAGAGGCTCTAGATTAAACCCAGTTAAAAGAAATGTGTTGTATTTAAATAAAGATAAAGGATGTTTAGGATTAATTAACCCAGTGGAGTATACTGTTTCATTGAATTTGTACAAGTGTTGAAGTGAATAAATAAGAAAGATAAGAGATTACTAGGAAAATTGTATAAATATAAGTATAATAAATTTTGGGGTATGGTAAAAAGAGTAAAAGAGAAAAAGACTGAATAAATGAAGAAATAAAATGTTACCAAGAAAAATATTTCTGTGGAAAATAAAAATTGATTATATATGTAGAAAAAGAAAGAAAAGTATGGTATAATAACATAAAGATAAAACATTACTATGTACAACCACGGGGAAATCTTAACCAATGGAAAAAAAATTAAAACTATTAAAATAAGAAGCAAATGGTGTAATAAGAAAATAGAATGTCAAGATTTTTTGTGGCAACTGGTAATAGATAAATTAGCAGTAAAAGTAAATATGCCACATAGAAAGAAAAGTGATAGAATATGTTTACATTGTCAAGAAGAAGAAACTACTAAACCTGTTTTTGAAATGTAAAAGAGTAAAAATGTTATGAGGAAAACTATATAAAGACATTTTTTGAAGATATAAAAGAAGTAGATAAAATAAACATGGATATTAAATATGTATATTATAAAGATAGAAGTAAAGAATATGTTAAAAGAGTAGATAAAAAGTTATTTTATATCATGTGGGTTATTTATTATGGGGATTTTTCAAACTCTCTACCTCCGCATCCTCATCTCCCTGGTACTAGGTCTGCATTTTAGGGCTGCTTGACTCTACTCACGTAAAGTGACCCAAGTGCTCCCTCCCTGCCACAAAACTGAAGGATAACCTATTTCAAAGCCTGAAGACACCCCTGAAGCTGTTTGCTTGCCAGGCTTCTTAAAAGCTTATAATCCTAAAAGCATTTTCTCATTAAAGTGATCCAAAACACAAACACAAAAGGAGGGGGTGTATCCACATTCATCAAGGATACCCACACCTCCAGGTTAGTGGTGCAGCATGATACCTCTGAGATCATCCATGTGCAACTAACATCGGGCAAATCTGCAATGCAAATTGTGGCCTGCTACAGATCACCCTCCATGACCCAAGACCACCACTCCGCCTTTCTGGAGACACTGGAAAATATGAAGGTCCTACCGAACACCCTGATAATGGGTGGTTTCAATTACCCTACCATTAACTGGGAAAGCTACTTGAGTACAAACTCCCAGGCTCAGCGCTTCCTGGAATTTATCAACTCAAATGCCCTGGATAAGCTGTTAAACTCCCCTACCAGAGGCCACAACATATCGGACCTGGTCATCACCAACATCGGCGACAGGTGTTCCGTATCAGAGGTCAACCCATCACTGGTTAGATCAGATCATAAACTAATCACCCTGAATGTCCACACCCCACCACCACACCCAACCAAGGAAACCACAGTGAAAAACTTTTCTAAAGCAAACTTCACCTTACTTAAGGCAAAGGTGGTAAGTTTCACAGCCCCCATGCTAAAGGATAACACAGATATGCTCTGAGCTACTGCAAAATAGCACAAAATATACTGAACCTAATGATATTGCCAACATCCTGGCAGATAGATTCAGTGCAAACTTCACTTCCCTCTCACCTTTAAAAGGGCCCACAACAATACCGTAAAAGTGTAGTGCCCCAGAAATCACAGAAGCACAGGTGAAAACAGCCCTTTCAAAAGCCATAAATGCAGCATCAATGGGGCCAGATGGTGTCCCAGGCTGCGTCTTGCACGAACTACAGAACGAACTAACCCCCCACCTAAACACGCTGTTCAATCTCAGCCTCTCCACAGACTACGTGCCCATAGAATGGTGCACAGCAATGGTTATTCCGCTCCACAAAGGAGGAGCCACAACTGACCCTGGTAACTATCACCCCATAAGCCTGACTAGCCTGGTCTGCAAGGCTATGGAGCGCATCATCATGGAACTCATTAACAAAGACATTGGGAACCTCCAAACACTTGACCCAACCCGGTTCGGCTTTGTTAAGGGCAGATCATGCCTACTAAACCTGGTTGACTTCTTCAAGACAGTCACCAATGCCATAGATGAGGGAAAGGTGGTTCACACAGCCTACCTTGATCTCGCCAAGGTGTCCGACACCATTCCTCACTCGGGTATTATAGAAAAACTCACCAGCCTGAACATAAACCCCTATGTCACAAGATGGGTTGCCAACTGGCTTACAGACAAAACTCACACAGTAAGAATAGCGAGCTCCAAGTCCGACTCTAAACCTGTCACAAGTGGTGTCCCGCAAGGCTCAGTCAGGGGACCCCTACTGTTCGGCATATATTTCTCAGAAGTACAGGCAAACACAGGAGGACTATGGCTAACCAAGTTCGCCGATGACTGCAAACTGGGAGCCATAACTGACTCTCCGGCTGACATGGACATCCTTCAAAAAGGCCTTACTGAGACAGACACCTGGTGTCAAAGTCATGGCCTCAAGCTAAATGCCAAAAAATGCATAGTCATCACATTTGAGAAAAACAAAACATCCACAAATTACCACATAGGGGCAGCCCCCTTAATACAGAAGACGTAATAAGAGATCTGGGGACCCAGGTAGATAGTAATCTCTCCTTTGACAATCATATTGCCAAAGTCATTTGGAAATCCTTCTATGTAGCCTATCTAATTGCTAAGGGGTTCACATCTAGAAATAAAGAGGTTATAGTGCCCCTCTACTCATCACTCATCAGACCCATCATAGAGTACAATGTCCCATTTGGGATGTACCTAACAAGACACTTCCAACAGCTGGAAAGACCACAAAAGCACCTCACCAAGAGGATTACTGGCCTCAAACATATGTCCTATGCAGCCCAACTAAAAAAACTCCGGCTGCACTCAGTGGCATATCGCTTACTCAGATGATCTCTGCCTGACTTACAAAGCCATGTCCAACTCAGAATTGATGGTCATGCTCCACCTAAAGAAATCCAAGTCACTGCAAGCCACGTGGTCTAGTGAGCTAAACCTCGCCACAACAATAAATAGAACATGCTGGAGAGATAGATTCCTGTCAAAGAGACTCCCCATGCTTTGGAACAAAATTCCTAACTACATTAGGCAGAGCTCCTCACTAACACTCTTCAAGAGAAGCCTTGACGAGTAGATGGGTAACAGAAAATACACCCCTGGGATCATTTCATTGGCTCTGCTTGACAAAGGCTCATTTAATTAATCAATGGGGTGGCGAAAGCCGACACACTCTGGCTAGGCTTATAAATGCCCTCGGGCAGATAGCCTAGTACCTACCTATGAACCTATGAGTGCTCCCTCCCTGCCACTGAACTGAAGGATAACTTATTGCAAAGCCTGAAGATGCCCCTGAAGCTGTTTGCTTGCCAGGCTTCTTAACAGCTTATAATCCTAAAACCATTTTCTCATGTATGTTACAATTACCTACTTTATCATCAATAACTGTAATGACTATATTTATGTGATAACTCCTCTGTGTGAGATCTAGCAGCCTAACGCAGACCCCTAACCACTATCTCTATCTAGTCTTTTTGACCTTACCTTCTTACTTTGGAATAGGTCTCCTGCCTACCTCTCCCAGTTGCCATTTTCTCTCTAACCACTAGATGGCAGCATTCTACCAACATATAACTTAGCTTTAAGTACCAAACCTAAAGGTCTAGAACCTATTTTGTAGTGATAACTACAGTCCTAATCCCCTTGCTAAATAATTGGAAAATTCACTAACACCATCCTAATCTTTGTACTCATATTTTGTTATAACTCTTTCTTAACCCTTATTTCTCCTTAATTTCTACATTTTAAGCCAAAATACTAAAGACAGCTGATAACTTTTTCTGCTGTTCTCACCTTATCTGGAATCTCCCCACCCCATTTACCTTTTTCTCCCACCTGTATGGCCCCTTGTTTTGTCCACTACCTCCTTTTTTATTCCTTCCCCTAGCTGGTTACCACCTCTGAAGTGACTTATACTTGGTATGATCTTTTTCGCCATTTTCAAACTCTCTACCTCCGCATCCTCATCTCCCTGGTACTAGGTCTGCGTTTTAGGGCTGCTTGACTCTACTCATGGTAGGTTGGACTAATTGCATATTTTGTGTTTATGTTTATTGGTTGTCTGTTAAAAAACTGTATTCTCCTAGTTATTTTTCTTTAGATATAACTAATTACAGTTTTGCCTTTAATGTCTGACTACTGTACTTTGCCAGAGTCCATCGCACCACGCATTTGAGCTAGAGTTGTATATCTCACTGATTAAACTTGGGTCTACCTCCCCATGGTTTATTTTACATTGCTTTAAATGTGCGATAGAATCGGCATATTCTACCAGTGTCAGGTGTTAACATTGAATCATAATAGGCACCAGCTGATACCCTGGGTCTAAATTAATCTCGCAGTGATCTTAGATTTTACATACACAGAGTGGGCTAAAGGCCAGTGATAGTAAAAATGTGTTAGCAAAGTCTTGACTTCCCCTTTGATTAGTAGGAAGAGTTCCTTTTATCCTAAGCCATAGAGCCTGGTTAATCTTCCTCGTTGCTTACTGCAACAATGCCACTAACACTGTAACGGCACCCGATATTCCATTGGGGCTTGTGGCTGATATTTAAGGACAAATAATTTTATGCTGCGCCTATTGTAAATGAGTCTCACATCGATTTTATAAGCTTTACGTAAGTATTTCTCTGTTGCTCAATTCTTGAACTGCTTAGGTGCCAAGACCCCTCAATAAGAGGGTTATGTTTTTATTATTAATGAAACTAAAGGGTTCATTTTGCATTACAGTTAAGAAAATTAGGGGCCAGCAGTAATTAATGGAAATATAGCGATACTCTTCTTATGAACGGCCAAAAGAAATTGGCGCCAAATGTAAGGCTCTTTAGCAAGTGGATTTTCTACCCCAATACCCCCAATGTTGGTCCTTTTCAAGATAACCCTATTTTAATTGAAAAGTTAATCTACATAAGGCATTTTTGACTTGTTGAGATTAAGATTGATAAGGTATTGGTGAATGGTTCACTAAGTCACATAGATGGATTTTGCATGTGGTGGAATTAACTTCCTTCCAGATAGGTTTATTATAGTAAGGTCTTAATTCTGATACTTGAGAGTAGTATACAGCAAGAGGTAATATAAGCGATGGGCATATCTCACGTTTTGGAGAGCCTACATCGCTACTTGTCTTAACAAAAGGTTCTAACTAGGTTATTATCTATTTAGTATAGTCTTTCTTCTGCATTTCCAATTCTTTCAGCAAGTTAATATTCTTTTAAAACCAAGGAGATACCCTATCCTGCTACTAGTCTCTCACTTAGATTTTTCCCATGTTCTGAAAATTTACAACATATTTTTGTTATTTTTCCTGTAATTTATGTTGGGCCAGCACAGATACTGCCCTAGTGGCAAGTTATTTGATTTGCGTTCTACAGCTAAGATATTATATGCTATGATTCCTGTTTTACCTAAACTGACAGTTTAATTGATTTGCATTCTACAACTAAGATATTATCTGCTATGATTTCTTGTTTTACCCAAATTACAATTGTCTTCTGTGTCACTGTGTAATTGAAGTGTGCATGTATTTTTGTGTTCAATCCTCTGCCTCACTGTTGACCTCTGATATTCCTATTCCTATCCATCTTATATAGAATGGTGAATAGGATATATAGTTTTGGGTTACTGTGTGATAGTGTTTAATATTCTAATTTTGTCACTGCTAACTTAACTTGCTTACTTGTCCTCCCAGCTAATGCTTTCTCTTACTACCTTGTCTATAACCCCTGATTTTTCTCTCTTCTCCTTCCATTTCTCTCTTTCTAGTATTTTCTCCTTCCAATCTCTCACCTCTTAATATTCATTATTTCTCTATTTCTAGTATCTATATGCTCTCTTCTCCTAAATTTCCCTTTTTCTCTCACTCTGTATACCTACTGCTCTCTAACTCAGTGTTCTCTCTTCCTCTCTTTCAGTAAAGTGATCCGAGTGCTCCCTCCCTGCCACAAAACTGAAGGATAACCTATTTCAAAGCCTGAAGACACCCCTAAAGCTGTTTGCTTGCCAAGCTTCTTAAAAGCTTATAATCCTAAAAGCATTTTCTCATGTATGTTACAATTACCTACTTTATCATCAGTAACTGTAATGACTATATTTATTTGGTAACCACTCTGTATGAGATCTAGCAGCCTAACGCAGACCACTAACCATTATCTCTATCTAGTCTTTTTGACCTTACCTTCTTACTTTGGAATAGGCCTCCTGCCTACCTCTCCCAGTTGCCATTTTCCCTCTGACTACTAGATGGCAGCATTCTACCAACATATAGTTTAGCTTTAAGTACCAAACCTAAAGGTCTAGAACCTATTTTGTAGTGATAACTACAGTCCTAATCCCCTTGCTAAATAATTGGAAATTTCACTAACACCATCCTAATCTTTGTACTCATATTTTGTTATGATAACTCTTTCTTCACCCTTATTTCTCCCTAATTTCTAGATTTTAAGCCAAAATACTAACGACAGCTGATACTTTTTTCTGCTGTACTCACCTTATAGCTCTGCCCGCTCCGTTCGCCCTGCTGGCACACTCTGCTTCCCTACCCTACCCCCCAATTTCCACCCAACCCAGTACACCTAACCTTATACTGAAAGTAACCACACCCCCCTTCCTACATTATCCAATAGCTTATTCAATATCATTATATACTTAGTAATCCACACCCTTTTTCCTCTTTGTCTTCCTTCTTGTTAATCTTTCTACATAGACCCACCCCTAACTCTTATACTTACTTCTTGCTAAAGAGACCCACCCCTTACTGTCCCTCTGTTCACACTCAGTCTCCTTGTATCTCACTTAGTACATAATTACTCTCCTTGTATCTCCTAACACACTCGTTTAATTATAGCTATCCCAAGCTTAAAAACTCATTCTAACTTGCTCCTCCTGTCAATAATTCTTGGCACTCTGCTACTATCCTACAGGCTCACTTGCTATGAATCCCTTCACTAGTAAATATTAACCCCCCTTAAAACAAACTATGCTTCTCTCCCTTTAAAATTCTAAATCCAACAGTAACACTACATCCTCATCAGCCTACCTTCAACCTCAGTTTCATAGAATAATCCACTTTAAGTATTTCCAACCCAAAAGAATTAATCCTATTCTAAGTAGCCTATGGAAATAGTCTATTATTCCTCAACAGTATCTACTACTACATGGTGACATTCATCAAAACCCAGGCCCTAATACTAACATCCCTGATTCCCAATCCTCCCATCTAGCCACTTCCAGCACCCCCTCTTCTACCAAAAACTCTCTTCTCATAGCCCACCTTAACATCTGGCATTTAAATAACAAAGTTAGCCAGCTACATGCCCTGTTAGACCTATACTCCTTTGACATCCTATGTCTAACTGAAACTTGGCTCAAACCAACCACCAAGGACAATGGTATTATCCCACCAGGCTATAACATAACTAGATTAGACTGCCCAAACAAAAGGGTAGTGGGGTGGCAATATTGCTTAAATCTGAGTTGCTACTTACCGCCATAGATGTTACAAATCCCTCACCTTGCAATGCCGAGATCTTAATGTCCAAGCTTATAATTAATGCTAACAAATCCATTTATATTATCTGCTCTTACATACCCCCAGGTAACAACATTAATACCATGGAAAATATCCTCTGCTGGCTCTCCTCAAACTTCCCACAAGAAACCATACTCCTTGGTGATCTTAATATAGACTGGAAATGTTGTACTTCTGATAATCCTATTACCCACATAAACCTTCATGGTTTTTATCAAACCATCACCTAGCCTACAATAACACACAAACCTAGCAATAAACAAACCACTTTAGACTGGATTCTAGTTAACAGTAACCCCCAATTTTATAAAACAGGCATACTTCCCAATGGTCTCAAGCTAAATGCAAAAAAATGCTTAGGAATCCCCTTTGGAAAAAAACAGAGTACCCGCAAACTACAACATAGGAGGTAATCCCCTGAAATCTGAAGAAGAAATAAGGGATCTAGGGACCCAAGTAGCTAGTTAGCTTTCCTTTCATAACCATGTTGCCAAAGTGGTTAGGAAATCCTTCTATGTGACCCATCTGATCACGAAAGGGTTCACATCAAGATCTAAGGATGTAATGGTGCCCCTCTACTCTTCCCTCATCAGACCCATTATTGAGTACAATGCATCAATTGGAATGTACCTGGCTAGACATCTCCAGCAACTGGAGAGACCACAGAGGTACCTAACCAAGAGGATTACTGGCCTCAAACAGTTGCCGTATGCAGCATGATTGAAAAAGCTAAGACTGTTCTCTGTTGCATACCGCTTTCTCAGAGGCGATCTCTGTCTAACTTATAGAGCCATGTCCAACCCAGAATTGTTGAACATGCTCCATCTTAGCAAAACCAAATCTACTTGAGCTACATGCTCTAGGGATATAAACCTCAACACAACAATGAATAGAACATGCTGGAGGGATAGATTACCTTCGCAGAGACTTCCCTTACTATGGAACAGGGTCCCGATCTACATAAGACAGAGCCCCTCACTATCACTCTTCAAGAGGAACCTTGATGAGTGGATGAGTAACAGAAAGTTCACACCGGGGATCACACCAACAGCACTACTAGATAGAGGCCAAGGGTACTAGCTACCAGTACAAGGGTCTAGGGAACTACTAATGGGGCAGTGAATACCGCACAACGTGGCTGGGCTAATATATGCCTTTGGGCAGATAGCCCAGTACCAACCTATGAACCTATGAACCTATGATATCAGTGACCACTCTCTTACCTTTATAACTAAACTAAAAACCTTTATACCCAATCATGTAAACTTCATAACCACCCATAACACAAAAAATCTAAACCCAGTTAACTTTCAAGCAGAGCTTTGAGCTTGCAATCAGACCCCCCTAAGATACCACTTGAGGAAACTGTCTCATACTTTAATAACAAATTCTTACAAATCCTAGAGCACCATGCCCTTCTTGTATGATCAGAATTAGGAACAAACCAGCTCCCTGGCTCTCAAAAGAGACAAGGCAAAAAAATGAGACTTAGAAATAAAATCTGGACCAAACGAAGGCATACAAAGAATCCAACTGATCACTTAAACTTTAGACAGCTTAGAAACGCCACTAAGAAATACATATTCCTTGACGAAAAAAAAACTATTACCTACAATTCCAACAAACCCAACATCAAAACCCACAAAAATTCTGGTCAGGAATAAATTAATTACTTCATCCTGGTCACTCTAAAACATCTACTCTCTCTAATTTGACTCAACATTCTTCTATCCAAATTACTGACACTTTTAACAATTTTTTCTCAGAAACTGTTCAATTTCTAGCCAATTCCTCACCATCAGTGTACACCTCAAACCCTCCTGTGCCTACTAATTTACTACCCCTATTACAACTACAGCCCATTCCAACATCTCTCATATATACCCTACTTCTGAAACTTAAACCTTGCACCCCATCAGCTGATCTCCTTCCGGCTGAATATCTGAAATTAGCAGCTGGAGTACTTGCCTTCCCCCATTCCATCTTAATTAACAGAACTATTACAGAATGTTCCATCCCAAATATCTGGAAAGTCTCACATATTATCCCACTCCACAAAGGAAGAAACTCAAATGAGCTCTCACTTCCGCCCTATAGCCCTACTTTCACCTATAGCAAAAATTATGGAGGGATGTATTCGTCATCAGCTTCTGAAGCATCTCCTCCAAAATCATCTTCTACTAGACTGCCAACATGGTTTTAGATCATATCATAACACTACCATAGCTCTCTTATCCTTTTCAGACTGTATAAATAAAAATCGAAATAACAATCTCCTATCCTCTGCCCTGTTTATTTACCTCTCCAAAGCATTTGACATGGTGAATCATGAACTACTGATAGATACACTTAAATCTCTCTCATTACACAATAAGTGAAATGGTTTAAGTCCTACCTAGGAAACAGACAACAAGCAGTCCTCTGGGACAATTAACTATCCTCTCTCCTCCCTATTACACTCAAAGTCCCAAGAGGATTGATCTTGGGACCACTCCTCTTTTCTATTTTCATTAAAGATCTGACAACCTCCCTTCCACAAACCACCTGTATACAATATGCTGACAATTCAACTTTAATCTGTGCTGCCACCTCGCCATCCCTTCAATCCAAGACCCAAAAATGTTCACCTTAGTTTAAAACTGGTTCCATCAACGCTGTCTCCTCCTGAACGCTAAAAAACTAAATTGCTGTTGTTCACCCCCACTCAGAAATCCCTTGCCATCAACTTCACAGTCATATCTAACAATGGTACCAAAATAGCTCCTGACATAACCACCAAACTTTTAGGGGTAACAATTGATCGTAATCTTAACTTTGACACACATATCAACCCAACTATTAAATCAGTTAATAGAACACTTGGCTCTCTTTACAGACTTAAACCCTTTCTCACACCATCAGCTAGGACTACTACTCACCTCATTTCTACCCTCTTCTATGCCTCCCCAATTTATACAAACCTCTCCAAAAGCAATATCAATAAGTTGGCAACATCTTATAACAACATAGCCAGATTTGCCACTGATGCCACATTTCGTACCCACCACTGCAAAAATCTCAAACTTCTAGGATGGCTTGAACTACAAAACCTGCTTCTTTTTCAGCAACTCACGATCACTCACAAGATCCTGCATCATCCCTCAAATACTCCCATACTCAAAAACCTTATTAACCCTTATCAAAATATTTTAACCTTACAATCTGCTAACAGAGTAATTGTTTCTACCTTAAAATCCAATAACAAATTTGGGGACTGCCTGTTTTCTAACTCCATTGGTTACTTTTGGAATAAGCTTCCAAGAGAACTAACATCCCTTACATCCATGCCTCTTTTCAAGAAACAACTAAGAATCTTCATAAAATCACAATGGCTTTGCCCATGCTCTAATTCTGACTGGTCCTGTCCCCTCTTTACTGATCACTTTAAAGCCTATAACTGTTGTATTCCTCTTGCTGGTCTCTCTTTGAACTATTCCCAGTGAAGGATTTTGCCTAGGCTAAAAATCACTATCCTACCCTAGTTTGTTTGTTCTATGAATGTACTGTTTTTATAATCTGTTTATAAATGTGTTTTAATGGTTTTAATAGTTCATTGTTAATTAACTTTTATTAGTTTAAAAAGTCATTATAATATGTTTATATAATTCTTGTTATTTGTCTTTGGAACTTTTCTCCCCAGGCCTCCGCTGAAAATGGACATATATCCAGTCGGACTTTCCCAGTCAACAAATGTAAAATAAAAAAAAATTAAGTAAAATTATTTCGAATGAAAGAATAAATTAAATTATGTTTAATGGTAAATGGAGTTTAGCAACAATATTAAATACAATCAGATGGTGGTTTTAGCAAAAGAATTGGGAGGTCTAATAGGGATGAACATTTAATATAATTCTAAGGAAAATTATGGATATGTGTAAATATGTTTGCATATTTATATATTTGTACATTTGTAAATATTAGCAAATATGTTGCAAATAAGCATTCTTTTTGTATATAAATAAATTATCCCAAATATTTCCAATAGGTACCATGGGATCTTTTATATCCACCTGAGCTACCACCACCTCAAACAGATGGGACCTTGGTTTAACATCTCATCCAAAGGACAGCAAGCACAAGATTGTAGTAGCCCTCTTATGCTACTCTGCAGTGTCAGCAATCAATCTGCCTGGTGTGGGAATAAAACCCACAGCATTCTCTGCCAAAGGTGCCAGTGTCACTGTATGCAGTATAAACACTATGTTTTGAATTACCAGAGTTAATAACAGCCTCACATCTTCTCTTTTGACAGCTGTAAGTTGCTCCATTGTTGTAATGTGTATCACTCCCTCTTTTTTGTCTTCATGTAATGCTGTGTAACTTACCTGAGTGAATTCTAGCTTAAAGTTTAATTATTGCAAATTAATATACACTTGTTAAATATACACCTGACTGACTCTACTTCTCTAAGCAAACCTAGCTCTTTGTGAACACCTGCACCACCACTGGTATGCTGCTCTGGATAATTAATTTGCTATTAAGCATGGCTGTCTTGAGTAGTATTACCACAACTACCAAAATGACCAAAGCATAAACTACTTCTTCTCCTTTCGGCTTTTCCCATTAGTCGTCACCACAGTGGAACAATGGTCTGCAGAATGATTGGTAGTAGAGTTTTACGGTTTTGAGTTGTCAGCCCAGTGCCCATCCTTCCTCAGAGGGCACATTAAAGGATATACTACTAATCCTACTAAATCTAATGTGACAGCTCTATTACTAGCATTTTATTCTGGATGTCCCTTGTGAAATGGGCCACAGGCTGAATAATAATGCAATAAACAAATGCTAAACATTGATTTTTTTGTTGGTGGCTCTTTATTATATACATACATATATATATATATATATATATATATATATATATATATATATATATATATATATATAATGGGTCTACTTCAAAATTTTAAACTTTCAAAATGTCGACTTTCTTATGGTTAAGACCATAAGATCAAAGTTTTGAAACTTTGAACTGTTTAAATGGAGATCGTCGTACATCCCAGAATTGTATAGTTACTGTTTTCCTCACTATAGTGTGATCTCTGAGTTGGTATATTTAATTAGCAGGGGGAGTGGGGATGCAGGGGGGCTTGCCCCTGCAAAAATGTAATAAAAAAAAGATTTTTTTTGTTTTTATTTTTGTATTTTTATTTAAATTTTAAAGTTTCAAAGCTTCAATCTTATGGTCTCGACCATAAGTAATCTGACATTTTGAAAGTTTGAAGTTTAGAAGTAGACCCACACACACACACTCACACACACACACACACACACACACACACACACACACACACACACACACACACACACACACACACACACACACACACACACACACACACACACACACATATATATATACATATATATATACATACATACACAAAGCAGCATTATAAGCCTAAAGAAGTGGCAGTGAAATGTTTTCATAAACTGATTCTGCATGTATCAGGTCAGCAAATGGTGCAATCTTAAAGAAGCAGTCCATTACACAATACTCTGCATTGCTATTGTGATATGCCATTAAGTTTTGTTGATATTTGTACTTGATTATAATAAAATGGTTATATCAAAGTTTACCTGATGCCGTCCTGTATACTTATATGACTCATTCCAGGGCATATTATATTTACCACCCAGGTAACAGCAAGTACCAACAATCATGAGATAAAGGTGCAAAGTTACAAACTACTGAGAATTTTTAACTGAAAAGAAAGAAGTCAGATGCAATAGTCACCAGAGCTTTTTTTACATTTTATAAGTGTCTTTCCCATTATTCTGGTTCCTACAGTAAGAGTAAACAGCCTGAGACCCTTGAAAGATAGAACATTTCATTTCTGTTTTTTTTGTTGTTGTTATACTTTACATTGTGTGAAAAAAAGGTAACTGAACCTGTTTTTTTTTTACAATAATCAGACATATTTGTATTTGATATAATCCTACATGTGTATGCATATTTGTGCGTGCATGTGTAAATGTGTATGGCTGCTTGTGAGTGCGTGTGTGTATACACACATGAACAATGTATGTTTCTAGGAGGGTGGATGCTAAGGTGAGAGAGGATGAGAAGCCACGGTTGGAAGCCATGTCTACTGTCCCCAGCAGACAGTGAGAAATGCACATTGGCATTCCTGAGCTGACAAAAGCACACTGTTTTCAGAGCAGTTGTCCAGTGTCACATAATGACAGGAGTCAGCCGGGGCGACTGCTTCAAGGAATGATGAATTTTTAATTGTTTTTAAGTGACCTGTGAGTGAAAGCAAGCTAAACTTCCAACTAGAATGAAACAACTGCATTATTTATTGTGCAAGGAAAACCTTTCCAAGAAGACTGAAAGAGTGAGAAACATTAAACTCTAGGTCACATCTTAAATCATGCTGACATTAACAAAGCAGCTTGCTTGCAGATTTTATTAATTTAAATTAACTATTCCAAGTAGAAGATAACAGATTCAAATACATTTTTGAAATTAAACAGATTTGCTTAACTAACAAAATGAAAATGTATGCATAATTAATGCTGAGCACACCACCTTATTGTCTCAGCTGGTTATTATTTGCATGTTAACAAAAATGGATATACTCCTAATTATAGAAACAGGTCATCTGCATTTTCATTTATTTGGGTGATGTCTAACCAACAAGCTGAAAGACCCAGATGTACACAAACTGGTGATGACAAAAGGCCTAATAATGTTGGGGGGGGGGGGGGGGTCACAGTGAACTAATGGACTGACTTTCCTCTACATAGTTTCTGGCAACCATGTGATCAACCCATTGTCTTTTGAAGTACATGTTGATATTTTATGCTTTTCTGTATCTTTAAATGCTGTACTGCGTAACACTTAAAGGTTTAAAATACTTTGCATAAACTGACATTTTTGTAATCTCACATGCTCAGTGAGCATTGTCACATGTCACAAAGAGATGAATTCAGACTGTGGCGACAACCTCATAGGGATTTTTTTTTATTCCTACATTTGTGGAAAGTAATGCATAGAATGTCATCAATTCACTGCTTATTTGAATTTTTATCAGTATAACTGTACTGAGTTATTGCACTGCTTTGTCTGACTTTACTAGAATGCAAAACGAAAAAAAAGCACATCATAAATACTCGTACATTAGCAAAAACAAAACTTTCCAGCAGAGAAGTTTAAAATGAACAATTATTAAAACACGGTTAAAGGAAGGCAGATATCTGACCAGCAATTGCCCACATTATTGCTTTATGATAAAACAAATGAAAATGTTCTTAAAGGACTGAAAATGTGGTATCTGTAGTGCCACTCAATTATCTTTTTTCACACAATGTCCAGTGTAACAAAAACAACCCCAGAAATTAAATGTTCTACTATTCAAGAGCCTCAAGCTGTTGAATTCTATGAGCAAAAATATAAACATATGCCAGTTTATGTGATTATCTGAACTCATAAGGCATTTTATAAAATCAGTGACAAGCACAATAATTTTAATATTTTAGATTTGCATATCTTAACTTTGAGTCTGCTACATCACTGGCATTTTGTTTACAGACTAAACAATTAATCTCCAGGTAGGAGTCCAACTAGAGGTGTCCATGGTGAAAACTGTAAAACAAAAGAGCTGTGGCCAAAAAAGCTAAATCACCAAGATTCTTTTTATCACAGTCTTGAGACCCCCTGGAGACCTGTGCTGGAATATCAGTAGGGAAAAATTCAGTCACTAATGAGTCAGATGTTCTTACCGGTAGAGGCAACCCCTGCAAAATAGGTTTTAATGTCACAGACAACTGGTGATGTAGAACAGATCCCTAACACAATCCAGGAAAAGCTAGTTACAAGCCAGGTCAATAAACACTGTGCAGGCTGTAAGTGTAATGAGCAGTCTTCACATATCCTGATAATGATAGTGTTATACAAATATTCTGAGCTTAGGGGTACCAAGTAGGAGGGGAAGTGAAAGGATCTTGAAAACTAGTTAGAACAGTAAGCACATTAATCAAACAGAATACTGCTAGGGCAAGAGATTAACGCCCTGAATAGCACAAGTTAAAGCTACACATTTAATTGCTTGTGAAGAGAAGAATATCACAAGTGAGAATCTGGACTGTTTATGAGAAATATGTAAAACATGTACTGCAGAAACTATGATGACTCTGTGAAACTAGATGCCGATGGATGCTGTGGGATGCAAGATATTCATCTATTCCATTCATTTCTGGGAAAATAAAAATATATTAGTGGAGTTAGTGGTAGTGGTCTTAGTGGTGTTAGTGGTAGTGACATTAGTGGTGTTAGTGGTAGTGGCATTAGTGGTGTTAGTGATGTATAGGAGTATTGCTGTGTGATAGTTGAAATATGTGGTAGTGCAGGGTTAGAGAACAAGTCTCATGATGAGGGGTAGCTCAAGTTATGAATCTCATGCCCAAAGATTACAGCTCAAGATATTTAATCTATCACTCAAACATACTCCCTGGAGACTAGTCCATAAAATAATTTGGTTTTATTAAACATTAAAAAATAATTACAGATAAAATAACAAAAATTCTACAGTCTCTCATGCCACCTCTGTTACAGATAAAAAGAGATTTTACATAGCTTTCTTCTGTCCAGATTCTTACCAGAAATTCTCTATGCGATTTCAGGTTCTTCCTATTTGTCACTTTTGTGCTGTTGCATACTCCCCTAAATCATTATTCCATGTATAAACTCCCCCTCCATCACGAGGTAAACTTTTTTGATTATAAGAACCATAGCCTCCTTTTTATATACTATGCACTGGGCTGATTTCTTGTTAACAGCACTATATATAGGAACTTTTTTTAAGCATTACAAAATATGTATCCATCTGCCTTAAAAGGAAACACAACATTTACAAAATGCTCAGTGTACAACATTATTACAACTATAGTTATGTACAATAATATTATTTTCATCATTCTGGCACGTCAAGAGATGAGAACTACCGCACTATGTTACATTAATCCAAACCTTGAAATCTTTGACTTCAAGCCCATTAAACAGGCAATGAGCCCAAGAACGGTCACCTGCATTGTTGTGGGTTCAGCCTGAACAAAGATTTACAGTAATCATAATTGGCTGTAAGGAGAGTTCTTGCTGAAAAAGTTTAGTATCCTGTTCATTATGAAGACTCATTAGGGACCATGGTCTTTAACCAATGTAAAATCACGATTAAGAAGACAAACATTTACTGGAAGAGAGCATCCACTCGATTGCTAAGCATTTATTATCAGTAGTAAAATACTTGGTCTCTACTCTTATTTTTTTAAACTTAGAAAGCATATAGGGTGTTCTTCCCCCTCAAAGACCCATGAAAGCACTTCCCCTAAACCTAACTATGATGTATCAGTATAAACTACGAAGTCTACTAAAATCCTGGGACAGGTTCTGAATATAATGTTTCCTTCAACTGCTTATGTGTTGTCTTGTCTTTAGTGCCCATATTACTTTAAGGGGCATATTCCCTTTTGTCAGGTTTGTAATAGGGCATTGCTATTGATGAAAAATGGAATAAAAATGTTTGATAGTACTCAGATAACCAAATAATGCCCTCACGTGTCTCTTAGAGCCAGAAATAGGCCAGTTTCCTCCTGCTTCTAGTTTTCATTGTCTCTGGCCCAATAAGTCCCCTTCCTTTTACACATTGTAGTTTACCTCGTCATACCCAACTGCTCCTGGAGGCACTGACCATTCACTTGGCTTGTCTCAGAGAGCTTAGGACAGCCTATACCTTATCTAGATAAGAGCCTCAGTCCTCAGAGTATATTATGACATTGTCTTGATAAGTAGCAGTATATCTGACATGGGGATTCAGGATTCTGTCCATTAATCTCTGAAAGGTCACAGAAGCACCATGTAATCCAAAAGGAAGGACAGTGTACTGGAAAAAGATCTCTTGTGTTGAAAAATTTGTCTTTCCCCCAGCTTCAACTGTTTGAGGAATTTGTCAGTACCCATTTGTTAAATTTGATGTTATCAAGAATCTTATCTATACCAGTCTTTATGTTAATTCATGCATCCTAGATATTGGGTAGCTGTCAAATTTCAAAATTATGTTCAGCTTCTTAAAAATGATTGCAGAGCCTGACTGTTCTATCACTCTATGGAACTAACAGATTGGGCCTGTCCTACTTGCTTTTTGTGTCCTCTGTCACTTCCATCTTTAGCATTTTGGAACTTCCTCTTACACAGCCTTTCCCTGTGACTGGTACTCTGTAAGGCTTTAAGTTAAACTTTTCTCCTGGAATAGTCTCAATATGGTGCTGGCTTTGTTCTGCCAGAAAATACTGAAAGCACTTCCTTACTTCTTAACAGGAACTTCCTTAGTACTTGTTTCTGTAGCTTACTGTGTCATCTACCTGCACCAAGTTAAGGTTCTTTTTCCACCAGTTCCACCAGTTTCTGCCATTATGCTGAGTAAAGAGGTTGGCACTTCTTTCCACAGTTTCAAAACATTGGTATGGTATATCTGTTCTGGCCTTCTCTACCAGTTTATTTAACCCGGTACTTTACATCATTTATTTTTTCTGTTATTTGAAATAATATTTAGCCAAAAATGTGCTTTCTGTGGAAAGGACCAAAACTACCATCTGGTGTAATGATCTGAATTCCTTGGTCTTCACATTTCTACATACACCCCCCCCCCCCCCCCGGTGTAGACTGGACTCTTTCTGTGTTTTGTGAAATAAAACAGCTAAGCACAGAAAAACAGCCAGAGGCATATACACGAGTAAAAAAAAATTGTAAATGTATTTTAAGAAGGGTAACTGCTTTCACGCATCAAATAGTGCTTCATCAGACCATAGAATCTTGTAAATCAGTCACTTAATATACATATAAATTTGATGAGTAAATTCAAACCAACCAATAAAAACTCAGTAGAAATCAAACATTAAAATTATTTAAAGAGAGCTCTTGCCTTGAGGACTGGTTTGATGGAAACCCTCCCATTCAAACCCGGAAACTTGTCAGCCTGCAATTTTATAATCCAATATAACTCACAGCTCTCAATAAAATTCTTAAAATCACCTCTGTGTTCATTCATAGTTACAATCTCAATCACTCTAAACCCAAAGAGGTGTTCATCACTCACTCTAAAAAATGTTTAGCCAGTGCATTACATGTATCACAGTTATTAAGGCAGTAAGAATGTTCCCTAATATATTCCATCAATGATCTATTAGTTTTGCCAAAATAAAAACATGCGCATGCCTTACAGCAGGCTAGATATATTATATTTCTACTATGGCAATTTGCTTTCCTATTAAACTTATATTCAACCTGTGTCACTGGATGTATAAAGCATGTTAATGCATCAATAAACGAACAGAAATTTCAGCCCTGACAGCCAGACATTGCTATAGAGCCATTATTTACTTTTTTCATGCTGGTATGGTCTTTATAACAGAGCTGCCTTTTTTAGTGATTTTTTTTTTTTATTTTTAAAAATAAAATTAGGCCTATCACCCACTCTAACCTGCTCATCTAGATGCAAGATGGACCAGTTAATTCTAATAATATTTAGAATGTCACTCACATCGCTAGTATAGTAGAGAGAGAATGGAACATTCTGTTTTCTATACATATCACCGGTTGCTGTAGCATTGACTTTATTTAATCTACTGGAGAAATATGGTCTTGCCTTATTTTCCTTATGGTTGAGGCTTTCTTTAATTATGTCATCCACGTCCTTCCTGTTATAGCCCCTATCATAAAATTCCTGCCTTAACATAGAAATGTCCCCTTAGTAAACAGCATCATACTATTTAACCTCGATATTCTCATACTCTGACTTTTAACAATATTTTTAAAGATAAAGCCAGGATGCATATTATCATGTTGTAATAAAGTATTTCTTCTACAAGGTTTTCTATACAGTGTCATTATGAACCCATACTGCACATCCTTCTGTATAGACACATCTAAAAAAATCGATAGCATTCCTAGATGATTTATATGTAAACATCAAGAAAGAAGTGGTGGACTGCAGATAGTTAACAAAGAGAGAGAGAGCTGTGCTTCAGTATCCACCCCAGATCAAGAACAAATCATCTACAAACCTTCTATAAAATTTAAGATGTGGTTATATTTATTCAGTTGTAGAATAAACATTGATTCCCATTTAGCCATAACCATGTTAGCGTAGCTATTGGCACAGGATGTGCCCATAGCTACGTCAACTCTCTGTAGAAACAAATGAACTTCAAACATAAAGCATTATTTTCCAAAATAATTTTCTAAAATCATGCATATTAAATCAATAGTATTGAAATCATATTCACTATTTATCAGGAGAAAATCTCTTACAATATTAATGCCCTGAAAATGAGGAATAACAGTAAATAAAGAAACATCTTAAGTAACTAAAAGGTAATATCCGCCAAAATCACTCCCATTGGTATTGTCAAATAAATCCTCCAAAAATTGTTGGGTATCCTTTAAACCTGTTTCTGTTTGTCCAACACTGGTTTCAACTTTTTTTCAATAAATATAGAAAGGGTCTATATTAGATAATCGAACTTTCAAAAGTTCAACAGTCATATATGGTCGACACTATATGATCAAACTTTTAAAAGTTCGAAAATCCAATAAAAAAATAAACTACACAAATAACCTACCTGTAATTAGTTGGCTACAATAACAATCATAAATAGCAGCATATATCCTGTCATTAAAACTTTCTATACAATCAAAACTAACTCTTTCATAGACATTATCATCGGACAGCATTTGAAAAATAGTATCATAGCAATATTCATAATCCATTATGACAATTGCTCCGCCTTTATCTGTGGATTTAATGACTATTTTATTATCTTTTTGCAACTGTTCAAGTGCCTGTTTTTTTAGAAATATCCAAGTTGCAAAAATTATTTTTGAGCTTACCATGTCTATGTGCATGAATAAGATAATTTTTACATTTTTTACCAAACGTTTCAAGTATCATGCAAGTTAGGCTGAAATAGACTAGGTTTCCTAAAACCAAAACAACTGTTACTGTCAGAATAAATCATCTTTAACATAACATTACATGCAAATAGCTTAATTTCAATAACTGTTTCACTAAAGTCTGAACATTGAGCCAGAATAAATCTTTCTATGTTTTCCTATACAATGCATATTATTACTTTCAGCCTATCTTGTAAGATGGCATGGTGGTCTATGACACTTTCAAATAGTTTTTTTTCTCTTCTTCCCAAGTTTTTCTGCCAATATCTAGCACTCCATGAGGATGCTTCCATATAACAACTCAAAGAGAATGGACCCTTTCAAGTCTTGCAGTATTTCTCTAATGGCAGAAGGGAGATGTGTTATTTAATGGTCACAGTGTTTGCAGTATTTCCTTATTGCTATTCTCAGCATTGATTTTAATATTTGGTTAACATGATCTATTCATTCATCTATCTGGGGATGGTCCATTGAAGTTTTGAATAGTTTGTCCATAAAGTATTGGGTCAGTTGATGAATTATTCTGGACACAAGTAGAGTGTCATACTTGGTATTTCCTTAGTTATCTTTGTGATGCCCCACCACTGGACTGGTAATCAAGGAGTCTCAATTCTCACCACTGGCAACAGTGAGGGACTTATAGTAGGAGGATGACAAGTACACACACTGTATTTCCAGATGCAGCTCTCTGCATCAAGTGCAATTTCCCTTAAGAACACACAGAGACCACAATCAGTCCGGGGCTGGTTTCTCCCTCTCTCTCCAGATCTCCAATAAGATCCCCAATGGCACAGCTATAGAGATGAGACCTCAGCTGAGTGACAAAGCCAAAACCTCCAGCATCCTCTCTGTCCAACCAGTCGTTCATGTCCCTGCCCAAGTAGCTGATACACACACACACACTCTTTGAGGTTTGATTTATACACACACACACAGACACACACACACACACGCACACACACGCACACACACACACACACACACACACACACACACACACACACACACACACACACACACACACACACACACACACACACCTGGGAAAGGCTGGCACAGGTTTACTAGCTAGGCCCACTTCTGCCCAGACTATAAGGTAGTTTCCACAGCCACCAATCACTCCTTATCAGCTACTTTAAGGCCCCTAACAAAGGGTGTTTGATCTTACTGTGTAATGTTACTGTTAATACAAATTGTAGTTTGACCAAGAGCAAGGCTATTAGGAGTGGCGTACACAGTGTTACCAAATAAATATGCAAGTACTCTCAGAACTTAAATATCTTTAGACAGATCAGCCAAAATAAAAAGTTTAAATACATTTAATAATAAATAATAAAAGAATAAGAAATTACTTAGTACATAATTACAGTAACATCAGAGTTCAAAATCACAGGAGATATTTAAAACAATGTTGCAGGACAGTCTCAAATAAATAAATAAAATATCTAAACTAAGCTTTGCTATATTCCTGACTATATCTAAGAGAATTACTATACCATAGTACACTTACTTAATTAGAGAAGCAAGGCAGATGTGTGGTGAATGGGTCTTCTGGCAGGTCCAAGACAGACTACAGAATGCAGTCTTTCAGAGAGTTCTTAAATTAATATCTCAAATATTACTGCTTGGATAGCTTGCAGAATGACATCATTTCTTGTCATGTGACTCTATCCCAGGTAAAACCCCAGCTGCTGAAACATAGCAGTATTTAGCATCCACCTATGAAAATACATAGACAAGGGCTTTTCCTCAGATCTTTGGCAAATGGTGGAAATCACAAAACAATAAAGCACTTCCACATATCAAGCCTAGTAATTATTTCTGCTTCAGTAAAACACAGAGAGCTCCCTAGTATAGACATCCTGTCTCTTGTTGTCATAAAGTAATTTAATTTCAGCTATTTTTCTGACGTTAACCTTCTGTATTCCATTTTCCACTGTTAACATATATACATCTAAACAGTTACAATAGTGCAGGTACATTTCTGTTCTATTCCAGTAGGGCATCCTGTGGTTACATTTTAAGCACTTTGCAAAAACCTTTTCAGCACATGTCTATATAAACCATCTTATATGACATACTACAGCTTTAATACATTTGTAACACAAACATCTTATATGAATCATGCTGATATTCATAAATGACATATAATTATTTAGAAACTTCCAGCTAGCTGTGCTGGCAGTGCCTCCTTTGTCACAATCCTAAGACTAATATCCAGCTATGGATTTTGTATTAGAAAGCATACAGTAATAGCCTCAGGGTATTTAGTGCTATAGTCAAAAATAACCAAAAGATATTGAAATTGTTTGCTTGATTTTACCCATATTCCAACAATATTCATAGCAATGCATTCAAATGGAACTTCGATAACGGACACTGAACTCAGAGGATCTTTAAAGCCTGACTAAGAGGCTGTTTTCTGATACTCATGCCATCCAGTACAAAAGTTCTGAACTTCTTTGATTATTCCTCACCAGTAAAACCTTGTTAGGATTCATGATTAATCTTATCCATTCCTGCATGTCTTCCTACCACATGACTATTTACTAAACTCATCACTAGGTTATTTAAAAGTTTGGTCATTAATATGTCATGTACTACTTACTCTGTCATTACTTGCTCTGTACAATAAATAAATAAATAATTTTGCAAAAGTATGTGTTAAAAGCAAAAGCATTCTGTACAACTTCTTCCCTCAACAACTCTAGCTATATTTCCCATGCTCTGCTCAAAGTGTCATCTATTATTCCTTTTTAAAATGTATCAGGCTTACCTGAAGGTCAGTCATTTCTAGAGTTTCCTCAGGGCAGCCTGTTGTAAGGTAGAATGTACTGCCTCCTCTTTCACCCATGCAGGCACTGGAGTCTCAGTGTCTACTTGTTTTCCTAAAATAAGACAACTCATTTCTTTATTGTCAGTTGCTGACTCTACTTTATGTGTTTTTCTAGTTCCTTTCCTTTATGAGTTTGATGAATAAAACCTTCATTCATCTGATAATATTCCTGTATTTTTGGCTCAACAGGTATATCCTTAAGGCTCTGAACAGGGTTATCTTGTTTCTTAGTATACACTACCCTCTCCTTCTTTAGACTGTTGTCCCTCTGTCTGAGTGTGAGTGAAAACCATTGTCTAACTTTCTTTTTCTTCTGCATTTTTTATACCCCCCCCCCAAATTGTATCTTGGGGCAAAATTTATCTTCAGTTTTACATTTTGTTGGCTTGATAGAAAGCTGTTTAAATTTTTGCTTGGGTCATGCATTTTCTATGCTTTCTATACCTTCTTTACCTAATCTCCCAGAAATACATCCATTCAGTGAATGATCCATTCATCTCAGTCCTGCTAGTCATTTCTACTCCCTGCCTCTGCAATACTTTCAGGCTATAGATACTCTTTTATTTCCTGCTTTGTAATACTTTTAGGTGCTAATATTTTACTATGCAACTCCTTCTACTTGTTTTGTTCTTGCAGGCTGCGCTGGCATAGGTATCTGCTGACATAACTTTTTACAAGGTGTAGTTTTCATCTTTTTGTATCCTTAGTCAAATGATTGTATATTTGGAGCTTTGTAACACTATTCTTTGATCTATCTTAGATTAACTCACATTAATGTGCCTGGTGGTTGGTCATCTCACCCTTTTGTTCCTTGTTAGGTAGAAATGTATCTGTATATCTGTAGGCTTATTCATTTGCCAATTTCTTTCCACTCACTGATAAAGTGGTCTATCAAAAAGTATTTTCTCCTTTCCATTTTCTCACAAATCTTTAAACTGGGGAAATCTTTCCTTATTATCATATCATGTTAAACTGGAAGTACTGCAACAGAATATATGTTACCTTTCTAAACAAGTTTGCATTTCTACTTGAGCAACAGAATACTCATTCTTATCTTCATGAATGCATATTACCTCACCTGTTTTTTTTTTGTTTTGTTTAGGATCCGCATTTTGCACATACTGCTTGTTTATAAAGTGACCATGTTGCCTAAGTCTGGTAGTTCCTGCAGCTTCCTGCCATCAGTTAAGGCACTACATTTAATTAATGTTGTAATAGCACAATGGCAGAAGAGTCAAACATTATCACATTCCATATTTCATCTTGACCAGTACTATGCTTTTCCATGCCTACAGCTTTTGCATGTAGTATTAGTTTTACTAATAAAAATCTGTCTATATGACCCCGTTTTTCACATTTATAATAAAGTAAGTGTATAGTGAATACAATCTGTTAACATATTTTAACACAGGCTTTACAACAGATCTAAATGCCTCAGTTTTAAACAGAGTTTCATTGCTTAACGATGTCTCTACCACTACCATAACCTTTCAATGCCTTTGGAGTCACTTTTAAACACCCATTTCCTTAAAGAAATAGATAGTTCGGCATCGGTGTGGATTTGACAATCACCATCATCTCTCTTCAGCTGCAGCAACAACAGTCTGAAGAGGGTACTTCATTGTTGTCATCTTAACACAAAAAATTGCAGATGTACTTTACACAAATTCCCCCAGTTAACACCACAGGACTTTTGTCTCTTCAGCTGGGGGAAATGCATGCTCAATTAATGGTCTTTCAGGCCGTGATAAAAAGTACAACTCAGGGTCTTTTTTTGGCATGGAAAAATTGTTCCAAATGTATCCACTGCACCCACCAGCATGATGTCAAATAAGGACAAAACTACTCCATACAAATAAGGTGGTTTTATTAAATAAGAAAAGAGAATGGTGCAGATTATTCTTTAGTAAAGACAAAATAAAAATTATATAGTGTCTCATAACCAATTTAGTCCAGTAATGATTTTACACTGCTTCCTTTTGTCCAGATTCTTAGCAGAAAATCTCCAGGCTACTTCAAGTTCTTCCAGCTCATCTCTTCTTTGCTATAGCATGGTACTCAAAACAGTTTTCCCAGGTACAAGTTCTCCCCTACATTTAGACACCAACCTCTCTGATTACAAGGGCCATAGCCCTCCATTTTATAGACCAGACAATAGGATAATTGTTTGTCTGCAGCACTGCCTGTGGGAACCTTTCCAGCAAAACAAAAAAGTGTATCTGTATGCTTTTAAGGGAAGCACAGCATTTGCAAAACAGTAAAACACTCCATGAGAAACATTATTTACAACCAAATTATTTACCAAACAATTTATATACGATTATATTAGTTACGCAAATAATAATGCCCAACAAGGTGTGTGTTACTGTGTAAATAATGCATGTTCAGGGGTGCTCTGAGGCCTAACTCCACAGGCAGAGGGCCTCTCCACTCCCGGAAGGGTGTTATTTATATAGTAACACATACCCTGTTGGGAATTATTGTGCTTAGAGAATAAGCTATCTGTTACATTGTTTTGCATTTGTTTTTCTTTATTACTATATAATTTATTTTTATTTTTTGATGTAAAATAGTCCACTGCCTCCTGATGTTTCAAACTTGCTTTACTATATACCCTGTATTAGGATGGCACAGTGGAGCAATGGTAGTGTAGTTACCTCACAGCAAAAGGTTTTCTGGTTTGATTCTCAGCTGGAGTGCCTTCTGTGTGGAGTCTGCATGTTGTTCATATGGGTTTCCTCCCATGTTACAAGGTCATGTGTCTGGAGCATTTCTCCCTGGGCCTCTGCTGAAAACTGGTCTTGCTTCAAGTTGGACTTCCCCAGTAAACAAACATTAAATAATTATGCAATTTCTGTTGGAGGAAGTCTTTTATACCCAAAATATAAGTTATGTAAGTATTTAATGTCTAAACACACACACACGCATGCACGCATGCACGCATGTATGCACATGCACACGCACACACACACACACACACACACACACACACACACACACACACACACACACACACACACACTCATACACACACCCATTCAAACATGGACATGCATGTTTTTTGTTCCTTTTTTTTATTTTTATTTTAATTTTACATTCACTAATAAACAAAGCACTGTTTAGTGAGCACAGAAAGATAGTGGCCATTTGTATTTTTTTTACACTTTGAGCTTTGTGGCATCTTAATATGCCATTATGAAGCAGTGGACTTGTTTTTCAATGGGCACTACGAGAACATTACCATCCTACTGGAGAACGTTTCTTCTCCAATCAGGATGCTGATGTGCAGGGCGCCCATTCCCTAAATCATTTTAACACGACAAGATGAAAATCACCGCATTGTGTTACACGCCATCTATTTCACTGATCCCTTTGTTTTCAATGCTTTTTTTTGGGGGGGGGGTTACTGCTTCTCATTGATTTCAATGGGATGTTGTAGCTCCATGTGTTATCTATTGAACAGATTATTGCACAGGTTACATATTCTTTTTTCTATTTTTTAAATGTCTGCCTTCTTGGTGATTTTCTGTTCCAGTTTTTAGAGAGCCTGATTTTCTTAATAGTGTCAGGTAATTTTTGGTATAATTTAAGTAGAGTAGCAAAAGCAGTGTTCAGATGGGTTTGTTTTATTGTTTATTTTGCCTTTTAATTAGAGTAAATTTATGTTCTGTAGATATTTTGCTTTGGATCTATTTTGTCAGGAGCAACATTTTCCAGTCTGTTGGCTGCAGTTGTGATTTTATTATGTTTTTTGCTACTTTATTTTATTTTTTTCATTCTAATTTTAATTTCCATTTCAGTGGGGTGTTGACTTATAGGGCTACATTTCATTTATGGCGTATACATTTTGTGTGTGCAGTAAGGAAGTTTTTTTTTTTTGGTGAGGTCTGAGTGTGGAGTTTGAACGTACCTTATCTCGCATTTTATTTTTTTCTGTGTTGCTGTGAGATGAGTTATGGTGACAATTATCTAAGAAGAATGTTAAAAAAGTGGTTGAAAACACATACATGGTCATGATAATTGCAAGATGATGTCCATAGAGGAGTGATCAACAAGAATATCTACTGCCCTCTTTATCTGATAAACATTCCTGTCATAGTTGTTTATTAGCACCCATTATTGGGGTAAATAAAGTGCACCTTAGCTGGGAATTATATATTTCAATACTCACCATACCCTATAGCTGAGTGTTTTATATACCTTGGGTAGTCACTGTAGTTCGGTGTTATAGACTTTGCCGCTCATCATAGCAAGGTGTTATATACTATGGGGACTCAACATAGCTGGGCGTTACATACTTTGGATACTCACAACAGCTGACTGTTATATACTTTGAGTACTCACCATAGTGGGAAATTATATACTTTGAGTATTCACCATAGTTGGAAGTAATATACTTTGAGTATTCACCACAGTTAGAAGTTATATACTTTGAGTACTCACCATAGTTGGAGGTTATATATCTTGAGTATTCACCATAGTTGGAGGTTATATACCTTGAGTATTCACCATAGCTGGAGGTTATATACTGTGAGTACTCACCATAGCTCGAGGTTATATACTTTGAGTACTCATCATAGCTGGAGGTTATATATCTTGAGTACTCACCATAGCTGGAGATTATATATCCTGAGAATTCACCATAGCTGGAGGTTATATACCTTGAGTATTCACCATAGCTGGAGGTTATATACTTTGAGTACTCACCATAGCTGGAGGTTATATATCTTGAGTATTCACCATAGCTGGAGGTTATATACCTTGAGTACTCACCATAGCTGGAGATTATATACTTTGAGTACTTACCATAGCTGGAGGCTATATATCTTGATTATTCACCATAGCTGGAGGTTATATACTTTGAGTACTCACCATAGCTGGAGGTTATATACCTTGAGTATTCACCATAGCTGGAGGTTATATACTTTGAGTACTCACCATAGCTGAACATCATACTTTGAGTACTCACCAGAGCTTGATATTATTATACACTTTGGGTACTCACCATAGCTGGATGTTATTATATATTTTGGGTACTCACCATAGCTTGGTGTTATATAATCTGGAGCTCACAAAAGCTGGGTGTTATAGGAGTATTCACCATAGCTATAAGTTATATACTTTGACTACACAGCACAGTTGGATGTTATTATATAGCATGGGTACTCACCATAGCTGGGTCTTATTATATACTTTGGGCACTCACTATGGCTGGGTCTTATATACTCTGGTACTCACTAGAACTGGGTAAGTATGGGAATTCACCATATCTGGGTTTGCTGGGTGTAATATACTTTCAGTACTCACTACAGCTGATGATGTCCATAGAGAAGTGATCAACAAAAATATCTACTGCCCTCTTTATCTGATAAACATTCCTGTCATAGTTGTTTATTAGCACCCATTATTGGGGTAAATAAAATGCACCTTAGCTGGGAATTATATATTTCAATACTCACCATACCCTATAGCTGAGTGTTTTATATACCTTGGGTAGTCATTGTAGTTCGGTGTTATAGACTTTGAAACTCATCATAGCAGGGTGTTATATACTATGGGGATTCACAACAGCTGACTGTTATATACTTTGAGTACTCACCATAGTGGGAAGTTATATACTTTGAGTATTCACCATAGTTGGAAGTAATATACTTTGAGTATTCACCATAGTTGGAAGTTATATACTTTGAGTACTCACCATAGCTGGAGATTATATATCTTGAGTATTCACCATAGTTGGAGGTTATATACCTTGAGTATTCGCCATAGCTGGAGATTATATCCTTTCAGTACTCACCATAGCTCGAGGTTATATACTTTAAGTACTCATCATAGCTGGAGGTTATATATCTTGAGTACTCACCATAGCTGGAGGTTATATATCTTGAGTATTCACCATAGATGAAGGTTATATACCTTGAGTATTCACCATAGCTGGAGGTTATATACTTTGAGTACTCACCATAGCTGGAGGTTATATATCTTGAGTATTCACCATAGCTGGAGGTTATATACCTTGAGTACTCACCATAGCTGGAGATTATATACTTTGAGTACTTACCATAGCTGGAGGCTATATATCTTGATTATTCACCATAGCTGGAGGTTATATACTTTGAGTAATTACCATAGCTGGAGGTTATATACCTTGAGTATTCACCATAGTTGGAGGTTATATACCTTGAGTATTCACCATAGCTGGAGGTTATATACTTTGAGTACTCACCATAACTGGAGGTTATATACCTTGAGTATTCACCATAGCTGGAGGTTATATACTTTGAGTACTCACCAAAGCTGAACATTATACTGTGAGTACTCACCACAGCTTGATATTATTATACACTTTGGGTACTCACCATAGCTGGATGTTATTATATATTTTGGGTACTCACCATAGCTTGGTGTTATATACTCTGGAGCTCACAAAAGCTGGGTGTTATAGGAGTATTCACCATAGCTATAAGTTATATACTTTGACTACACAGTACAGTTGGATGTTATTATATAGCATGGGTACTCACCATAGCTGGGTCTTATTATATACTTTGGGCACTCACTATGGCTGGGTCTTATATACTCTGGTACTCACTAGAACTGGGTAAGTATGGGAATTCACCATATCTGGGTTTGCTGGGTGTAATATACTTTCAGTACTCACTACAGCTGTATGATATTATATGCCATGAGCACTCAGCATAGCTGAGTGTTTTATACTGTGGGTACTCAGCAAATTGCTGGTTGCCTGTTTGGACTGGGAAATTAATGTTGGGCAACACAAGCAGGTAAATAACAAGGAACCAACATGCAGGAATGTACATTTTTGTTCCTTATCCATATACTATATTAAAAATTGCCCCTCACCAAATACATTGCATAGGCTTTTACCAATTGTGGTTGTTCAAAATTGCTATAAGGTATCTTCCAAATATAACGGAGGAAAGAAAAGAATGGAACAAAAAAAACCTTCTAGCCGATGGCACACTGCAAGCAGACGGACTACCAGGATGGACTCATTCTTGCCCACCCCCCTACATACCCATTGCATACTCAATGCTACATTTATACCTGAAGCTGTGATTTCACTCTCTACCTGCAAGAAGAGTCCTTCCCTACTACCATATAGTGCGGTATATCTGATTTTCCTAACCGACTGCATCAGTGTTACTACTACCTCTTTTTGTAACGATGCCATCTGATGACTCATTCCTAATCTTTTATCAGATCATTCTGCATTGCCAAACATTGGTTTGATTAACTTTTTTAATATTTTTATTTATTAGCCTGGTAAATGAACTTATTTTTCCCCTTGAATCCTTTTCAGCTATGACTGAAGTCTCAAAGGTAAGGGTAAATACAATGTATTTAATGTAGCCAAACAACCTCCATGGCTTTGATAAGTGGTAATAAGTCAGAATACCCAGTGAAAACCTGTGCAGGTATGAAGAGAGCTCACAGAACTGTGACTGGAGATCAGATTTGATCACCAGAACCTGCAAATGAGATGAAGATATCTTACCGTCGTCCAGTCTGTTGCCCTTTATCCAAGCATCCAACTGCAACATCAGCTCTACATCTGATGGATCAATTCTCCTTAAAGCATTCAAATATATCTATATTAAAGTAGAGTTTGTATTACAAGGCTAACATAACATCTAGCTATGTCAAATCCCTTGTTAAAGTTTTAAACATACTATTAGTGGCAATGTCAGCAATCCTGCTTGCTGATGATAACGAATCTAATTTTCTGCCAACTTTTGTTTCATCTGTGAACAAAGAAAAAAAAATATGTATATTGCAGACCTAAATCTTCGGAGTATTGGAGACAAATTCAGTATCTTAAATATTTGGCTACCATGTCAAAATCCAGAAATTATTCCTCATTCCTTCAACAAGCTACTGTAACCTTTCCTAAGCTAAATGACCAGGTAAGGGATTTGGAGGAAGAGTGTTACAGCCGTTTTTTTTTTAAATAATCAAAGTTTTGCCAAGCAACACACATAAGGACAGCAAATAGCAGTTTTCCAAATGCCTTAAGCATCAAAGTTAATTGTGTCACTGCCTGCTCCCTTCTAATATCAGCAGAACCGTACATAGAGTATAACATCACTCAGTGCAGTCCATAATGTAGTAATAATAGTAATAAAGGCTGTCCATAAAACCCAGTAGGATCAACACAATAAAAAGCATTCTCAGAACATTCTAAAACAATAATGAGAAAGGCAGGCACAGTAAAGATGTTCACAAAATAACATTTATTCTTAGTCTGACCTCACAAAATACTTGCTTACTGAAAACAGTATCAAAGATGTAGGAAAAAATGTTGTTTTGTACTCTAATCATATTTTACTGCAACAAAGTCAGTCCATCAGTTAAGAAACTATATAACTCTCAAAATGTTGCCCCCAAACACTCAAAAAAGTCCCTCTATCATCAGGGAACTGACTACTTTGATTCAATCCTTTTATCAGTGGGAAGCACTGTTCTACTGCAAATATTTTCTGACTTATCTACCTGATTCACATAGTATTTTGTGTCCTATAAAGTACACTTTATATAGTGAGAGAAGGTTCATTTGTTTGTGTCTGAGGCATCCTCTATCACCTGGCAATGAACGGAGCAGTTTTTGATTGACTGCTAGCTGCATTTACTAGCTTTTAAGCTGCTCTGTTTGAAGCACGTCTGTACTGTAATTGACTGGCTACAGCAAGTCGCACATTGCATAACAGCAGGCCATAGTGCACTCCATAGAACCAAGTCATTCAAATTAAACTGCCTCTAAAGCCTTACTGCTCCAAACCTCCCCAGTAGTTCCCATGTCTCACATGGCTATGCAGTCTATGCCTCAGTGCCAATAAAAAGCATACCACTGACCCTATTTGAGTTCTTCACCATTCAGCTAAACTAAGGAATATGTTTCTATACAAAGTGACACCCTACACCTCTTAATATCAAAACCCAATCACATCTATAAGGCAGTGACTAGTAGGGTCTTAGTGACCTGGGTTGACAGAAGTAAATCTTATGTGTGTCCATTACCTGCTATTATTCTTCAGGCAGCCTTCATACTCTTAACCTCTTAGCCCAGGAAATATAGACAAAGCCAAAAATAATGGTGGAAAAAAGGCCCTAAAAGTGGGACCGATTTTAAATCTTCTTCTTAAAAACTTAAAGTTGCAAGAATAACAAGACTTTTGTTATCATGCATTTTCAAAATGATATGAAGACTGAAACTCCAGTGTGTAACTTCAGTCCTCAGTGATTTGCCAGAAAACCTCAAATTTCATGAGGAACAGACAAAAAAATATAGTTCTGAATACCTTCCATTCCTGGAAGTCCTTCTTCTAGGTATAGAGTTATCATATAATAGTTAAAATTCTGAAATTAGCCTAATACAAACTAGCCAGCATTCAGCTTCCTTATTCTGAAATCATGGATCCAATGCTCAAGCTGTTTAATGCTCACTAACAACCCTTGCATTATATTTATTCTTTAAGGATGCTCTCTGTATGCATCATACGAAAGATGCACACACATTTAAACATTGGAGCAAAGCATAAGATTTGCCATTCCATATAGAAGAGCAAGCACAGGATTTATCTTCATTAAGAACTGCTGTAGGCAGGACTTACGAGTGAACATGAAGAATAGAACAGGGTGTGTGTGTGAGTGTGAGTGTGTGTGTGTGTGTGTGTGTGTGTGTGTGTGTGTGTGTGTGTGTGTGTGTGTGTATGTGTGTGAAATGACCCAGGTAGGGATGGCTGGTTAGATAACTTATTCAAGCTCAAACCCTGTACCTTCATTATAGGAGGCTAAAGCCTGAATCCTCTACAGCAACTACCAGTTGCATTTTCAAAGACTGTTGAGTTCATGTGCATTTTCAAGGAATGCTGAGTTTCAGTGCATTTCCAATGAATGTTGAGTTTCAAGGGAAGAGAAGTTTACTGTTGCTCATTCTAAGTCTATTTTCAATGTATAACTGTTTCGTTTAACAAATGGCCATCATCAATTTTCTGCTATACAGTTTGCAAGCAGTTTTAGTAGCATAATATGTAGTGTACTTGCCTTTGGTGTAGAAGGCTGTGGGTTCTAATCCAATCCCATGTCGATAGATTGCTGATACTGGATTGTATTTTAAAGGGAAATGGGGGTACTACACTTCTGAGTTTGTCCTCTTTTGGATGAGATGTCTAGTAACTATTAACCTGTTGCTGGTTTGATAGCCAGCTCACCATTTTTTTAAAGTAACATGGGCAATTTATTCTTCAAGGACAGCAGGCCCTGAATTTGTACACAAAACACAGAAATGTAAAGTTGCTTGCCAGCAGAAACCTCTTCATTAATTATAGATTTCTTTAATGTGGAATTATTCTGATGACTTTTACTTCTGCAGAGATTGTGTATACTGACTGATATAGGTAGATTGAAATGACAGAAGTCTGAGTGGTCTTTTGTGGTTGAAATGTTCTGTAATGGGTAGTTTGGGCATTATTGTTTTATACATTTTGTTTTGCTGTCTGCTAATGTTCAAACCTACAAATTTAAAATGCACATTAACAAATGGGGCTGTATTATACAAGAAATATATTTTAATACAATCAGGATGGTGCTTCAAAGAACACATGATGGTCCAAAAATGTATGCAAGGGGCCTATGGTTTGAAAACAGCCCAAAAGTAAACTTAATCTACCAGCAGTAGCCAGATACATTTACATTGAATGTAGTTGAATGTAGGTTTCAATGGTGTTTCAATGAAAGTGAGTTTCATGGGCAAAGAAGCATATTGTTCATGTTAAGTCTGTTTTCATTTTGAGACTTTATCGTTTTTTTTTTTTTCAGTGTTTGTTCTATAAAATTTGGAATTTTTTTTTTAAATATCTCTAATTGTAGAAATAAACAAGAAAATAGTATGCATCCTGGCAGTTTTGAGCAGCTTTTATGGTAACTGGGGAGAAATAGCCAAGTAATGGAACATTGGAATTGCTGGGGGGGGGGTGTTGGGGGGAACCCTGATTTATTAGCCTGCTTAGGGCCTCATTTGACCATGATCCAGCTCAGCTTCTACAATCTACAGGTGAGGGGTGCAAATCCCTGCTTCAGTAAGAGGTTAGCCTCTCATCTAGACATATGCACAATACACATGAGACTGTCACTCTCCACACTATCCTCGCATCTGCATACCACTCACCTAAAAACAAACCCTCTTATGCTAAGGTACTTTAGACAGCTCTTCCCAAGCCACAAAGGCCTCCTAGATAAAATCTTCACCCCCAAACTCCTGAGCAGCATTAAGTGACCTCACATACAATACTCAACTGCTTATCACAAACCCAACACTAAGGAGTCAACATGGTATCCCAACTAAATCCTTAAGGCATCATGTGCCAGCCCAATAGAAAGTAATGTTGTAGTCAGAGGTTATTCCATAGGTAGTAACACAGATACTCCATTCCCAGAGGTTATTCCATAGGTAGTAACACAGATTCAACATTCCCAGAGGTTATTCCATAGGTAGTAACACAGATACTCCATTCCCAGAGGTTATTCCATAGGTAGTAACACAGATTCTCCATTCCCAGAGGTTATTCCATAGGTAGTAATACAGATACTCTATTCCCAGAGGTTATTGCATAGGTAGTAAGACAGATTTTCCATTCCCAGAGGTTATTCCATAGGTAGTAAGACAGATACTCCATTCCCAGAGGTTATTCCATAGGTAGTAACACAGATTCTCCATTCCCAGAGGTTATTCCATAGGTAGTAACAGAGATACTCCATTCCCAGAAGTTATTCCATAGGTAGTAACACAGATTTTCCATTCCCAGAGGTTATTCCATAGGTAGTAACACAGATTCTCCATTCCCCAGACTTGGAAAGGACAGGGTGAGGGTGAGCTGTTTCCCAGGAAGCAGGATACGACACTTGCCTAGAGCTTTCAAGTCTCCTCACTCCAGATATAAGTGCGGCATAGTCGTAGTGGGAATGTGGCAATGAATTAAATGAAAATCACATCCCTTGATTACTATGTTCTTCATACTGACCACTGCTGCAGTAGCCATAAGTATATGGCTACTGCAGGAGTGGTCAATATGAAGACCATAGTAATCGAGGGATGCAGCAGTAGCCATAAGAATATGGGTAGATCATCACAGCTTACTATATTTGGAAGGTAGAAGGAGAAGAGTCCAGGATGGCCTGGAGAATGGTCCTAGCAAAGTGTGATCTAAACCTAGAGAAGGAATCCTGCCTATAGTTCTTTGTAAAAGTATATACCCTGCCTGGAATAGATTTGTCATGACGTGTATAACAAAGGTCAATAGCCTTAGACAACCTTTTGGAAATACTCTGTTTTGACACCAGTTGCCCTTTCTTCTTACCTTCACAAGAAATGAACAATTGATTCAATGATCTGAAAGATTTAGTTCTGTCAAGATAGTACCTAAGATGTCTATAGACATTCAAGGTATGGAGTGCCCTTTCTCCTTCATTTTTAGGTTCAGGAAAAAAGTGGAAAGATGGATAGTTTAACTTAAAGTAAAATCAGATACCACTTTAGGCATAAAAGAAGGATTAGTTCTCAAAGAAATCCTGTCCTTGTGGAAAATGTTAAACGTTATGTTACCTGACAGAGATCAAACAGGTTAACAGGTAGACCCAGGAAATAAGATCATGCTACTAAGGCTTGGTTTTGTAACCACTTTTCTTTGATACTTACTTCTCAAAGCTGATGTCAAAGTCATTTAGCTAAGTATGCTGATGACTGTTAACTTAGAGCCATAATCAACTCCCCTGGGGACTCTAAGATTATTCATGAAGGACTAACATAGATAAACATATAATGCCCTAAACATGGTTGTAATCACAATACAAAAACAATATCATATCCTATAGCAAACAGGAATATCCATGCTCTTACTACATTAATAGTACCTCCCACCAAAAAAACAGACATGACCATCAGAGATTTAAGCACATTTGTTAATAATGAGCTCTCTTTCTGGCACCATCTGGCTACAGTTATTAGGAAGTCCTTCTGTTTAGTCCAACTGATGTCTAAGGGCATTTCCTGCAAGTCCAGTAATATTATTGTATCTTTCTACCGCCCCCATATCTGGCCCACAATCAAATACAATGCTTCTTTTTGCAAGCACCTGTTAAAACATATGGTCCAACTTGAAAGATTCCTATGTTTCCTCACAATGAAAAATCAAAAGCTTGTATCAATTTCCTATACAGCATGCCTATAAAGGCCTAAAAATGCTATCATGTCTATCTTGTGCAGATTCCTGTAAGGTGACCTCTGTCTGGCCTACAAGGCCTCAGACCGTCCTATCCTGAGTGACCTCCTTCATATTTGTAAAACTGGAAAGGTTATGAATACCTGTTCTTAAGACCTAAACCTTTTACCATAACATAAACTGGAACTGCTGGAGTGACAGATAACTCATTCAAAAATTCTTTTTCTCTTGAAGAGACTTCCTCTTCATATTAAGCAAAGTAGCATCCTCATCCTCTTTAAACACAATCTGGATGAATGAAAGGGTTCCATAAATGTGTCCCTGGTCTCACTCCACAATCCCCTAGAGACTAGGGTAGTAAGTGATAGGAACTGCAGTGGCTAGGCTACAAATTGTCTAACCGATCAAGTGCCTGGAATAAATGTAGGAACCTATGAATATATACTTTTTTCCCCTGATGCCCCTATAATCATAAAAAAGTCATTTTGGAGGAGAATTTTGATCCCTAAGCAAGCTTTGTTCAAATCTGTGTTACAAACATTCTGAAATAATGAGTCTTAATACTTCTAAGAAACAGAGGAAAAGCATGAACTTGCTGATTCTATCTGCATTATATTTGACTACACCCATGTACTGCAACATAGTAAGTACTTCTCTGCAAAATTACCTAAATATCTGAAATCACATTGTTACAGTTTTTGAAAAAAAAGTCTTCTAGTCACTCTTTTAAATGAGTTGTATTTATTTTTAGAGTTGCAGTGTGACACATCCTTTAAGTATTTAGTTAATCTAGTCACACCATTATAAAACAGATATTATACAATGACTGGCCAGTAATATTCAAAAATGAGTATTCTGATTGGTCAGCCCAACCAGCGTCCCCATTGTAAATCCAAGACTATACCAATGGAAAAAGGTCCAGTCACCCAGACTTTTTTCCATTAATGTTGTTGTTTGTCTTTTCGGCTTTTCCCAGTTAGGGGTCGCCACAGCAGAACTCCAGTCTGCTAATGATTGGCAGTAGATTTTTTTTATGGTGCCGAGTTGCCAGCTCGATGCCCAACCTTCAGTGAAGGCACACCCACTCGCGCATGTCTTTCAGAGGCCACTCGACCGCAGGGAGGACATGCAGACTCCAGACAGAAGACACTCCAACCGTGAATCGAGCAGGAGAACCTCTTGCTGTGAGGCAATGACGCTACAGCTGTACCACCACGGCTACTTTTTTCCCATTGATATAGCTCTTAAAATTTTTATCTTTCATTTTTTTTAATAAATTTGAAAAAAATGAAGACCTCAAACAAACGAGGGAGATGGCTCAGAGAAAAACAAGAGGATAATCAGGTACGGTCGGCGAAACTAAAGAAACATACCTGATTATCTTTTTATTTTCTCTGTCCTGGCTGTTTTGAATGTTAAAAGTCTCCCGGTTTCTTTTTTCTTTTAAATAAAAAAAAAAAAAAAAAAAAAAACAGCAACAGAGAAATGGAGATCTTCCTTTCACCGTTGCTTCCTTTGCACAAAACACAAGTCCCTTACGCATGTGCAGTACATCAGAAAAGCCCCAGGATACTGGAAAAATGAGGAAGGGCACCATGGAGGCATCATACAAAGACATTATTTAAGAAAAGCAAGTTTTTTTTTTCTTAAATAATGTCATTGTATAAAAGCAATAACTGACTCCGTGGTGTGGTATATTGAAGGTTTACCCATGGTTGGCTTTATTTAAACACTCGGGCTTCGCCTTCGTGATTAAACAACACCAACCATGGGTAATCTTCAATATACCACACTGACATCATCGGTTATTGCTATATTACCCCATGACTGAATAAAAGGTAATCTAGTATCAAAAATAACCACCAAAATAAAAGCATCTAGTCCTAGCCTGTTATTGTTCAGTCAGACATGGGGCAAGATCTGTATTACAATAGTATGGCTGGATAAATTAAATACTCCAAGTCTTTTTCACAGTGCCACTGTAAAAATAAATAAATAAAAATAATTTCACGATCAGTTTAATAGAGTAATGTTCTTCTGAGATGGACAGGCCTGCAGCAGAATAAACTAATCCAAAGTATATTTTTGCAAACAGATGCAGGTATGGTTGCTAGTAAATACAGAGTTTGTAGCAAGAAAAAAACACTTGTCAGGAAGAGTAAAATACTCTGTTATGCTTACCCATAATGACAAGCCCTTGACCTGTTGCAGTATCTGAGACTTTTTCACAGCCCTCTGTAATCACCTTAGACATTGTCACTAACAAGAGTACTGCCAAACCAGACTACACAATTTCAAACCTGTTTGGCTCCACCCCTAGCTTTTTTTTTTTGTTACTTGGTATCATTAAATAACTAAGAACAAAAGAAGTGCACAACCAAACGTCAAAAAACCAAGAAAAAGCACCAATGGAAGTTGCAAAAGTGAATGTCATAGACAAACTGTTTCACGTTGTTGTAAGTAGTTTTTGTAATCACCTTCCCTCATGTCTTTCTTACAAACCTCTAAAATGGAAAACAAAAATTTCTTAAAATTGGGACATACCAAAGAATGCTTAAACAAAGCATTGGTATCGTCTCTTTTTTTGATACTGTAAAGATGCTCTCTGATGCGTGTTTTTAATTGCCGGGTCGTCATGCCGACATAAAATGCCGGACAGATGGAACACAGTGCAATATAAACAACACCCTTAGAGCAACAATCTACATATCCAGGTACCGTAATGGTCCTGTCAAAAGAGCTAACAAAAATGTAAGGACCAACTGAAATGTACCGGCAACTGTTGCAATTGTAACAACAAAACATGCCTTTCCTAGTACTAAGTTCCTTGCAATGTCCTCCATTATTGTTTTCCAAAATCCTCTTCAAACTATAGTTGTTTTTGTGTGTGAAAATAGGTTTGTCACCTAAAATAGCAGACATATCAGAATTTCCTTTGATCACCCTCCAGTTTTTTTCTATCATGTTCATTAGACGCTTGGAATCAGAATTCATTTCTAAACAGCATGCCAATGAATGATTGATGTTACTAGTATTTCTTTTTTTAATAATTTCAGGACCATCTATCAAATCTGTTTTTAAAAAAGAAGGGTAGTGTGTTTTACGTTTTTGATAAATTTCCCAAGCAGTGTCTATCAAAAGGGCTCTGTCGTACCCTCGATCTAAAAAAAGAGAAATAATAAATCTTAATTCATCCAACAAATCCACATCGTTCGAGGTCATGCGACAGGCTCTGATAAACTGTCCCCTTGGGACATTTCTCATCACATGCTTGGGATGACCGCTACGGTAATGTATGTAACCGTTGCTAAAAGTTTTTTTCCGATGTATTCGGCTGTGAAATGTTTTTTCCTGCGGGTCCCAAAATAAAGAAACATCTAAGAAATTCACTTTAAGCCCAAAGCCACCAATGACAAATTTCAAAAATGGAGAGAAAGAATTAATATCAAACAAGAAGGCTTCCACTGTCTGTTGGTTGCCTTCAATGATAAAAAACAAATCATCAACAAAACGAGAATAAAAAGAAATGTTATATAACTTAGTTAAATGTGGAATAAATTGATGTTCCCACCATACCATAACAGTATTGGCATAAGCAGGGGCAGCCGGGGAACCCATGGCTATGCCCCTTTTTTGCCGATAGTAAGCTCCATCGAATAGAAAAAAATTATTATGTAAAATAATATCTAAAAATGTACAAACTGTTGAAATGATGTTATTGCTAAAATTGGATCTATAAGTACACAAAAAGTTCCTAACAGCCTCTATCCCATCTGAATGAGGAATACAGGTGTATAGTGAGATGACATCGAGTGTAAAAATGATGTGTTTTTCGGGGTCAAAAACCCCACTCAAATTGTAATGATTAATTTTCTCTAAAAAATGCCAGGAATCACGAATAAAGGAAGTTTCTTCAATAATAATAGGACCCAAAAATGCATCAATCACCAGAGATAAACCCTCTGTGACACTGTGTGGAGAAGATATAATAGGCCTAAAAGGTGGCCGTTCAACACTTTTGTGAGTCTTGGGTATTCCAAACATCACACCGATTCTAGGTTCATTGATGACACAAAATTCATACAGCTCAAAACTAATGTCACTGGACATTAAAGCCTCATACAAATGCGAATAAATCAACCTATGACTACGGTGGATGTCAAAAAGAGTAACAGTATCATATTCATGTTTGTTGTTTAAAATTTCTCTCATACTGTTGATGTATGCTTCTTGAGTCATTACAACAACATTTCCCTGTCACTCTTCATAAACCTAAATTTACTGGTCATACTTTTTAAGTTTTGTAAAGCATTTTTTTCTTCTAAAGTCATGTTACTGTAAAAATTAGGTTTAACGTTTAACATGTCATAAGTGTCCTGTATACACATGTCTTCAAATACCTTAATAGTGTGTGACAAGGTAGGGGTATAACAAGATGGTTTGATAAATATCTGGTTACCTTTGGTGATGTCATGCATTAGATAATGTAAGTTTAATTTTCTGGCATATTTTTTGATGTCAATCACTGTTTTTACATAATTGGCCCTGTTACTAGGGACAAAGTTTAGACCCAATTTTAATACTTCTAAGTCGACATTTAAAAAAACATGATCAGTCAAATTAATAACATTAAAGTTGTTGGTTTGTCTATCTGTTTGATCAGTTAAGTCTCTTCCCCCGAAGACTCCGACCCCAAGAAGGTCCGACTTCTGGTGAAAACTGTCCTGATGTTCGACTGTCCTTTCTTGGGAAAAAAAGAAGACGCAGATGTCACAGTTGGATTAGCCGGACCCACTTTGGGTCTAACTACTCTGGCACTACTGCCAGAACCAGATGTTTCATTGTCAGCGTCAATAGAAAACTTGTCAGTGGTAGGAATGGTAATAGGTTCTTGGTCGGTACTAAAACCAACCTCATTCCCCGTAGCCAAAGCCTCCTGATTAGCCTTGAAATTAGTGTCTTTCTGAACTTTAGGCATGCTGTCAGATTGCTCACCCAACAAAACCTTCGTATATGTAGATTTTTTGTTTTGTTGAAAATTTGACAACTTCTGAACAAAGGGTTTATTGTACTTGTTGTGAACGGCAAAGTTGTCAAAAGCCGTTTTGTTTTTGTAAGCTAAAATGTCACGCGACAACTTCATATGCTTTCTTTTAATAACTTCGGTACAATGCTGTTCTATGTCATTAGTTGTAAAACTGAAAAGCTGATCAAGCTGGTCCCCGACCAACTTCTCTTTGAAATAGTTTTCAAGATTAACTATTTCCTTCTTAAGTAAATCCATTTTGACCAAGTTATTTTCAATTAATAATTTCAAAAAACGTAACCCTGCATCGTTAAAAAATGAAACAAGAGTCTCAAACATTGGATCGCCCACATGTACGCCATTGGGACATTTAAAAAAACGGAGCCCTTTAGGAATTATTTTTAAATCAATACACCGGTTGAAATAACAGTTTTCTAAATCAATGGAATTGTACCTTTTTGAAAGTTTGACGAGTTGTTCTCGTTTATTGTTAAAATCGTCATCGTTGAAAATGTTGTAACTGCTGCCGGAACCACTAAAAGGATTATCCGCATGGTCAAGAAAACAACCAAAAACTCCCCGACCAATAATGCGTTGCTGTTTGTTGTCCAAGTTGGGATTCTTAGGGTTTTTAACGGTGGACGGTAAATTCCGAAGATCAATCACCGTTTCCATCTCCTGGAAAGATCCCCCAGGACTAGATGCTCTAATAATGGCAGCTTCAGAGTCATTGGCCTTAGTGACCAAAAATTTCAGAGAGTCTTTGATTTCTGTTAACGCTGCAATCAAAAGATTGCCCAAATTGGAACTACCGGCTTCAGTAGACGGTGTCGGGTGAATAGTTAAATTGAGTAACGGATCCTCACCTACTTCCGTCATGGTGCTTGCACTGAAGTAACAAAGAACAAAAGAAGTGCACAACCAAACGTCAAAAAAACAAGAAAAAGCACCAATGGAAGTTGCAAAAGTGTTTTTTGTTTTCCATTTTAGAGGTTTGTAAGAAAGACATGAGGGAAGGTGATTACAAAAACTACTTACAACAACGTGAAACAGTTTGTTTGTCTATGACATTCACTTTTGCAACTTCCATTGGTGCTTTTTCTTGGTTTTTTGACGTTTGGTTGTGCACTTCTTTTGTTCTTTGTTACTTCAGTGCAAGCACCATGACGGAAGTAGGTGAGGATCCGTTACTCAATTTAACTATTCACCCGACACCTTCTACTGAAGCCGGTAGTTCCAATTTGGGCAATCTTTTGATTGCAGCGTTAACAGAAATCAAAGACTCTCTGAAATTTTTAGTCACTAAGGCCAATGACTCTGAAGCTGCCATTATTAGAGCATCTAGTCCTGGGGGATCTTTCCAGGAGATGGAAACGGTGATTGATCTTCGGAATTCACCGTCCACCGTTAAAAACCCTAAGAACCCTAACTTGGACAACAAACAGCAACGCATTATTGGTCGGGGAGTTTTTGGTTGTTTTCTTGACCGTGCGGATAATCCTTTTAGTGGTTCCGGCAGCAGTTACAACATTTTCAACGATGACGATTTTAACAATAAACGAGAACAACTCGTCAAACTTTCAAAAAGGTACAATTCCATTGATTTAGAAAACTGTTATTTCAACCGGTGTATTGATTTAAAAATAATTCCTAAAGGGCTCCGTTTTTTTAAATGTCCCAATGGCGTACATGTGGGCGATCCAATGTTTGAGACTCTTGTTTCATTTTTTAACGATGCAGGGTTACGTTTTTTGAAATTATTAATTGAAAATAACTTGGTCAAAATGGATTTACTTAAGAAGGAAATAGTTAATCTTGAAAACTATTTCAAAGAGAAGTTGGTCGGGGACCAGCTTGATCAGCTTTTCAGTTTTACAACTAATGACATAGAACAGCATTGTACCGAAGTTATTAAAAGAAAGCATATGAAGTTGTCGCGTGACATTTTAGCTTACAAAAACAAAACGGCTTTTGACAACTTTGCCGTTCACAACAAGTACAATAAACCCTTTGTTCAGAAGTTGTCAAATTTTCAACAAAACAAAAAATCTACATATACGAAGGTTTTGTTGGGTGAGCAATCTGACAGCATGCCTAAAGTTCAGAAAGACACTAATTTCAAGGCTAATCAGGAGGCTTTGGCTACGGGGAATGAGGTTGGTTTTAGTACCGACCAAGAACCTATTACCATTCCTACCACTGACAAGTTTTCTATTGACGCTGACAATGAAACATCTGGTTCTGGCAGTAGTGCCAGAGTAGTTAGACCCAAAGTGGGTCCGGCTAATCCAACTGTGACATCTGCGTCTTCTTTTTTTCCCAAGAAAGGACAGTCGAACATCAGGACAGTTTTCACCAGAAGTCGGACCTTCTTGGGGTCGGAGTCTTCGGGGGAAGAGACTTAACTGATCAAACAGATGGACAAACCAACAACTTTAATGTTATTAATTTGACTGATCATGTTTTTTCAAATGTCGACTTAGAAGTATTAAAATTGGGTCTAAACTTTGTCCCTAGTAACAGGGCCAATTATGTAAAAACAGTGATTGACATCAAAAAATATGCCAGAAAATTAAACTTACATTATTTAATGCATGACATCACCAAAGGTAACCAGATATTTATCAAACCATCTTGTTATACCCCTACCTTGTCACACACTATTAAGGTATTTGAAGACATGTGTATACAGGACACTTATGACATGTTAAACGTTAAACCTAATTTTTACAGTAACATGACTTTAGAAGAAAAAAATGCTTTACAAAACTTAAAAAGTATGACCAGTAAATTTAGGTTTATGAAGAGTGACAAGGGGGGAAATGTTGTTGTAATGACTCAAGAAGCATACATCAACAGTATGAGAGAAATTTTAAACAACAAACATGAATATGATACTGTTACTCTTTTTGACATCCACCGTAGTCATAGGTTGATTTATTCGCATTTGTATGAGGCTTTAATGTCCGGTGACATTAGTTTTGAGCTGTATGAATTTTGTGTCATCAATGAACCTAGAATCGGTGTGATGTTTGGAATACCCAAGACTCACAAAAGTGTTGAACGGCCACCTTTTAGGCCTATTATATCTTCTCCACACAGTGTCACAGAGGGTTTATCTCTGGTGATTGATGCATTTTTGGGTCCTATTATTATTGAAGAAACTTCCTTTATTCGTGATTCCTGGCATTTTTTAGAGAAAATTAATCATTACAATTTGAGTGGGGTTTTTGACCCCGAAAAACACATCATTTTTACACTCGATGTCATCTCACTATACACCTGTATTCCTCATTCAGATGGGATAGAGGCTGTTAGGAACTTTTTGTGTACTTATAGATCCAATTTTAGCAATAACATCATTTCAACAGTTTGTACATTTTTACATATTATTTTACATAATAATTTTTTTCTATTCGATGGAGCTTACTATCGGCAAAAAAGGGGCGTAGCCATGGGTTCCCCGGCTGCCCCTGCTTACGCCAATACTGTTATGGTATGGTGGGAACATCAATTTATTCCACATTTAACTAAGTTATATAACATTTCTTTTTATTCTCGTTTTGTTGATGATTTGTTTTTTATCATTGAAGGCAACCAACAGACAGTGGAAGCCTTCTTGTTTGATATTAATTCTTTCTCTCCATTTTTGAAATTTGTCATTGGTGGCTTTGGGCTTAAAGTGAATTTCTTAGATGTTTCTTTATTTTGGGACCCGCAGGAAAAAACATTTCACAGCCGAATACATCGGAAAAAAACTTTCAGCAACGGTTACATACATTACCGTAGCGGTCATCCCAAGCATGTGATGAGAAATGTCCCAAGGGGACAGTTTATCAGAGCCTGTCGCATGACCTCGAACGATGTGGATTTGTTGGATGAATTAAGATTTATTATTTCTCTTTTTTTAGATCGAGGGTACGACAGAGCCCTTTTGATAGACACTGCTTGGGAAATTTATCAAAAACGTAAAACACACTACCCTTCTTTTTTAAAAACAGATTTGATAGATGGTCCTGAAATTATTAAAAAAAGAAATACTAGTAACATCAATCATTCATTGGCATGCTGTTTAGAAATGAATTCTGATTCCAAGCGTCTAATGAACATGATAGAAAAAAACTGGAGGGTGATCAAAGGAAATTCTGATATGTCTGCTATTTTAGGTGACAAACCTATTTTCACACACAAAAACAACTATAGTTTGAAGAGGATTTTGGAAAACAATAATGGAGGACATTGCAAGGAACTTAGTACTAGGAAAGGCATGTTTTGTTGTTACAATTGCAACAGTTGCCGGTACATTTCAGTTGGTCCTTACATTTTTGTTAGCTCTTTTGACAGGACCATTACGGTACCTGGATATGTAGATTGTTGCTCTAAGGGTGTTGTTTACATTGCACTGTGTTCCATCTGTCCGGCATTTTATGTCGGCATGACGACCCGGCAATTAAAAACACGCATCAGAGAGCATCTTTACAGTATCAAAAAAAGAGACGATACCAATGCTTTGTTTAAGCATTCTTTGGTATGTCCCAATTTTAAGAAATTTTTGTTTTCCATTTTAGAGGTTTGTAAGAAAGACATGAGGGAAGGTGATTACAAAAACTACTTACAACAACGTGAAACAGTTTGTTTGTCTACGACATTCACTTTTGCAACTTCCATTGGTGCTTTTTCTTGGTTTTTTATCATTAAATAACTCATCACTGACTACAGGAAGTCTAAAACCACGGTAAAACAAGCTCCACCCAAACTTTCTTTGGCACCTTCTTAGCAGTGACATTGAAATATAATACTAATCTGTCTTCAGACTGAGGAGCATTCTCTCACCACTGGAAAGACTCCATTATAATACCTCCGCCTAAGCAAGACCCGCAAAACAATGTTGATTCAATTATGCCAATATCTCTTCCGATATCTGTATCAAAGACACAAAAACCTGCACTCTTTCATATTAAAATACCTATGGGCTCCTTTATGAATGTCAGCATGGTTCCAGAATTAATATAGTGCTTCCAACTCACTGCTACTAACTTTATTTACAAACATGGAAATTAGGACTAATTAATTGGTGGGGTCTTCAAGGATTTGTCAATGGCTGGGATTCACAGTGCTGTATGCTTGTGTAGCATTAAATGCTCTGCAGCCTTTAGCAAACTGTAGCCTACAGCTAATGTGATATGTAAAATGACTTGCATAGTACTGATATACCAAGGAAAGGACTACATAGTAAAATAGAGGTCTGGCATTAAGGGAAGAGCAATTCTAATCCAGTCTATTGTACATGTAGTGCTACAAAAGGGTGTGTAATTGATATATCAGATGTCAGTGCCAAGGCAGGCTAGCATGACATAGTTCATAACTGCTCTCACTATCTATGAATTGTCATTTAGCTGCCACTCATAGTCATCCAGATGTCCTAATGAGGATCAGCACAGAAAAGTGGCAACCAGACTCTTTATATAAATGGGGAGGAAATAAGGGTGACAGAAAAGGGGAGAATAACAGGCAGGAGAAAACACACAAAAGTAATCAAAAGGTAAGACATATAGAGGGAAAGGCAATATTTTTTGTGGGGAGATTGATGTATTTGTAATATAAAGGAAAAAAGTGTAGCTGGGAAATGTAGTGAGGAATGGTTATGGATGGCTGATGCCAATGGCCTTTGCCTCTGTTCACTGATAACTGTTTACTCAGAGCCATTTTCAACTCCCTGGGAACTCTCAGGTTCCTCATGTAGGACTAACATGCATAAAAATGTTGCAGGGGCAGACAATCAAAAATAAAATGCAGATCCAGACACACATGGTTGGTATACACACACATGATGGGAACAACAGTGGATAGACAAAGGCAGACCGATGATGGATAGGTGGTGATGGGGATGATTGGACAACAAGATATGGTGAAAGACACCTAAAGGAAGGAAATATCTGAGTAAGGATAGAGCAGAGACTGTTGAGACATGCCAGTAGGGCCCAGAGGTCAACACTCCCAGTCATCACTTCACCTTTGTAGCTTAAATCATAGGAAGGCTGCTCACCTAGTGACCTGAGAGACTGGACTTGCCATTTGTAAGACTGAAAAAGTCATGCCAGAAGGGGTTCCTTAGTGCCGAGGTGGACATCCAGTTGTTGGTACACTTTGGTAGACACCAGTCTCTGAAAGTAATGCTGGGAGATGATGGAAGACCACTTTGTCCACACTTTCAGAAGATAAGCCTATGTCCCCTCCAGAGAAGTAGCCATGGAGGCCACCAGCATTTCCTTCAGATAACTTTCACCAGGGTGAACTCCATGTCTCTACTAAGAGGCAGACATGGCAAACATTGATGACCCAGGAATAGAGGTGTACACATGCTGTGAGGTGATCACCACCTCTCTCCCACCTTTACCACTGCTGGACCTGAGAAATGACAACAAAAAGAGAACACATTAGTATAAACATATGGTTCATTTTTAAGTGCAGCTGTGCACTAGACTGAAACATATGGCACATGTACCCAATTCATAATTAATAATAAGTCACTGTAGCCTTCTGAAGCATCCTACCATGTTGAGTTCTCCATCATATTTCCTTAGCAGGTGCTCTGCAAAGTCTGTGTGCAGGAACAATACCAATACCTTTTTCTCCCTGACATACCATGTTGGAAACCTACTTGATACGAGGAAACTATGTCCTCTTAGGCTGGATCACTCAAGAAGCAAAATCATAGTCCTATGCACATGGATGCAAATTAGGGTATCACATGACATGCAACATAGTGCTAAAATCTGTCATTACTAAACATCCATAACCCTGTACCATGGAGATACAGATCCACATAGGCTTTATACATGAACATAGTGGTCACATGCTTTCTTATCACCATGCAGGGAATGGCTAAAGCCAGCCAGCGTGGCTAGTGCATTACATTCTAGCAGCAGTTCAGGGACACTGGTGTTAAATGGCCTCAGCATCATACCTGCAGAGCTAAGTGTCCCTTATTATCTGATTTAAAGCATGGGCACCATACTGTATAAGAACACTTACATACAAAAGCACTGTGGAATGTGAGACTTTACATAGTAATTTTATGGACTTGGAGTTACAAATAAGATAATCTGCCCAATAATGTACCCAGCTCCATGAGCAAATCCTGTAGCAGACCAGTAACAGTATGAAAGATGCCAAAGGGTAGATGGCAGATGTAACATAATACAAGGACATAGCTCTGATGTGTCCATCTGTGGAAGTGAGCACAGTATAGGCATCAGGCACCTAGAAAAGGACCTGCCACAATGGCCATGATGACCCATAAAATGGAGTGAGGCATGGCAACTCTTGATAAGGGGTATGTAACAGGGTGTACCCATGATGGAGGCAAGGGCTGGAAATGTTCACCACCTAGGAGATATGGGTGCTTCTGCAGATCCTACATACACACACGCACACAGGGTCCCTATTAAATTATCAAACGTTTCAAAGTTTGAATGTCATATGGTCGACACCATGTGATCGAACTTTGAAAAGTTTGAAGGTGAAAGGCAACGGCTCCGTATACACAAAATGGGAAAATTTCCCTTTTCTGCACTGAAGTGCAGTCTCGGAGTTGGTATATTTAAGTAGGGGGGGTGTGGATGGGTGCAGGGGGGGCTTGTCCCCCTGCTCAGAGCGTTAAGGTAAATGTTTTTTTTTAGGTTTTTTTATATATTCAAATAAACAAATTTTGCTCATATGTTGTCAAACATATGAGGTTCGAAATTTTGAAGCTTTGAATATATGATATAGACCTCACCCCACAAACACACACACACACACACACACACACACACACACACACACACACACACACACACACACACACACACACACACACCGTGTGCCTCTTGGGAAAAAAGTATCACAGGCAAACTGTATTGGCACCAGGTGTGGCACTGGGTGGTGCAGAATATGAATACTTTACAATGATGATAATAGGTCTCTGCAACAGGTATGAAAAGGGGTAACGAATATGCTACTCTATGCAAAGAACAGGGGACAGGACAATAACAAAAACTTGCCACCCACAGGGGAAAGACTACCAACACAGAAATGTTTGATGGAGATAGAGGAGATTCTGGTATCCTTTTCTTAGAAAAGAGAGTGAACGTCATACTCATGGGTGTGTCACTTGAATGTGGGAGCTGGGCTGGCAATGAGGACCCAAGTGTCAGTAGGGGATGCACCATATTAGTATACAAACAATAATGCAGACAGATTGTGTGCATTATGGTGGGAATAACACAAACCCAGGAGTTGTGGCATCAGTCATCTACATCCCTGGAAGGGCACTGTTTTCCCAATAACACATACACACAGATGTCCATGAGGCACCCTAGAAAAACTATCCTGTTACAATAATGTAAAGCCTAGGTTGTTAAGAATATTCATGGTGAGCTATAAAGATGATATAAAATTTGTCTGGAAGATGCCAATATCAGGCAATCATCAAGGTAAGGGTATATGTGTATGCCTTAAAGCCTGTAATGAGCTATCACTGGGGCATATTGAATAGGGTTAGCAGTAGAAAATGTTTTAATACTGCTTTAGTGCATTTAAGGAAATAATGGCAGGTTTGCAGAAAGGTTCTTATAAAGATACTTGTTGGTATCTGGGACACTACAGAACCTATAAGGTTTCTTAGGAGGCAGGGGGTTAGGCATCTGAAGATAATGATGGAACAGAAAAAGTGTTTTGCAAACCACCTAAGACTAGAGGGAGAGCCATAAGTTTAGGAACATCCATATTGATGAGGTCATATTAACTCTTTTGCAGATCAGGCAAGTCTTTCCTTTACCTTTAGATGTCACTTGGAGGTATGTGGGAGGGGTCTTCTCACATGAGGACCACCCTGAAGAAAAAAAAATTGTTTCAATGTTCACTGAAGATAGTTTCAGTGAACTGGTTTGGTTTATTTGTGTTTGTTGAAACCACCTTTGTTGGATCAACATGAATCTGTTTGAATGACTCTACCCTAAGCTCTCCATGTATACTGCATTTGTTGTTGCCGTTTTGGCCCAGGATGTAGTTGAAAAAGTTCTCCAAAGATCAGTTCACCTGTTTAACTAACAAGTGAAAACATATATAAATAAACAGATGCACAAGTATATTGTCTGTCTTATATCCTCGCTTATATTGGGAGTCTGAACTTGCAAAACAAATTGCATGGTTTCAATCAATGTAAGCACTACATCACTGATCATAAATCTGTTAGCGAATGAATAGATAATTGATTCTTACCAAAACTGTCTTATTTGCCATAAAATAAGTTCATTGTAAGCGGATGGACTGAGAGACACTGACTGGGGGGATCAGGAACTGGGTAAAGCTGCCAGCCATGTTTAGGTGTCTTGTGATTCACTCACAAAAGCATGTGTTCATTACATCACTCTGTAGTCTGCATTAAAAACATGTATAAAGGTGCAGGAATTAAGTAATTTATGTAATTTGTGTTATGTTAGATTGATGATAATAGCATGTATGTGATGTATAATGTCTGTAACTGTGAACATGTTAACATGGATTACTTTCTTTTATATAAATGCATGTTTGCCTATGTGTTAAGTGATAATTCAATAAAGGTGTTAAAAAGTATGCAGATTGTTATTGCTTCTTGTTTCAACAAATGAGATGTGAAGAGTACCCAGAAACAGAAAACTAAATGGTAGATGAAGGCAGTGAAATTACACATTGGAAGCTATGTGTGTAGTTTAATGTAGCAGAACAGTATCATATACCCACTTCTGAGAATAACCAGTGAGTGCCTTTTTATTTGACACATATTAACCCCACTGCTTGTTGATCATCAGCCCATCCCAGCTAATAAGCCCATTTGTTTACATCACTGGGGTGAGGGTCAACCTGGAGGGGCTATCATTATGGTAGCCATTAAGGGTGGTCTATGCTTTGTTTTCCATTTTTTCTCTAACATCCCCACACTCATCTGGCTAGCATGGGAGAAGCAGACATACAATGGCTAGCCATGATGCTTCTTCTCACCTCGTCAAGGGATGGTTTAATTTTTCATCCCATCCCATATACCCAGAAGCACAGCAGATGGTTTCTCTGGTCTCCACCATGGAAATCACACCTAGGTAGTGTGGCAATGATGGCACACACCCCTTCCCAACCCATAGGAGAGGTGAACAGGCCACACACCTTCACTCCTCTCTCTCCTTGCCTGGCTTCTCCAGTGCCAGGGCCATTAATCAAATCTAGATCACCTAGATCACAGTTAGGCTTCACCCATCTTCACCACATATCATGTCTGTTTTTAAGGGATTGTGGAGCATGATTATTTCTGAAACATTATGTCTGGAACACAGAGCCCATATGTCTAGAACCTGGTCAGATAAGTTGCAGCTAAAACTTAGTATAAATAAAAGAGATAAAAAAGATTATAGTTTAACCATGTATATTTTCTTTGTATGTACTTTGTCTTATTATTTTGTTTATGATTACGGTTTTGCTGTATCAAGACTATTGTTGTAACTAACTTTATCTTATGTACCTCTCTGGAGCTTTTCTCCTTGGGTCTCTGCTGAAAATGGGCTTTCTGCCCAGTCAGACTAACCTGGTCATCAAATAAATAAATAAACAGTTCTGTCTAATTTCAAAAAATAGCTAGATAATGTTTTGCTAAGAAGGAATACCAGTCCTTGTTAAACAATACATATCAAAGTCTACTTTCAAGAAAGAGCTGCATACCTTCTGGCTAATAAGAAGCACCAGGCATTATTAAAAAATGCACTGCATGATCTTTTTAGAAGTCACTAGATGCAGTTTTGGGTCCAAAGAAATTCTTACATTGGGTTCTGTCATTAAAGCTTTTATAGACTGAAACCTTGATATTCAAACATATTCACCAAACCTATGAAATATGAACTATTCCAGCACCCGCTCAACCTGTTTTCATGACTGTATAATGTTGTGGACCTTTGTTGAGCTTAGGTTTCCTCCCTCCCAAGTTGATGTATGGAAATTATTTATTTATTTATTTAACTTTTGTTGATCGGGAAAGTTTGACTGGGCTCCACAGAGCCTGTTTTTATAATTTTCATAATTTCCACTGCAGGAAAAGTAATTGACTGCATTCATCTGAATTTTGTCCTTCCCAACCTCAGAGTGGATTCATGTTATCCCATGGGATGACTCTCTTGACCCTTTATACAAAAGACATCCTTAAAAAGTACCTGCAGCTGCATTAGAACCTGTAGATGCTTTGCAGTGGCTTGACAAAGATCTTTGTTTCATTTGTGAAGTCCTGTGAAAGGTAATGGTGGTATTTTATTGCTTTATTGAATCCATCATGGTTCTGCATCCCGCAGATGACTACTGTTTTTCTTCATGTTTAAAAGACAAAAGTATTCAATATCCAGATTGGACAGAAACATGGTGTTTAATCACTCATAGCTTATTTTCCACTTTCCCAGAAGTCATCTAGTTGGAATAAAATACTAATGGACAGGTGGACCGCACTGTTAAACATCTGCATTCAAACATCAAACTTTCCAAGTATCCATCACTGACCTCTAGTGCACTGCTGACTGAGCCATAGTTGCAGATCAGGGTGATCAGGCCACAAGCTATTAGAGGCTCTTGCCCATGGGGCACATCTGTTGTGCTACAAGGGATTTATTTTAGAAGCCTCAGATGATATTGCAGCTTCTAAAATGAATTTATTTAGTAGCTTTGTGTGTTAGTAACAATAGGAAAAATCTTTGATACAGTTTCACAGTTCTGTGTTTATTTCAACTTTTGGGGTGGTGGTGCCGCGGTAGCATTGTCGCCTCACAGTAAGACATTGCCCTGTTTGATTCTCAGCTAGAGCGTCTTCTGTGTGGAGACATGCGTGAATGGGCGTACCTTTGTTGAAGGTTGTGCATCAGGGCCGGCAACTAGGCACGTAAAAATCTACTGCCAATCATTAGCGGACCGGAGTTCCACTGTGGCGACCCCTAACCAGGAAAAGCCATTACTCCTTAACTTTGGGTTGAGGGGTCACCATTCTGAGAACTGTGAAGGGCATCTGGTGACCCAGCTATGGCTCCGCATAGTTGAAAACATAAAAGTAACCTCTAGGCTGCAACTGATGCTCAAAAGGTTTTCCAAATTCTGAGAGTCTGAGAGTCTATTAACTTGGCCAAGGTCTTGGAAATGCCCCTCCAAAATTCACCAGTAGTGGTCAGAACCTGAAGATACATGCCTACTAACTATCTGGCTTTAAGGCACATATGGAAGAAGCCCTGACTTCACCACAGAGGACTCGAGTTCAGCTAATGGGTCTGAATGCTGGAATAGCCATACTGAGACAGATGGAAGGGAATGGCTGATCATTTGTTTACTCATCTGACAGGAAGATATTTGGCTTGGTCCAACTATTCCACCTTTCCGATGAATGGGTATTTGCCTTATGGTCCTGGGATAAAGCAGGAGTGATATTTTAAGAGTGCCTGCACTTTACCTTGTGGGTGAGGATGGATAGTAGCACTCAACCTTGTATGGGATCTCAGCTCTGCAGGCTGAAATGGGCTTGCTGACTAACTAGTAGCTGTTTTAGGGGCTGCAGTAAAAAATCTCTGTGAAACCAAGGATGAAACCACACCACACCACATGATAACCTGTCTTCCCTAGTGACTTGTCTCAGCTCTTGACTTTCCCTTAACCAGGTGGCCCTGGTTCAGGAGAGCAAGACAGACACTTTAACCTGGGGAAGATAAATTGTCTAGCTGCAGCCAATGGTAACAGCACCACAGAAACAAAAAAAATATATATATATATATATATATATATATATATAGCATTCCATGCATGCAATATTATGACGAATAGAGATCACAGTACAATGCAGATTGGGAAATATATGGTTTACTATTAAAATAAAGAATAAAGGTTTGGTGAAAACGAGGCTGTCAAACGTCAGTTCGCTGAGTACAGTATTGCTGACCGTCACTTCTGCGAGTGTCCGTTGCAGCGAATGCCACTGTGCATTCACTGATGCATGCTCAATATGACGAATAGAGATCACAGTACAATGCGGATTGGGAAATATATCCTTTTCCTCACTGTAGGAAGATCTTGGAGTTGAAATATATAAGTTGCAGGGGGCGTGGGGGTGCAGGGGGGCTTGCATAAACATAAATGTCAGTGTTGTGCAGTACTTTCATACTGCTGTAAAACAGGTAGGTAAGTGTATACTTACCACAGTGTTGTAAAAGGCGCAGGGGAAAAGGATGTCGAATAATGCTGAATTTGCGTTTGTCCGCATTACATTCAGCATCCTGAGCTAATTAATATGCAGGAAGTCGGTATTGTGAGTACATGACAGGATTACATTCGGTATTTCACAGTTTTGATGTAAATGTATAAATATATATAATTAATCAATATATATAATCAATATTTTCTTTTTACTTCCTGTTTCCAGCACTCATTAACAACAGATACAGTACTGAGTCCAATGTCCTTTGAAAGACTGTCTTAACATGTTTTCACTTACAGATCTTTTGTTATTTTTCTAGTAGGTCTTTCTTTTGTAAAGATCCTTTTATTTTTGTTAAAGTGAAGATTACAAGTAGTGAGTTAGTGTTTTTTTTGGTATGGGTTTAAATTTTTAGAGTTTACCAATTACCCAATCTTTTTACAAAAAGTCACCGTTTTTATATTTATGTAAGTACCCTACACAAATTAAACGTACGAGTTTAGTTATAAGAGGGTTTTGAAACCGAAGCACCCTGCACAACTTAAACATACGAGTTTGTTATAAGTGGGATTCGAAACCCAGCTGTTCGAGGCAAATGTGATTCTTGATGAGTGGATAGGAAACAGAAAATTTACCCCGGGGATCTCCGCAGTGGCTCTGCTGGACAGAGGCACAGGGAACTAATGGCTCTGCTGGACAGAGGCACAGGGAACTAATCTAAGGGGGCAGTGAAAGCCAACACATTCTGGCTAGGCTTATAGATGCCCCCGGGCAGATAGCCTAGTACTACCTATGAACCTATGAAATGACATTAAGATCCATTTGTACATTTTGGTTTTGGTACTACCCTGTTTTATGAAAACAAAAAATACTGTGTCTCACTGACATCACCATGAGTGTCTGGAAAGGCACCGCCAAAAATGCCTTTGGAAAGTGAATTGTCTCATTCATGATATGCTTAATTGAATTACCAGTACTAAGGTACCTGAATGTATAGATGACACTGGGTTGTCTTTTTATTCCTATTTTTCTAAGCACAGAAAGCTGGACTTAAACATGGTCATCTCACTTCAACAGTGATATCATCTAGAGCCTAGATGACAGTCACTGTAGAAGTGACACCCTGACCCCATGTGCAAAAATAGAAAAAGGGGTTTGTGGATGGATGAATCATCTGGTATGCGGTAACAACAACTGAGAAAGAAAGGCAGGGAAGATTAATTAACTAAAAACAGGATACAATGTAAAGAGTTTCCATTAATTGTGTTTTTACTGTCCACTGTCAACTACAAGCAGTGGGCATAAGAAAATAGCTTAATTTTTAATGCCCCCACCCCCATGCCTAATCAGTTTCCCCTTGTAGTTTAAATGCAACTTCTGGTTTCCACTGAAAAGGGTCTTCTAGCTTATTGGAACTAACTCAGTCAACAAAGGATAAATAAATAAAATAAACTTAAGGCAGTCCCACCTATCGATGTCACTGCATTTATACTAAATAATAAAATAAAAAAGTGTGACTTGAAGGGTGTATAAATGAGTAAAAATCTCAGATAAAATGTTCCTTGCTTCTCACATTCTCTGTAATCATGAATTTCTCTAGTTGTGTGCGTGTGCGTGTGTGTGTGCGCGTGTGTGTGTGTGTGTGTGTGTGTGTGTGTGTGTGTGTTTCTCAGAAAGAGGCTATGTCTACTTCCAGCTGGTATAGACAAGTTGAGAACAGCATATCCTGGAATGCAACAGAAGCTGTTTTCACACTAATAACAAATTTTCAGAAGAAAAAAATATACAAGAAGGAAAGAAGAAATTGGTTCCAGAAGCAGCTGGAAAGCACCTCAAAGCAGGAATGCCGGTTTTGCATTTATTTGAAAATTCCTTTCAGTACTGAATGGGAGATGTAAAGGCATAGAAGTTCCTTGCTCGGTACAGCTGCTGGCAGACATACAAATTCCACCCCATCCCCCATCTGAAAGAGAGAGGGCAACATATACAGAGAGAGAGAGAGAGAGAGAAAGAGAGAGACTAAATGATATATTTACTTGTCAGTGATAACTTTATCTCTCCTGCTCATACCTCTCAGCTGTACAAAAGAATGTCCAGATGTATGCTTTATATTTTTGGCCTGTTACTCATAAAATTGTGGTTTTCTGGATAATCATTGCAAATCACTAAGGAATGAAGTTCAGAAAATAATGGCAGACATTTCAGATTCAGACTTTGTACCTTTCAGAAAATTAATTATAATGCCAAACCTGTTATTCTATCAATGTTCTAAGCCTGTAAGAGCAATATTTAAAAAGTGTCCTTATTTGGGGCCTTTGTCACTCCATTATTTATGGTTTTGTCCAGACTTCTTTCTCTAAGAAGTTGAGAGCTATGCTCCTGCACTTTCTATTTCTCTGCTGTTCCAACAAACTGGCATGATTAATGTTTAATTTCTTGTAGAGTTGTTTTTTTTTCCTGAGTTTTAAAACAGAAATTGCAGGTAAATTATTTCCAAACCATAGAGTGACAGCAATGGGCATCATAACTCTCAAACTCTTAGCATAAGATATCTGGACAAAGCCTAAAATAATGGGACAAAGGCTTGAAAATGGAGGCAGATTTTAAATATTGCTGTTATAAATTTAGAAAGTTGCTAAAATAACAGGATTTGTGCTAATGTGCATTTTCCAAAAGATATGAAGTCTGACACTTAAATGTATGCCATTATTTAATGATGTCAGACCTCAAATTTTATGAGAAAAAGACCAAAAAATATGAGGCACAACTCTGGACATTCTGCAAAAAATCTGCATAGTTGAGACGTATGATGGGTGTCAGATCTTTCTTGCTGCTCTGAGTCTACTAGACCTGCTACTTTCTTCTTTCCTTTTCTTTCTGTATTATTTTGCAATTACATAAAAACAAGAAACTTGGCTTGTTGTTACATAATGATAGATACAAACATGTCATTAAAGCATTTTAAGTCTTAGTTTTGTATATTCAACTTATTTATTGCTAATTCACGTTGTCTATTCATTATTTTTTGTCTTTTGAAAACCAGATGCATTTGAATTCATCAGGATTGTTTCTGGACCATAGCATACACTATGCATTTTTTTATATTGCTTATTTAGTCATTTTATTTTACTTTATTTTTGGTTCTCATTGCAGCCATCTACCAGCAGCCATGCTGTAGAGCACCCCCCAAGTCTTGCACTCCAACTCCACCAGCAACTGTTGCACTTCTTCTCACAGACCAGGGCCTTTCAAGTGGGAAATATGGATATATGTAAGAAGCCAGGGAGCAAAGGCAAAGAGATGAGATTGTGGCACCACTCTCTCAGTCGCAGAGGGCATTTTCATACCCTACTCACCATCCAACTCAGCACCCAGTATGCAGTATATCACAGCAGCATTCTGTACTAGATTCATCAGTCTGCACTAAGAATAATTAATCATCTGGCCGAAAACTGTGCCCCTCTCCCTAGGATAAGTCAGCCTGCAAAAAATGCCATATGTTTTCATAAAATTACCCCTGCCAATTCCTTAGGGATCAGCATTGCTAACTGAACCTAGATCATACTTATCTGTTTACTCACTTTATTTTGTGTTTTTGAAACATGTATTTTGAAGTCCTATGATTTAATTACAAAGACCCATACGGATCATTCTAACAAAGGGGTATCAGTAAAAAGTGTTGAAGTAATCAGAGAAGCATGACAATGTGACATACGTGTAAAGGATGATTTAGAAAACAAGGACTATTTAAAAGTATTGGATAATGGGCAAAATATACATTACCCTATTTAAGAACCAGCTGTCTCCAACAGGGTATTAATATACAGATATCAGATGGTAATAAATGAAAACTTATTAAGCTACCGTGAAGCACAGGCTGATAAAACACAAATAGATTAAACTCTCAAATGTGGATTTTCTGTTTAGTGAGATTAAACTAAAAAATGTAAACTAAAACTAAGTAAAATAATTAGTCAAAATGAAAAAGTAATTGTAGACACAGTTGCAAGGGCTTGCTGTTTTGCTTTCTCCTCACTAAGCAAGGTTTAAAAGGTTGCGTTTAACTGGGTGGGAAAGGGTAATGTCATTATGCATGTGTGTGTGTGTGTGTGTGTGTGTGTGTGTGTGTGTGTGTGTGTGTGTGTGTGTGTGTGTGCGTGTGCGTGTGTTTACATTATATAGTCAAATAACTGATATTATGGATGTAAAATACATCCTATAACAACAATTGAATTTGTTACGAAAACTCTGAAACATTAGGCAAAAGAACTATTTTATATCAAAAATGTAAAGTAAAGCATATTCTAAATTTAAAAAAAAATGAAACAATTTAAGAGATAGCCCATTATCGCAGCAGAATAATGCCCTCCAGGATAGATGTTGCAAGAATTATAACAGACCTGATAGGGGTATAGAGGTCCTCTGTCTGTGGTACTGGATCTCAGAACACTCCTCAGCAGTTCACTATTTACCCAGTAATGCCCACCCAGTCAGGCATTAATGCTTGCTTAAATACAAGAAATGCTTACATCTCAGGGCAAGTTGTTGCTGTAAAAGTGAGTATAGTTAAGGTTAGCACAGTGCATTAGGAGAAGATTGGGACTATAATTGTTACCACCGGCACTGCTACCTGTATTTTATCCCAGATTTCTGGTATCAGTCCTACTTACCTTTAACACTGTATCACCTTCTTACTGCAATAGTTTTGGAGAAATTTAAACTCAGCCTTTTCCCTAAATAAGATCAGAAGAGTGCAACTGTATGACATTATAATCTTTTCCCATTCAGGTATGCAGAATCCCAAATAGGATTCATATGGTCAAGGTTCTCTGTACTACCACTTCTAGTCACCACATGCAGTATCTCATAGGTTCGTAGGTTTATAGGTAAGTACTAGGTTATCTGCCCGAGGGCATCTATAAGCCTAGCCAGAATGTGTTGGCTTTCGCCACCCCCTTAGATTAGTTCCCTGTGCCTCTGTCCAGCAGAACCATTAGTTCCCTGTGCCTCTGTCCAGCAGAGCCATTAGTTCCCTGTGCCTCTGTCTAGCAGAGCCACTGCGATCCCCGGGGTAAATTTTCTGTTTTCCATCCACTCGTCAAGGTTTCTCTTGAAGAGAGTTAGTGAGGGGCTCTGCCTAATGTAGATTGGAATCCTGTTCCAAAGCATGGGGAGTCTCTGGGACAGGGATCTATCAATCCAGCACGTCCTATGTATCATTGTGGTGAGGTTTAGATCACTAGAGAGTGTGGCTCTTGGTGATTTTTTTTTTTTTTTAGGTGGAGCATGTCCATCAATTCTGGGTTGGACATGGCCTTGTATGTCAGGCAGAGATCACCTCTGAGTAAGTGGTATGCAATTGAGTACAGCTGGAGTTTCTTCAGTCGGGCTGCATAAGGCATCTGTTTGATGCCAGTAATCCTCTTGGTGAGGTACTTCTGCGGTCTTTCCAGCTATTGCAGGTGTCTTATAAGGTACAGCCCTAATGGAACTTCTTTTGTTCTGTCATTCAGTATTTTGAACCCTTTTGTGATTAGGTGGGCCACATAGAAGGATTTTTTAACCACCTTGGCAATATGTTTATCAAAGGAGAGATTACTATCTACTTAGGTCCCCAGATCCCTTATTACATTTTCTGTATTTAGGGGACTACCACGTGTGTGGTAGTTCATGGGAACTTTGTTTTTTCCAAAGGGAATGACTATGCACTTTTTGGCATTTAGCTTGAGGCCATGATTTTGACACCAGGTATCCATCTCAGTGAGTCCCTGAGCTCCCTTTCTAAGTAAGGGACAATATCTTACTTAGCATTATATTGGTCATAGCTGGCTTCTTGGATTCAGCTATAAAATCTGATATGACGCATGCTAATATTTTGAGCAGCAGAAAACCACTTTCATAGCTGGCTGATACATTTTATAATTTGCCTCCATGTTTTTTTTTTCAGTCTTATGAACAGTCCTGGATGATATTTTTGCAAAATTGTGTTAAACATGCTGAGTGCATCTTCAATGTAGTATAAACATAGTGATCGCGTATCTGTGGTGTGGATGGCTTACAATTAATAATCATACTTGGCTGCATCCTGTGGTGTCCTGGGACTGATACAATGTTTTTCACATGTGACTCTGTCATTGTAGTACACTCAACACATGGTACTACATCCCTTTATGCCACCTAAAACCACTGTCCCAAAAGGTCCTGTGTGTGGTGATAACATTCTACTTTTCCAAGCAATTCAATGCACCCTGGAACACTAACTATGTGTTGTCATAAGTTACATTAAGTAGACTCAAGCAATCTGGTTTAAAATATAGGTAGCAATGCTGGTGGGAAAATAATAGCCCAATCCCCTTCTGATATCCCCTGGAAACCTTAACACTTCCAGTAACAAGTTGCTCTGAGATGCAAGCATTTCCTATACTTAAGCAAGCAAGAAATAATGCCTGACAGGGATAGCATTACCGGGTAAATAGCGGACTGTCCAGGAGTGCTCTGAGGCCTGATGTCACAGGTTGATGGCCTCTTCATCCCTAGCGGGTCTGTTATTTCTTCCATAATGCTCATCCTGAAGGGTATTATTCTGCTCAGATAATGAGCTATCTCTTAAATTGTTTCATATTTGTTTTTATTAGTATTTACATTTTTTCTATATTTTTTGATGTAAAATAGTTCCTTCACCTAATATTTCAAATGAATGAGCTTCAGAATGAATGGAACCAATATATATATATATGGTTCTACCTGACATATATATATACACATAACCGTAAAACAAAACACATCCCCATTCCACAAACCACACAGGTCTTCTCAATAAAGCGAAGTCAGGTAGAACCATATATATATATATGGATCTACTTTTCTTTTTGGACCACTTATGCAAAAGTGCACTTAAACGAAAGTGCACTTTTGTGAATATCAGTTCAACAAACCGATAAAAAACACATCCCTGCTACTTAAATATACTAACTCTGAGATCGTACTACAGTGGGGAAACAGGTAAATTCACTTTTCCCCACTGTAGTGTGCTTCAGCACCACCGTGTTTCTTAGCGGTTCGTTGAACCGATATTCATGAAAGTGCACTTTCGTTTAACTTTCGTTTCAGTGTACTTTCACGTAAGTGGTCCTCTACTCTTCTTTTTCGAAATAATGAAATTTCAGCCTTTTTGGGATTTGATTTTCAGTCATTTGATAGTAAACCTAATTTAGAGTAATGGTGAGTGTGCAAGAGAGGTGAAGAAGAGAGTACAGGCAGGATGGAGTGGGTGGAGAAGAGTGTCAGGAGTGATTTGTGACAGACGAGTACCAGTAAGAGTGAAAGGGAAGGTCTACAAGAGGTTAGTGAGACCAGCTATGTTATATGGGTTGGAGACAATGGCATTGACAAAAAAAGCAGGAGTCAGAGCTTGACATGGCAGAGTTGAAGATGTTAAGATTTGCACTGGGTGTGACGAGGATGGACAGGATTAGGAATAAGTATATTAGAGGGTCAGCCCAGGTTGGAAGGTTTGGAGCCAAAGCCAGAGAGGCAAGATTACATTGGTTTGGACATCTGCTGAGGAGGGATGCAGAGTATATTGGGAAAAAGATGCTAAGGATTAAGCTGCCAGGTAACAGGAAAAGAGGAAGGCCTAAGATAAGGTTTATGGATGTGGTGAGAGAGGACATGCAGGTGGTTGGTGTGACAGAGCAACATGCAGAGGACAGGAAGAAATGGAAACAGTTGATCTGCTGTGGCGACCCCTGATGGGAGCAGCCGAAAGAAGAAGAAGAATATATATATATATATATATATATATATATATATATATATATATATATATATATATGTGTGTGTGTGTGTGTGTGTGTGTGTGTGTGAGTGTGTGTGTGTGTGAGAGTCTGTGTGTTTTGTCTGTCAGTGCTTCTTACTACAGCTTTATTTGGTTTCTTTTGCAGGCATCTGTGATATTTATATCTGTATTTGTATTTGTATTTGATATTTATAAAAGTCAATGTCAAACAATCACTTGCATTTCACACTCCTTACTATGTTTATAGCAACATAAAGCCTGAGATATGAGTTCTTTTAATACCTATTTTTTTAATAAAATGTCTTCTTTTTTCAAATTAATAACTATACAATGTCTTAGCTACCTCTTTCATCTAATACTAATCATTGTTGATGAAATCCAGGGAAATATTTAAAGTTATTGTTTTATGTTTATTAAAATGTTAACTATCTGCGTAGGCTCATTCTGAACCAAATGACGCAATTTAGTTATAAAGAAGACAGGAAATTCATTTTTTGAAACATTTATTTTCTTATGAGTCATGGCCTTGTTGAAATAGTTCAAGTTAAAACCTTTTATTTTGTTGCTGTTATCTTTCTTACTATTTTAAGTGTGTGGGCAGACTTTCCGTTTTTACTGAAACTTTGCTGTTTCTCACATTCTTTTCTTGAAAGTATAGCAACACGTTTTGCTACAATATCAGAATATGCCTAACAGGTCATACCTTCAACAGCAGAGTGTATGTTATCTTGTCGTATTATGAAGAGCCTCAAGCCTTTTAAACCAGCTGTTAAAGAGTTGGAACTTGAGAAATATAATTATAAATCATCATAACTGTTTCAGCTAACCAGCTATTTGAAAAATCCTAACCTTCATTCAAAGCAGAGTGATCTATGCAGCAGCAATTTGCAGAAAGAATATAGTGTGTCAAATTCATAAACATGTTAATTTTCAGAAAAAGACTGCTGCTAGGTGGCCACAAGTTCAAATAACAGCGAAGAACGTTGATAAGATAACAAGAGCAGCAATTGTTTCATTTGTAATATTGTGCATGTTTAACTGTAAAACAGTCATTATTAGTGAGTTCAATAACTTACATGCGCTTCATCAAGTACAACAGCTTTTATGTCTCTGGAGTATTTGATAAATGTTTTGTTCCTTTTGCGTCTTACAGAGGTATTCCATGGCAGATGTTAGTTTCATCAACCATGTGAGTTTTATTCCAGAATTTTGGTATATGTTCAGCTAGTATGAAATAAGCAATAAGAGATTTTCCACTGTACCTGAAAATGACAGCAATTAGAAGTTAATTTGTATTTTGTAATACACTGCAGCAGAGACACTATATATAAGTAACTGTTATTTCCCAAACTGTCTCCATTCATTAGGGCAAAAACTGATATTTTTGATTTTTTTTACACTTGTTTGTTGGGTCTGTACCTTATTGTTTTCTGTACTTTTATAAACACTGTTTTTATTTGCTAGAGGTCTAATATTTACACTGACATCCTCTGCTATATGGTCAAATGCTTATGTTCAGACTTGAGCCAACAAGCTAAAAATAAAACAAGGACTATTGTAATGGTTAATTGAGTCAGGAAGTAAAAGGGTACAAAGTTGTAGTATCTTAGCCTCATGTGAAAAAAAAGGTTAGAAATCAGTAGCCACACATGACGAGATAAGTGCAAACAAATATGTTATACCACTGATGGATTTGAATTCACAATGACTAGGTTGAAATGATTTTATTTATTAAATTATCCAAAATATAACCAACTTTGCAGTGATACTGTCATCTTAAACTGAAAACAAAAGAATCCTATATACTTTTAATTGTTGAAACCAAATTGTCTTTCTTTGCACACAGACTGTTCATAAAGTATTGTTCTAGCAGTAAAGGAAAATTGCCAGTATTCATTTATTCTAGATTGCAATTGATCATTCAGGTGTATTTTCTGTTGTCTGATAATGGCATAGTGCAAATCCTTGGATACAGATTCCTGTACCTTCTTCCAGTATCTAAAAATGATAGCTGCCACAACATTCAAATATTGTTATACCCAGGTTTCTGTCTAATTCCAACCCGTCCCTTAACCGGCCTAAGAATTAAATACTTGATTGTGAGATATCTGGGAATGTAGGTCAAGCTATGGAGTCTGTTTTTTTCCAATATATCATGGCAAAGCAGACATGACCATAGCATATGAACATACGCTGCAGCAGCCCTGTCATATTACCAGTATGTCTTACTACCATACCCCTCTTATTACTTATGACATCAGGCATACAATGCCAAAAATGTAGATTTCTGAAGTGTACATGCAAGAAAGCATACCTCTCAACCTGGAAACATCAAAAATCTGGACAAAGGCCCATGAAAAATAGGTACAAATCTGTATGCTGTTTAACATTAAATTTGCGTACATAATTATGTAACCCCACCCACTCCAGTGGAATTGTGGGATACCAACTTTCAAATGCAAACTGAAGAACAGACAACCAAAATATGACCCCAAACCCTGTAGGAAATGGTAACCATTTTTTTAAATGCACATCAATGATGTTCACTGGGAAGGGAGAAGATGATTAATCTTAGCATTTTGTTTTTGGTGACTTGCAGTATGTGGGTTTTGTGGTAAAGCCAGGGCATTTAATGGTAGGCAATATAATCTTAACAAAAGAATATTATAGTTTTCTAGGACCTCCAAAAGTCATTCTCCATGGCCTACTGATCAGTGGGGTAACTAGAATTTGTGCTGCCTGGGGCTGTCTTTGAGTTTACCACCCTTCTCCCCTCACAAAGTCATGGTCGAATGGGGCCTTCCATACACAGCTCTCCCCCCTGCAGCCATTCCAATGTCCCATTACTTGGCTATTTTGCCACATTTACCATAAACACTGTAATGTGCATACTGCTTTACTTCTACAATGATTATTTGGATTTAATTTAAAACTTTTATTGTACATTTTATAGCACAAGCACCAATACACATCTGCTAAACAAAGCAATACAGTCTTACAATGAAAATAGACACAGCATTGAAACTTCTCTGCCCTCGAAAGGAAACTCACATTCTTTGAAACAACACTGAAACCCACATTATAAGAAAATACATCTGGCCAGTAGTGGAAAAAGATTACCTTTGGGCTGTTTTCTAATCATAGGCCCCTTACACATGAAACATACATGTGTTCTTTGATACACCTTCCTGATTGTATTAAATTATATTCCTTGTATAATGCAGCACACTTGTTAGTGTGTGTTTTCAATTTATTATTTTGAACATTTTTCCAGTAAGCAATGAAACAAAATGCATGAAACAATAATGACAAAACTGCCCAGTTCAGAACATTTCTATCATAAAAGTCTACTCAAACTTCTAAAATCCAGTAAACAATCTCTGCAGAAGTAAAAGTCATCTAAATAATTCCACATTAAAGGGATCTGTAACTAATGCAGAGGTTGCTGCTAGCAGCAACTTTAAATTTCATTGTTTCATCTACAAATAAAGTGCCTGTTGCCCCTGAGGAATAAATTGCTTGTTGCATTAAAAAAATGATAAGCTAGTAATTTTCGAATAGAGAATGGATGGCAAACTGATAACAGGTTCATAGTTACTAGGCATCTCCACCAAAGAGGACATTCTCAGGACTGCAGCACCCCCCCCCTTTAAAAGTATAATACAGTACAGTATCAGCAATCCATCTACATACTGTGAGAGTAAAACCCACAGCCTTCTGCATCAAAACGGATCATTCAGCCTGTTGTGCCACTAACACAAACAGACACGGCATAAGTAGTACTAAACTTCTCTCCTGCTGAAGAACTATGCAGCCCAAGAAATCTGGAAAAAGCCGAAATTTATTGGGGGACTCCCAAAACCAGGGAAACAGGTTAAACATTGCTTGTATAATCTGAGAAAAGTTGCTAGAATAAAATGATTTGTGTTACCATGCATTTTCTGAAAGATAAGAAGACTGAAACTTAAATGGCTATCATTATTTAGTGAATTCAGTTCTCATTAATTTGCTAGAAAACCACAAATTTTAAGAGGAACACACCAAAGAGTTGAACAAGTGGTGATGTGGGTAGGGGATTTAGGCTCTTACTCCTTCTACCTAAGGTACAGGTTTGGGGCATTTCACACACACACACACACACACACACACACACACACACACACACACACACACACACACACACACACACACACACACACACAAACACTAGAATAAGGTGATTCCAGTCTGATTCATTAGAACAGCCAATAACAATAACACTGGAATAAGGTTGATTCCAGTCTGATTCATTAGAACGGCCACTGCCAGATAACTACTACAATGGTTGAACATCTAGCCAATAAATACACAATGGTTAATCAGCCAGCAGATAAACATTACAGCGGCACACACACGGAATAGCCACAACCAATACAATGGTTGATTAAATGCAACCTACAATGGTTGAACATCCAAACAGCAGCCAATAAATGCAAACAATGGTTAATCGGCTAGCAGATAAAAATGGAATAACTTGTTGATTCATTAGCCAGTAGATGCATACCAATGGTTATCGGTCAGCAGATAAACATTAGAGCGGCACACAAATAATGCAGAATTTCCACAAAACAGTCCAGAGACATACAAAGGTTACTTTTGCACACAGTTAAACAGTTTTTAATGCACAATTACAGGCAGCAGATAAGGCTTTTGTATACAGTTAAACACTTTTTAATGCACAATTACAGGCAGCAGATAAACAATGCACAAGACTTATAAACTATGGACTTTTGCACAGTTAAACAGTTCTTTCTTGGCCAGAATAATGCACAATTATGGGCTGAGAGATAACAGCTGTTTTCTTACCTGGAGACTGGGACATGTGGGTGGACTCTGCAAAATTTAAATTATGCCACCCGCCATCACTGTTATATTCTCTGTTTCCCTCTAAATCCAACAGGCAGTAGCTGATATCATCATACACACCCCTGTAGGCTGGTGATGTGTGGTGACATCAGCCAAAAATATAAAGTGGTAAAACAAAAAAAAAGGCCCAGGAAATTCTAAATTAAGGAGGCCACACGGGAATTTGTGGCACCCCAATATTTTGCCCTCAAAACTGGTAAATACTGAGGGATTCAGTACGGTGGCGAGGTCTGCCAATTTACAATTGAAAACTTATATAACCATAGGCAAGGATTGTTGCCCTGAAGGTCTGAGAAATAGATGCCAAATGGGACAGATCTTAACAGTGAGCCCAGTGGCACACCACCGATAACTTTATTAAATGGCACCTGTGACTTTAATCATTTGGGTTGTGTCAGACAGTCAGTTATCTATCAGACATGCAATGTATGTATTTATATTCCAATTTATAAATCTGTCACTAATGCCTGCATGGGGAATAGTGTCAAGGGTCATGGCTAGGTCCAGATATGCCACATGTACTGCATAACTGCTAGTCAGTGTTTTGGTGACTTTTTGAAAGAAATTAATAAGGTTAAAACAGGCAGGGCCTGCCTTTGACAAAGCCCATTTGATGACAGCCCAGGGTTAAAAGATTTTCAATTTACAGATTAATCAAGTTTGAAATAATACAGTCCATAGATTTAGTTATGAGGCTAGTGAGACTAATGTGTCCATAGCTACTGGTGTCCATGGTTGGGCCACTCTTGTATACCAACATTACAGTGGTTGTTTTCAAGACTTTGGGAATGTAACCAGTAGATAGACTTAGATTAAAGTAGTTAAGTAAATGTTTAAATAGACTACACTTAGTACCAAATATCAGGTACCCTAGTATGTTATCAGGGCCAATAGATGAGATGTTCTTAGCTTTTGAGAAGGTGAAGAGAACGCAATCCATAATAATCATAGGGGTGGCATGTATTGTGGAATCTGTGGACTAGAGATAACTGTGGATGAAATAAAAATTGAGTTAACAACTAGGATATTAGCTACTTCAACTGGAGAGTGAGAGTGGGCAGCAATATTGTATATAGGTTCATGGATTGGTACTAGGCTAACTGTAATTGCAAGCCATTTTAGGCCTAGCCAATTACCCCTTGTGAGACTCAACCCCTAAACCTTGTGTTTGTAAGGCAAACACCTTAACCATTAGGCCACCTTCCCAGCAATTATGAATATACAAAATCCTTAACTATCCTCCATTTTATTTTAAAACTATAGCTAATAAACACATTTTATTGAAGAAATTATCTACAAATATACCCTATATATTCACTACTTGTATCCTAAGATTGTTAACACCAAACCACAAATTGTTACAGAATCCCTTGCACATCTCTTCAATCTTTTTTTCGCTACCTGAATTTTTCCTTCAAGCTTCATGCTTACTCTAATTATTGAGTTACCTAAGGTTTCTCACTCACAGTCAGCTGCAGACTTTAGGTCAGTACCTAATCTCCATCCCTCAGCAAAAATATTTAAAAACTTTTTATATCAACAATTTTTGAAATACATTCAAATTTATGATCTCCATAGTAGTAATCAACATGGGTTTAGACCAAAATAAAGTAACTAGACAGCCATTCTTTCTCTTACATCTAACATTTGTGTTAATATGGAAAAGGAGCTTCCAACTAGTGCTTGCTTTCATTATTTAAAGAGAGCATCTAAAACTACATCATGGCTGTCTCATTGCTAAATTATCAAATGAATGTTTTTCCTGTTCAACCACCCAAAGGTTCATAACTTATCTTCAAAACAGAACTTTCTGCATTTCTGGATAACACAGGCTTTCTATCCAGATATTATCAATAATGGAGTACCATAAATTGCTCTGTATACTGATTACATAGTATTTACTACATCTCACAAAAATGCTCATTGTGTACCAGCAAACCTACATAATGACTTTTCTCCTATTTGAAACTGGTTGTTATAAAATAAAACTGTCCAAATATACCTCCAGATCTTCAGTTGTGCTATTTGCTACTGCTAAAAGATTAGAGATAAGCACCATTGCCCAATGGGAAAACAATCCCTTTCACAAAATATCAGAAATATCTTGGGATTCTTATCTTATCCGCATGTTGACTCAGTAATCTCACAACTTTCATTTCAACTCAATGTGGCCTATGAAATATCCAATATACTTACTCCAGAACCTCACCACGCTATTGCCATTAATGTTTTGATACTGAGAACTGAATATCGACTTGCTATTACAGCTCTTCTATGAAGCCAACATGGCTCTTCATCTCAAATTAAGGAAAACAAGATTGTGATTTATTCTAATGACTATCACTGCAGTACAATACCTAAAGCAAATTGTCTTCCAGTTCCAGCTAGGTCATCCAACCTGCTGAGTGCTTTCACTTACAAACTCCTCAGTAAAAGGTGCTGTCCTCCACCGACTAATAGATTAATAGCATATAAGTCCTCTTATACTTTATGTAACAACTTGGGCATTAACCTTATTAAGCATCCATATATCATCTCTACCTGTGAGAAGTCATACTTCAGGCTGGGCCCTGCATCTTGGAATAATCTATCCTGTTATAGTATTTCTTTGCAGGCGCTCCCCCTGTTTAGAAAGAAATTAAAAGCATACTTGCTTAAGGAAAATAAATGTACATGCTTCAAAGACCATGGATTAGTGACATAGGTTCATAGGTTCAAAGGTAGGTACTAGGCTATTGACGCTAGGGCCTATACAAGCCTAGCCAAAACAATTCCCTGGATATTTCTTCCCAGAATATTTACTTTCCTGGACCCCTGTCTAGCAGGGTGACTGACATGATCCTTGGGGTGAATTTCCTATCTCCCACCCAATCGTCAAGGTTTCTTTTGAAGAGGGCCAAGGAGGCGCTCTGCTTGACATCTATGGACAGTCTACTCCAGAGTATGGGGAGTCTCTGGGTCAGGAACCTATCCCTCTAGCATGTTTTGTTCATTGTGATGACAAGGTTTAGATCCCTGGAGCGTGTGGCTCTGAGGGATTGGGATTTCTTTAAGTGGAGCATGTCCAACAGCTCAGGGTTTGACATGGCCTTGTATGTTAAGCAGAGAGCACCTCTGAGTAGACGATATGTCACAGAGTATAGCTGGAGTTTTTTTAGATGGTCAGTATAGGGCAGCTGCTTTAGACCTGTGATTCTTTTAGTGAGGTATTTCTAACGCCTTTCCAGCTGTTGCAGATATCTTGTGAGGTACATACCAAATGAGGCATTGTACTCTATAATGGGTCTAATGAGGGATGAGTACAGTGGGACAATGACCTCCTTTTTTCTGTATGAAAAGCCCATAGTGATGAGTTGTGTCACATAGAAGGATTTCCTGACTGTTGTGGTGATGTGGTTATCAAAGGTGAGACCACTGTCCACCTGTGTCCCTAAGTCTCTCATCACACTTTCAGTGTTTATTGTACTGCCACCTATGTGGTAATTCATGGGTACATGTTTTTTCCCAAAGGGGATAACTATACATTTCTTGGCATTAAGCTTGAGCCCATGGCTATGGCACCAAGCATCTGTTTCTGTAAGGCCCTTTTGTAGAATATTCACATCATTTGGGGATCAATAATGGCTCCCAGTTTGCAGTCATCTGCGAACTTTGTTAGCCAGATTTTGTTAGTGTTGGCCTGTACTTCAGAGAAGTAGATGCCAAACAAGAGCGGTCCCAATACTCCACTTGTCACTTGTTTGGAATTGGATTTGGAGTCAGCTACTTTTGCAGCCTGGGTTCTGTCAGTAAGCCAGTTGGCAATCCATCGAGTGACATAAGGATTTATGCCCAGCATAGTAAGTTTATCTGTGATTCCAGAGTGGGGGATGGTGTCAAAGGCGTTGGCGAGGTCCAGATAGGCTGTGTGGACTGCCTTACCCTCATCCACAGCTCTGGAGACTGATTCAAAGATGTCAGTCAGGTTCAGGAGACAAGATTGGCCCTTCACGAACCCAAACTGCATAGGGCCTAGTGTTTGAAGGTTGCCAATGTCTTTATTTATAAGTTCCATGATAATGCGTTCTGTGCCCTTGCAGATCAGGCTCATCAGACTGATGGGACGGTAGTACCCAAGATCCAAGGTGGATCCCCCCTTGTGGAGTGGGATAACTATAGCTGTGCACCACTCAGTGGGCATGAAGCCTGAGGTGGGGCTATGATTAAACGTGACACTTAGGTGAGGTGCCAGTTCATTTTGTAGTTCATGTGGTACACAGCCCGGTATGGTCCCATGGATGCTGTATTCTTAGCTTTGGAGAGTGCCGTTTCTACCTGTGTGGCCCTGATTACCAGGATTTGCCAATCTTTTGGTATTGAGATGGGTCCTTTAGCAGGTGAGCGGGGGTGAAGTTGGCAATATCTTTGGGATCAGTATATTTAATACCATTCTGTTGTAGCTCAGAGCAGATCTGAGCATTGCCATTTAGATTCTTGACATAACTATAGAATGCTTTGTGGTTGTCTTTGGAATCTTTGGCAATTTTATTTTTGTAACTAGCTTTGGAGGATTTTATGAAGGATCTCAGCTTCTTATTGAGGCTGGTAAGGGAGTTTTTTGCATCCTGGGATTTTCCACTTTTCTGCAACAGTTTCTTCCTTCTGTTGTATAGTTTGTTTATGGCAGGGGAGCACCAGATTGGCTTCCTTTTTTTGGAGGAGAGCATCTTGGTTCTATTTGGGATGGCACGATTCATGCACGAGTGGATGTGCTCATACAGTGCCTTAGTGTAGGATTCAGGAGTCAAACTTTCAGATCCCATCTGCATGGGTGTCATGAAGTTTGTCACTTCTGACTTGAGTAGCATGACGTTGGCTTTGGAGAAGTTTTTTACAGAGGTTTCATTATTTGGGGGTGGGGGTGGGATGTGGATGTCAAGGGTCAGATCTGATTTGTTTGTGGTCAGATCTGACCAATGAGGTGGTGACCACTGGTGTGGAGCATCTATCTCCCATGTTGGTAATGAGCAGGTCTAGGATATTGGAGTCAATGTTGGGACAATGGCTTAGTTGATCCATGGTGTTGGAATTTATGAATTCCATGAACCGTTGGGAAAAGGTGTTGGTACCCGAGTAGTTTTCCCAGTTAATGACAGGGTAGTTGAAATCACCCAGTATTAGGGTGTTTGGTTGTATCTTAATATTTTCCAGTATGTTTAGAACAGTGTAGTGAGAATCTTGGGGCATGGTGGGGGATCTGTAGCAAGCTGCAATTTGGATTGTAGTCTTACCTAGTGTTAGTTGCAGCTGGAGAATTTCAGATGCATTGTGTTGGGCAACTAGCCTGGAGGTGTGAATATCCTTGGTGAATATGGACACTCCTCCACCTTTAGTGTTTCGGTCTTGGTTTGGTGTCTGAAAAGTGTTGTAAGAGTTGTAGCCTGGTATTGCAGGGGTGCTTTCTGGAGCCTTGAACCAGGTCTCAGTCACTGCACAGATATCAATGTTCTCCATTTTTAGGAGTGCCTCGAGAGAGTGCATTTTGAGGTTTAGAATTCTAGCATTGAGTAGCATTACCTTCAGATTTTGCATGTTTGTATCTGTTACAGTGGTGGTTTTGTCCTTTGAACCTTGCCTAAAAAAGGCACTATAGGGGTGGCAAGAGCTTTAGCCAGTAACCTGAATCCCACGGGTAACAGGTGCAGACCATCTCTGGCAAAGCATCGTGGTTTGTCGATCATGTCTTCCCAGGCAGACAGATACCGGATCCCCTTTGAATGACACTGGAAGCTTAGCCAATTGTTGAAGTCAATCATTTTGTCCTTGTGTTGTGGTATCATTCTGGGCGAAGGCAGGATGATACTCAGGGTTAGGGTCATACCTGCCTGGGCCACATGATCCAAGAGCTCTTCCATGTCTCTTTTCATGTAGTCCAGGGAGGTACATCTCAAGTCATTCACTCCAACATGGACAATGACAGAGTCATATTTGTACTTGTTGTGGAGTGACTTGAGTGCATGCGTTATGTGGCAGATCCTGATGTGGCAGATCCTGGCACCCAACAGGCAGCTGACTAATTTTCTCCTTGTTCAGCCTGGTGAGTGGGACATCAGTGTGCCTGACTATAGAGTCACCTATGACTAAAGTGTTGGGTACTTTGTCTTGCCTTAGGGCCTGTTGTTGTTGCTATGTACAGCATATAAAGTCTTACTTTAACATTCGGTATTAATTTTATTACCAACACCTTGCATATACTGTACTCTACAATATTATTGTTTATTACTTTGTGAGTTTGGTATAATGGTTAAGGTGTTTACCTGTTATGAAGAATGAAGAAACCGACAAAACAGTACTGGATAAAGAGCCTCTTCAGAATCACGTATAATACTCTTCACAAAACAGATGAGGCTCACCACGGCAGATATACAAAACGATTTATTCACTGCAGTACAAAAGTTAGCACTTTCACGTTTTGTAACGCTTCATCAGACTTTAAACAACTGCTGTCAACAGGCACACATTTAAATAGTGTTACAAATGCATATCCACCAATCATCACCCATTTAATTACATCACTACAATATCAACCCATTTTAAAACACATTGCAAAGCAACATGTCATACTGAAACTATATTCAAACATATTATGAAACAAAACCATTCATAAAAATACAAATTCTCATAAAATATTATATACATACATAAATAACACATATATAAACCTTTATGCATTAATGAGCATAGGGGCTTGCTGCTAAAAATGGTTTAAGAGTTACCTTCTCATTTAAACCATGCCCTTTGTAACTCTATAACCTAATTACCCACCTGTTCTCACATTCCTCAGTATAATTACTGATGTCCCCCAGTCTACTGGTTATTTTAATTAGTTCTAGGACACTAAATTTAAATTTATGTGACATGCCCATATCTAAGACATGCCGGGCCAAAGCGTTGTGATCATCTTCTCTGTTTATTGCGTATATGTGCTCTCTGACCCACTCCCGAAGGCTCCTATTTGGTTTTCCTGTATAGAAGCATGAGCATATCTGGCAGACAGCTATGTATATTAAGTCTCTAGATTTACAATCAGCATAAAAATTAAATGTATACTCATAAGCTGTATCAGGATGTACAAAACAATCAATTCCGGACATATAAGCACAATGATTGCACCCTCTACAAGGGAAGGTGCCCTGCCTAGTGGATGAAATTGGTTCCTTCATATTATTCTCACAGCAACCTCTTTAGTGATTTTGTATTTTTGTAGGAAAAACTAGGTCTCGTTCCCACTAACTCAGCAATTTTGTCATCTGTAGTTAAAATACCCCAATTTTTGTTGATCACTTCTTTAATTTTCAAATTTTTATTAGAATAAGGAATTACTATTCTATTGACATTCGTTCATTGATTACTACCACTTCCATTGTTATTCCTATTCTTATACAAGCAGGGCTTACCTTTTCCTTTCCTCATCAATTTATTCATTTGATAAACACCTTCCACTTCTTGTTTGCTATATCCCCTTGATGATCGATTTTCAACTAACATCTCTTGTTTTAAACTATAACTCTCATCATTGGTGGTGAGACGTGACATTCTAAGGGTCTGACCTCTCACTATGTTATGATAGATATGCTGGGGGTGCATGCTATTGCGATGTAAAATGCTATTCCTCCAGCATGATTTCCTATATATTTCAGAATGTATAACCTCACCTCTCTTCAATACCTGAACATCTAAAAATTCTATCTTTTAGCCAGATGGAGTATGAACATCTCTCATTACAGTGCAGTGGTGCAGTGGTAGCATTGTTGCCTTACAGCAAAGGTTCTCTGGTTTGATTCTCAGCTGGGGTGCCTTCTGTGTGGAGTTTGCATGTCCTCCCTGCGTTCGTGTGGGTTTCCTCCAGGTGCTCCAGTTTCCTCCCACATTACAAAGACATGTATCTGGAGTGTTTTTCCCCCAGGCCTCCTCTGAAAATTGGCTTTGTTCCAAGTCAGACTTTCCCAAAATAAAACTACAAGTCACTGTAAATGTTTTGATCTATTTCTTGTAACTACCTGAGCTGTGACTGAAATTGGTCCACTGAGATCATTGTGTTTTATCCCTTGTAAAACAAACCAACAAACATGCATACATACATACATACATGCTTATCCATACATCCATGCATCTACCATGCATCTATCCATTCTCAGCCTCTTTTTCCCTTTTTTCCACATGGGGTCAGGTTATCACTTCAGTAGTGACAGTCATCTACAGCCAATGTTCACAATTCCATATGTCTAGCCCTGCTACAGAGCAAACCTGCATGCAAACATATATATGTATAAACATGTACACATATATAAATATTTGTAAAGTGCTTTAATTTCAGTTTCAGTCATCTCATCAGTTTTGAATTGCATTACCACTTTTTTTACTTTGCATATTTGAACTAGCAAATATATGTTCATTCCATGGAAAAACATTTTGTCTTGACTACACACACACACACACACACACACACACACACACACACACACACACACACACACACACACACACACACACACACACACACACACACACACACACACACGCACATATGCAAATTATTCCAAACCACTGGAAAACTCATTACATCACAAAAACTTTCTGTGTCAGGGTGAATGAATGAATCTATTTCAGGATCCCAAATACTGAATGGTTCCTTCATTTTGTCCCAGATAAAGTATTTATTTATGGAAATACTTTTTTATCACTTGTATTCTTACTATATTTCTATTGTACAGCCTTACATGGTGCTCCATCCTTTTTTGTCTTTCATCTGCCACTGTAGTAAGTCTGCTAAGCAATGTTTCTGGCAGCATTACATTTTCAGTTTCTCCTGAATGTACTTCTTTCCTATCTTCTGGTCACAAATTCATCCCACCAGTAATAGCTTTGGGTGTGACTACCCTGGGCACAAGATAATAAGGTGCATGATGGGCAGATGCTACTGGTGAGAAATGCAGTACCAGAAATTAATAATGACATTGTATTTGCAGTCATGACTGAAGTATGGTTACATTTGTAGAACACAGTTTGCAAAAGTTTCTGAGCAGGAGAGTTGTTTTTGGTCAGGAGTGGCCTTAGGTCAACTGGAGCCCTAGGCAAAAGGGCTCTAAGGCACCCCCCACCACACCACCCAGTGCCCCCATCCTGGTCTACCTGCACCATCCAATTACTGGAAAAGCACCCCTACTGGAGTGGTGCCCTAGGCGGCTGCCTAATTGGCCTATGCCTAAGGCCGGCTATGTTTTTGGTCCTCAACTCTGAGAGGACTTTTTTTTTCTCCTCTGGTTCCTTCCACCCAACACAGGATCATGTATTTCCATAAGATCTCTGCATGATATGCTGCTGACTCTTCTTCATTTATCATGATCATCAAATCAATGACATCTAAATCACCTTCATGCAATGCTGTAATCATGGTCTTTACATGCTCCAAAGATACTACATGTTCCTACTGCATACCGTCATCAGTCAGGATCACTCCATTACAGTTTTCTGCCACCATTTTTGAGCTTCTTCCAGATACCAGTGGCCTTACAGCATCCTCTACCAAAAATGTAGGGGGAATTTCCCTTCTAACCTGGCCATATCTCCCCTAGTCAGTATGAATACCACTTTGGGTCTCTTTTATAAAGAAGCCACTGATCTTGTGGGACTAACTAAGTCAAATTCTACTGTAGAAAGGAAGCATTTACTGTAGTAAGGAAGTTTTTTTTGTTGCACAACTTATATGTAAAGGTGTGGCATCTAGATCCAATGGTGTCACTGTTCTATTGTACTAGGCTCTCATTAGCTCAATCATAGAATACAATACCCCTTTCAATATGAACCTGACCAGGCATATTCAACAACTGAAACATACACAGAGGTTACTCACAAAAAGAATACCTGCTGTAGGCAACATGTCCGATGCAGACAGCCTTAAAGCTTTATCCTTATACTCTGTTTCCTACAGGATGCTGAGAGGTGACGTGTTTAACTTACAAAGCATCCTTTGATTCAGACTTAATGGACATGCTTGATATCCACAAAACAAACAGCATCAGAAACACCTGACTGAGTGACCTAAGCCTCATCTACAACCTACATAAGACATTCTGGAGGGCTAGGTATGTGTATTGGATACTGTCCCTTCTGTGGAACAGGCTTTCCATTCATGTGAAGCAGAGGTCTTCCCTGCACCTGTTCAAGAACATCATAAATGAGTAAATGTGAACTCTTAAATGTACTCCTGATCTAGCACCTATGCTTCTATTGGAGAGAGAGATGCATGTTGCAAATGCTCAACTATTCATGCCTGAGTTATATATAACCCCAGTAAAACCTGGCTAATATTTTTGGTATGCATGACTAGGTTTAAAACCCCCCTTTGAGGGTTGATACCTTGTAATCATCTATATTCTATGGTCCTAAAAGATAAATTAAATGTATGAATGACCATATTTGTAAATGCTCAAAAATAAAAATCATAATAAAAGAAAAATTAAAAGAAAATATAAAAGCTGCTTTGAAAACAGTTTAATTTAGAACACTGTTCAAGTTATAGTGACACAGCTGTCTGTCAGTGGGATGAAAATACCTAAGCACAGTTAAGTTTTTGCATTAAAGCTGCAATCATTATTGAGAAATGCAATGCTGCTTTTCCTCCCTTTGCTCAGTAGATTGCATACACCCTACTGCCGTCTTGAATTTCAGAAGTATGTGAGTTCTGTTCCCACTCCAGGCACTTTGATTCATATTCCAGTACTGACATTAAAGTGCAGCATTAGGGAAGAGCCAGACTTCTGAGGTATCATAGTATGAAGCAGATGTTAAACCAAAGTAGGGCCTGCCTAAGGTGAGGTGACCACGTAGGTGGCACACCCCCTCCAATCAGACCCTGTCATAAGAGATCTGGGTACTCTTGTTGATAATGCCTTATCATTTGACCATCGTGTCTTCTTACTAGTTCAGAAAGCCTTCTATCTGGCAAATTAAATTTCCCAAGGCATCTCCACTAGATCCAAAGAATTCCCCATTATTCATATTTCATTAGACCCATTACTGGAAAGGATGCACCTTTTGGCATACATTTGTTTAAGTATATTACTCATCTTACAAGACTTGAGAGATTCATAACTAAAAAGATGAGTGGTCTCAAAAAATCTTAGTCAGCAGGACAGACTGGCAGTCTGCTCTCTGTACTCAGTATTTTATAGACTCCCTCATGGGGATCTGTGTCTGGTCTTTCAAGCCAGGAAGGATCTAACCCTCTTTGACCCCCTATTCCTTCACAGAACACGTGATATCACTAATATTCAGCTAATGGAACTAAACTTTCATCAACAGATAAACAAGACATATTGGTGTGATAAGAGTCATATCCCAACCTATACCTCACCTCTGAAACAAACTTCCACTACATGTCAAGCAAATCCTTAAGGTAAACCTTGATAACTGTAAGGTTTGCCTCACATTCCCCCAGTTTATTTCATATTGTCCTCCTTGAGGTTGGAAGGAACTTTTAAATATGACGTTTTAGCTAGACTTGTAATAGTCTGCAGACTGATTTCCTAGTAAATGTCTGTAGTTCTTAACTTAAATGCTCATAGAAAGATAGAGACTGTAGGCCTATCAGGACCATCTGATCAACTCAGCATGTGAAGTATATAAGCTGTTGCTGCCAATTATTAGTTGTCCCAGTAGAGAAACAAAGCCAAATTTGAGGTAAGTTTGGCCTCCCAGGCCAAGGAAAACCATAAAGCATTCTTTATCTATGTCGCATCCTCAAAGGCAATACACAATTGTGTGCTGAGTTCATTGCAAATGGAGCCACCTATACTGAGCCAGAAGACACAGCAAACCTCCTGGCTGATAAATTCAACTCCAACTTTACCCCCTCTCCCCCTTAACCCTCTCTCTGGAAATATCATCAAATTATAACTTTCCCTAATATCACTAGGGAACAGGTCCTTAATGTTCTCTATAATACCAAGAACACTGCATAATGGTCTCAGACAATATCCCAGGATGCCTTCTAAATAGCATGAAAAATGACCTATCAGGGCCTCTGGAATTACTATTTAACTGTAGCCTCCAAACAGGTTTTGTGCCTCATGAATATTGAAAGGTGACAGTCATCCCTCTGCACAAAGGTGGGCCACCTACAGACCCTGGAAACTACAGCTCCATAAGTCTCACTAGTCTTATATGTAAACCCATGGAAACAATTATCATGGAGATGATCAACAGAGATATAGTAAACCTCTAAATATTGGACCCAACCCAGTATGGTTTTGTCAAGGGCAGGTCATGCCTACTCAACCTGGTGGACTTCTTTGAGAAAGTCACCAAAGCAATGGATGAGTTCAAAATTGTTCACACTGCCAACTTGACCTGGCCAAGGCATCTGGCACAATACCCCACTGGGGCATTGTTGACAAACTCAAGAGGTTAGGTACAAACTCATATATCACCCGGTGGATAGCCAACTGGCTCACAGACAGGACCCAGGAAGTTAGAATTGGGCAGTCCACCTCTACAAAGAGACCAGTCACAAGTGGAGTCCCTCAGGGATCAGTCCTTGGACTGCTCAATTTTGGCATTTAATTCTCAGAAGTCAAGGCCAATGTCAGTGATCTCTGGCTGACTAAATTTGCAGATGATTGCAAATTAGGAGCTGTCATTGAATCTCACACTGACACAAATGTTCGCCAGGAGGGGCTGACACAGACAAACAACTGGTGTCAGAGCCATGGACTAAAACTAAATGCCAAGAAATGCATAATAGTATCCTTTGGGAAGTCATCCATCCCCGGTAACTATCATATTGACAACACAGCCCTTAGAGTTGACCCAGCAGTCAAGGACATAGAGACACACAGAGAGTAATCTAGCCTTTGACCACCATGTGTCTACAGTGGTGAGGAAATCATTCTATACTGCATAACCTATAAACAAAGGTATGTCTTCTAACTCTAAAGAAGTCATTGTTCCACTGTATTCGGCATTCATCAGACCTATCATTGAGAACAATGCCCCCTTTGGTATGTACCGAATCAGGCATATCCAACAATTGGAACATCCACAGAGGTTCCTCACTACAAGAATACAGGGCGTACTTAAAATTTTTTGTGCAGACCGCCTCAAGGCCCTATCCCTTTATTCTGTCTTCTACAGGCTTTTGAGGAGAGATCTATGCCTGGCATACAGGGCATTGTCAGACCCCACTGTGATGGACCTCCTCCATATCCACAAAACAAACAGCACCAGAACTACCTGTTCTAAAGACTTAAACCCTGCCTGTGATATAAATAGGTCCTGCTGGAGAGATAGGTATACATCCCAGAGAATACCATGTCTAGGGAACAGGCTCCCCATCCATGTGAAGCAGAGTTCCTCCCTAACCCAATTCAAGTGCAACTTGGAAAATTGAATTGGGGACCAGAAATTCATCCCTGGTTTGGCACCTATATCTCTAATGGACACAGGTAATCTGTAAATGGGTCATCACCCAAACCCCTGCTTACACTTATCAAGGGTATCAGAACTTGTCAGATATTTGGGATGCATGGCTAGGCTTAAAAAGGCCATTGTGGTCGTTACCCTAGTAAACACCTATGAACCTATGAAAATATGGATTTTATCATTGGATAAGAAATAGAAATTGTAATTTACTGGCTGTTCGAGCAGTTTTTCCATCTCTTTCAACTTTCTGGTTTAAAAGCCTGCATCTGCGCTTGTCTCCCACCTTTCCTGTAACACCTATGAACCTACGAAAATATGGATTTTATCATTGGATAATTGCTCCCAGAAATTGTAATTTACTGGCCGTTCGGGCAGTTTTTCCATCTCTTTCAACTTTCTGGTTTAAAAGCCTGCATCTGCGCTTGTCTCCCACCTTTCCTGTAACAAGTCTAGTCCAGATACAGACTTGCTGTATCCAAGACTGTTTGTAAGCTTCTGAGCGGTGCCAAAGTCTGCTCCTCAATTTTTCCCTTAGATCTGCTAGTTCTCTCCTCTCCTACACTTTTACTAGCTTATTAATCTAGCACTTTACCAGAATTTTTGTATCAATTATTGTAGCACACAAAAGTGCTACCATCACTAAACGTTCTACAAGGAAACAGCTCCAGTACTTATTATTAATGTCCACCCCTCCAGGCATGTGTAAAGGTCAGTTCACTGTGTTTTCTCCTATTAACCTAGTGAACGTGGGCATCCTGAGGCAATGTAGCAACTGCCTCATGTACACCAACAACCCTCCTCTTACCTCCCACACTCAAACTTGCAAGAGATGCCCTTATATACCCAAACTGGAAGCCATGCACTCTCCAGCCAAGACTGGTCATGAAGAGAAGGTCAACACTTTGCAACACACGACATGGAACACATAGCCCTCCAGAACACACACCAGCACTGCCTTCACATAAAAACACAAACCACATACCCACCTTCATGGAGGGTCTCAATAAAAATCTACCCAAACAGCAGAGACCTCAAAGGCAGAAACATACTTGACCACCACAGCACAAAACTAATCATGAGACACATAACTCTCCTAAACAGTGTGCCACTCAACCAAAGCCCCTAAGGCAAAACAGCATGCCCAGCACACTAGTCATAGGTGCCTCGATAGTGAGGCACACTGATGTCCCACTCACTAGATTGAATAAGTAACAGTCAGCTGCCTGACAGGTGCCAGGATCCGCCACATAACGCATGCACTCAGGTCCCTCAACAACAGGTACAAATATGACTCTGTCATTGTACATGGAGGTGTGAATGATCTGAGACGTACCTCCCTGGACTACATGAAAGAGACTTGGAGGGGCTCTCAGATTATGTAGCCCAGGTGGGTATGACCTTAGCCCTGAGCAGCATCCTATCACACCTAGAATGATACCACAGTACAAGCAGAAAATGATTGATTTCAACAATTGGCTAAGTTTCTGATGTCATTCTAAGGGGATCCAGTATCTGACTGCCTGGGATGACATGATTGATCGACCTCAATGATTTGCAAGAGATGGCCTCCATCTGTCATACTTGGGCTTCCAGATACTGGCCAAGGCACTTGCCACCCCTATAGTGCCTTTTTTAGGCGGTGTTCTAAAGACCAAATTACCACAGTAACAGCTACAAACAAATGCAATCTGAGGGTCATGCTGCTCAATGCTAGAAGTCTAAATCTCAAAATGCACTCACTCGAAGCACTTCTTAAAATGGAGAACATTGACATTTGTGTTGTAACAGAGACCTGGCTCAAGTCAGCAGAAAGCACCCCTGCACTACCAGGCTATAACTCATTCCGCACCCTTCGGCCCCAGAACTTGGACTGAAGCTTCAAAGGCAGTGGTGTTTTCATATTCATAAAGGATGCATACACCTCCAGACTGGTACCTAACATAATGCATCAGAGATACTTCAGGTGCAGCTAACATTGGGTAAGACAGCGATTCAGGTTGTAGCCTGCTATACGTCCCCAACTATGTCCCAAGACTCACACTCAATGTTCCTAAGCACCCTGGAGAATATTAGGGTCCAATCTAACCCTCTCTTACTGGGAGACTTCAACTAACCATCCATTAACTGAGAAAACTATTCATTAAACAATACACTTGCCCAAAGTTTCCTGGAATTCATTAATTCCAATACCCTGGACCAGCTTGTTCTTACCCCCACTAGAGGTAGCAACATCCTTGACCTGGCCTTTACTAACATGGGCAACTGTTGCTCTATGCCAATAGCTAGCTCCTCCCTGGTAAGATCTGACCACAAACTAATCACCTTGGAAATCCACATCCCTCCCATCCTCCCACCCTCCGCAAAGGTAACCACCATGAAAAACTTCTCCAAAGCTAACTTTGGGCTCCTAAAATCAGAGGTAGCTAACTTCACAGCACCTATGCAAATGGAGAATATTTGCATGACTGCCGAATCATACACCAATGCACTGTATGAACACGTACACAAATGAATGGATCTCGCCATACCCAATAGAATCAAGATGCTCTCCTCCAAAAAAAGGAAGCTAATCTGGTGGTCCCCTGCCATAAACAAACTCTACAACAGAAGGAGGAAATTGATGCAGAATAAGGTGAAGTCCCAAGACTGGAAAAACACCCTTATCAGCCTCAACAAAAAGTTGAGATCCCTCAAAAAATCCTCTAAAGCTAGCTATGAAAACAGAATTGCAGCAGATAGTAAAGACAACCACAAGGCCTTCTATAGTTATGTAAAGAATCTCCACGGCAATACCTAGATTTGCTCTGAGCTACTGTACAATGGCACCTCCTATACCAAACCAACAGACACTGCCAATATACTGGCCAACAGATTCAGTGCCAACTTTACCCCTCTCACCCCCCCAAAGGAACAATCACAATACCAGGAGATTGCCAGACACCCAGTATTATTGCTGTACAGGTTAAAACAGCATTTTCCAAGGTCAAGAATACAGCTTTTATGAGACCTGAAAATATCCCTGGCTGTGTTTTACATGAACTGGCACCTCACCTGTGTGCCCTGTTCAATCACAGCCTCACCTCAGACTTTGTCCCTACCAAATGGTGCACTGCTACAGTTATCCCTCTCCACAAAGAAGGAGCAACTACAGACCCTGGGAACTATCGCCCCATTAGCCTGATGAGCCTATTATGCAAAGCTATGGAACACATCATCATAGACCTAATAAACAAGTATATAGGGAATCTCCAAACTCTGGATCTCACACAGTTTGGTTTGGTGAAGGGTAGATCATGCCTGCTCAACTTGGTCGACTTATTTGAGTCAGTCACCAGAGCTGTGGATGAAGGCAAGGTGGTTCATACAGCCTACCTTGATCTGGCCAAGGACTTTGATACCATTCCCCAATCAGGAATCACTAAGCTAGGCATTGACCCCTATATCACTAGGTGGGTTGCAAACTGGCTCACAGATAGAACCCATAGTGTGAAAGTAGCTGACTCCAAGTCAGACTGCCAACTTGTCATGAGTGGAGTCCCACAGGGTTCAGTCCTGGGTCCTCTCCTGTTTGGTATCTACTTCTCTGAAGTCCAGGTCAACACAAAGGGACCCTGGCTGACAATTGTTCACAGACGATTGCAAGTTGGGAGCTATTATTAACTCCGCAAGTGATGTTGACATCCTACAGAATGGCCTCACTGAGACCAACGACTGGTGTCAGAACCATGGTCTTAAGCTCAATGCCAAAAAATGTGTCATCATCCCCTTTGGGAAAAACCCAGTTCCCATGAATTACCACATCGATGGCAGTCCACTGAACACAGAAGGCATTATAAGAGGTCTGGGAACACAGTTGACAGCAACCTCTCTTCTAATCACCACATTACCACTATGGCCAGAAAATCCTTCTATGTGGCACATCTCATTACTAAGGGTTTTGCATCCAGGAAGAAAGAGGTCATTGTCTTCCTCTACTCTTCCCTCATTAGGCCAGTCATCAAGTACAATGCCCCATTTGGCATGTACCTCACTAGACACCTGCAACAACTGGAGAGGCCACAAAAGTACCTCACAAAGAGGATCCTAGGCCTTAAACACTTGTCCTATATGGACAGACTCAAAAACTACAACTATTCTCTGTCTCATATCACCTACTTAGAGGCGATCTCTGCTTGACTTACAAAGCCATGTCTGACCCAACTCTGTTATAAATGCTACATCTAAAGAAATCCCAATCCCTCCGCACCACATGCTCCAGAGACCTCAACCTCATTACCACAATCAACAGAATGTACTGGAGGGACAGGTTCATAACCCAGAGACTGCCCATGCTATGGAATAGACTTGTTGAAAAAGCACTGACCAAACAAACAAACAAAATTCTATGAAGGCAGCGGCTCCAGGAGGCAAAAAACAAGCAGAAAGTCAAATCACCCTTTTTATTTTGTAAGCGCTTTCGGCAAAGGACACTTCCCTCGCCTTCATTAGACATAAAACAAAATAAAAGCTTTAATTGCCATGTTAAATACTTGAATCAGTGATGACATCATAACAATATTCCTACACTTAAAGATATATTGAATGTTATTATTGTGTGAATGAAACGATGCATAAAACTATGACCAATTAATGTCTAAAAAACATTCTGTTTTAAAATTCACAATATTAAAATTGAGTATATATATATATATATTTTTATATATATATGTGTATATATATATATATATATATATATATATATATATATATATATATATATATATATATATATATATATATTGTGTTTAACTGGGGCCACAAACCAAACAGGAATTGAAATACATTTACAAATACATGAATAGAATATATTTACATTAGTACAAAACTAAATTTTATGAAGAAATATGTATAAAGTAAGTGGAAAATAAAATGTAAATGATGCACATAATCCAAATACATCAGAATACTAGACCAAACTCATGTTTGTAACATGAATTGATTTGAACAATGCATATAAAACTTATCTAGAAATCAACCTTATATGCTTGTTATATCAATTGAACAAAGTGCCTATTCATCTAAAATCATATGGAAGTTGATAGTATTAAAAACTCCATTTATGCATAATAGTGGATAGCACAACTAAATCTTCCTTGAATGAATGAATGGACACAATTGTGTATATATATTCGTTAATATATGGATTCATGAACATATTCGTAAACCTATACATAAATTGAAAATTTTCACATATAAATATAATTGTAAATGTAAATAGAGAACCACAATTAATTATATTTTTGTATATATGTTAAAAAATGTTTATGTAAATATTTGATTAATTTTTCATTTTATTTTATTACCTAGCCAAAGCCAACAGTTTCAGAAAGCATTTGATGGACAATATTTCATTTAGTCCAGGAGATATATACGCTGCTGTGCGTATCTGCCAAATAGCTTCTTGTTCTTCTAATCTTAATTGCCATGGTCCTCCTCTAACCTGCGGCTGAACCTGATGGATGACTGCAAAATAGAAACAATGCTTAGGATTATTATATATATGTTTTGCAAGAGCATTGTTCAAATCTTTTTTATTGATGGCATAAATATGCTCATAAATTCGTTTTCTAATGGGTCTGTCAGTTTTCCCTATGTAGAAAGCTGGACACCTTCCACATAGTGCTGCATAGACCACCCCACTAGAATTACAATTAAATGAGCCTTGAATAGTGTACTTTTTGCCAGCCATTTCTAAAGAGGAACCGACTAAGACATGTTTACAAAAATGACATGCCCCACATTTTCTCATGCCTAATCCTTTCTTACTGATCTTAGTTCTTTCAAGTAATTGCTTTAGGTTCGGGCCACGCCTATATGTGATCTTTGGTCTTTCTCCCAACAATTTAGTTAACTGTTGATCTTCTAGAATTAATTTCCAATTTTATGGAATAGACTTCCCATGCATGTCAAGAAGAGCACCTCGCTGAATCTCTTCAAGAGAAATCTTAATGAGTGGATGGGAAATAGAAAATTCACCACGGGAATCACTCCGGTGGCTCTACTTAACAGAGGCACTAGGAACTAAGGTCAGGTTGCACAATGCCAGGGTAATCCTATGGCTAGGCTTGTAAAGGCCAAACAGTTGCAGAACAAAGCTTAGTTCATAAAACCAAGACTGGATGCAGTATGAAACAAACCAAGCAATGCTGATACTGAACAAGTGTTTAATAAAACAAAGCTTTCAGGTCAAACAAACCCTTCATCAGTGTACAAAATACTAACACATACTAACCATTTTTATATACTATCAAAAATCACACAGCCATTAATTATTCAATTAAACAATCAATCCTAGTTAAAAAACAATAGTTGCAGAAGCACAGAACTCTATTTCAAACACATTTGTTTATACCTTAGTACAAGTTTTAAAGAAACATTCTGGTTTAAACCTGGTAATACATCAGCACAAAGGCGTATTATCCACTGATATTCCTTCATCTCAAGCTTATTGTTAAGATCACCCCCTCGTATATCCTTACATACTCTGTCACCCTAAAAGGGAATTTATGTGCATTTCCATATGTACTGATATACTTAGCCAAGAATTTGTGTCAATATTTCTTCTTATTTCTGAATGGTGCTCAGTTATTCTTTCCTTCAGTTTTCTGGTAGATTTCCCAGCATAAAATGTCTGACATCTATTACAAGTAGCCAGGTATATTATATTCAATGTAACACATGTTGCTAAGCCAGAAAATATATAACTCTTCCTAGTTATAGGGTGTTGAGAACTATTATTTTTGTTAATGACTTCACAACAGCTACAATTGTAGCAAGGAAAGGTACCTGATTTAGCTGCTGTTACCCCCCCCCATTCTTGAAACACGTCTTTATAACACAACTTCTGCTTTAAACTCTAACAGTTTCTGTATGAGAAACTGGGTTTAATGACATAATTCAGGTAGAGCTGTTAATATACACCAGTTATTATTAATAAATCTTCTTACCTCAGAAGTAGCTCTGCTGAAAGTTGTAACAAATCGTAGCTTACCTAAATCTAAGTTGGTCTCCTTAGTTATAAAGGGTACTTCCATTGTGTTCATAGAAAAATAAGGTTTAGTACTATCATCCCTACAGCTCAAGACATAGGTTCATAAGTAGGTATTAGGCTATTGGCCCTAGGGCCTATATAAGCCTAGCCAAAAAGATAACCTGGCTTTCGCCACCCAAGAAAATTATTTACCTGTGCCCCTGTTGAGCAGAGCCACAGAAGTGATCCCCGGGGTGAATTTCCTATTTCCCATCCAATCATCAAGATTTTTATGGACGAGTGCTAATGAAGAGCTTTGTTTGATATAGATAGGTAGTTTGTTCCAGAGTATGGGAAGTCTCTGGGACAGGAATCTAACCCTCCAACATGTTCTGTTTATTGTGGTGACAAGGTTTAGGTCCCTAGAGTGCGTAACTCAGAGGGATTGGGATTTCTTTAAGTGGAGCATGTCCAACAGCTATGTGTTTGACATAGATTTGTATGTTAGGCAGAGATCATCTCCGAGTAGGTGATATGTGATGGAGTAAAGCTGGAGTTTTTTTAGATGGTCTGCGTAGGGCATCTGTTTGAGGCCAGTAATCCTCTTTGTGAGGTATTTCTGTGGCCTTTCCAGTTGTTGTATATGTATTGTGAGATACATACCAAAAGGGGCATTGTACTCTATAATGGGTCTAATGAGTGATGAGTAGAGGGGAACAATGACCTCTTTTTCCTGGATGAGAAACCTTTTGTGATGAGGTGTGCCACGTAGAAGGATTTCCTGACTACTATGGCAATGTGATTATCAAAGGAGAGACTACTGTCCACTTGTGTCACAAGGTCTCTTATCACACTTTCAATTTTAAGTAGACTACCGCCTATATGGTTGTTCATGGGTACAGAGTTTTTACCAAAAGGGATGACAATGCAATTTTTGGCATTGAGCTTGAGGCCATGGCTTTGACACCAGGCATCTGTCTCAGTGAGGCCCATTTGTAGAATGTCCACATTGTTAGGAGTTTCGATTATGGCTCCTAGCTTGCAGTCATCTGTGAACTTCATTAGCCAAAGACCTTCTGTGTTAGCCTGTACTTCAGAGAAGAAGATACTAAACAGGAGAGGACCCAGGACTGAACCCTGTGGTACTCCACTTGTCACTGGTCTAAAGTCGGCTTTGGAGTCTGCTACTTTCACAGTGTGGGTTCTGTCAGTGAGCCAGTTGGGAACTCATCTTGTGAAATAGGGATTTATACCTAGTTTAGTGAGTTTATCTATAATTCCAGAGAGGGGTTGGTATTGAAAGCCTTGGCGAGCTCTAGATAGGCTGTGTGAACCACCTTACCCTCATCTACGGCTTTGGTGACTGCTTCAAAGAAGTATATCAGGTTTAGGAGACATGATCTGCCTTTTACAAACCCTAACTGGGTGGGGTCCAGATTTTGGAGATTTCCAATGCCTTTGTTTATAAGTTCCATGATGATACATTCCATGGCCTTGCAGATGAGGCTCATCAGGCTAATGGGGCAGTAGTTCCCGGAATCCGTGGTGGATCCCCTTTTGTGGAGTTGAATAACCGTCACTGTGCGCCATTCAGTGGGCACAAATCCTGAGGTGAGGCTATGATTGAACATGGTACTTAGGTGGGGTGCCAGTTTGTTTTATAGTTCATTTAGAATGCAGCCTGGGATGTTGCCTGGTCCAATGGATGCTGTATTCTTGGCTTTGGAGTGTTGGTTTTACCTGTGCAGCCGTGATTACAGGAACTTTGCATTCTTCCGGTATAGAGATGGGCCCTTTAGGGGGGTAAACTTAGCACTGAACCTATCTGCCAGGATGTTGGCAATATCAGTTGATTCTGTATATTTAATGCCATTGTGCTGTAACTCAGAACAGATCCTATTGTTGCCATTGAGATTCTTGACATAGTTATAGAATGCTTTTTGGTTGTCTTTAGAAACAGTGGCAATTTTGTTTTCATAACTAGCTTTGGAGGATTTTAGGAGGGATTTCAGCTTCTTACTCAGGCTGATCAAGGAGTTCCTCCAATCATGGGAGTTTACTCTTTTTGGCAGCAGTTATTTTCTTCTGTTGTAGTTTTTTTATGGCAGGGAATCCCAACTGCAAAGACACCCTGCACGTACGGCTACTGCCAGGTCCCAAAACCCATAAAGAGCAAAGAACTAACAACGGGGCCAGCAATTCAGGCAGCAATCATTCCTTTTATTTATGGCAGGGGACCACCAGATTGGCTTCCTTTTTTTGGAGGATAGCATCTTGGTTCTATTAGGGATAGCACAATCCATGCACTCATGTAAGTGCCTATAAAGTGCATTTGTGTAGGATTCAGCAGTCATACCTCTACTGAACATCTGCATGGGTATCGTGAAGTTTGCCACTTCTGTCTTAAGAAGCGTGAAGTTGGCTTTGGAGAAATTTTTTACGGTGGTTTCCCTAATGGCGGGTGGGATGTGGATGTCTAGGGTGATTAGCTTGTGGTCAGATCTGACCAATGAGAAATTGACCTCTGGTGTGGAATACCGGTCGCCCATGTTGGTAATGACCAGGTCTAGGATATTGCTGCCCCTGGTGGGGGTGTGGATAAGTTGATCCAAGGCACTGGAATTTATGAATTCCAAAAACGTTGAGCAAAAGAGTTGGTACATGAGTACTTTTCTCAGTTAATGGTGGGGTAGTCGAAATCGGCCATTATTAGGGTGTTAGGTTATACCCTAATATTTTCCAGTCTATCAAGAAATGAGGAGTGGGAATCCTGGAGCATGGTGGGGGATGTGTAGCAAGGCACAATTTGGACTGTGGTCTTGCCCAGAGTTAGTTGCACTTGGATAATCTCAGATGCATTATGCTGAGCAACTAGCCTGGAGGTGTGGATATCCTTAATGAATATGGACACACCTCTGCCTTTAGTGTTTCTGTCCAGATTAGGTGGCTGAAAGGTAATTTATGAATTATAGCCTGGTAATGCAGGGGTGCTCTCTGGAGTCTTGAACCAGGTCTCTCACTGCACAGATGTCGATGTTTTCCAATTTAAGGAGTGCCTCGAATGAGTGCATTTTGAGGTTTAGACTTCTAGCACTGAGTAGCATTACCCTCAGATTTTGCTTGCTTGCACCTGTTATGGTGGAGAATTTGTCATTTGAGCCTTGCCTTAAAAAGGCACTATAGGGGTGGCAAGAGCCTTAGCCAGTATCCGTAATCCCAAGGGCGACAGGTGCAGGCCATCTCTGGCAAAGCATTGTGGTCTGTCGATCATGTCATCCCAGGCAGACAGATACGGAATCATTTTAGAATGACACCAGAAGCTTCGCCAATTTTTGAAGTCAATCATTTTGTCCTTGTACTGTGGTATCATTCTGGGTGATGGCAGGATGCTACTCAGGGCTAGGGTCATACCTGCCTGGGCTACAAGCTCTGAGAGCTCCTCCATGTCTCTTTTCATGTAATTCAGGGAGGTGCATCTCAGGTCATTCACACCAACATGGACAATGACAGAGTCATATTTGAACTTGTTGTGAAGTGACCTGAGTGCATGCATTATGTTGCGGATCCTGGCACCCGACAGGCACCTGACAGTAATTTTCTCCTTGTTTAGCCTGGTGAGTGGAATATCAGTGTTCCTGACTATAGAGTCACCTATGAATAGAGTGTTGGGTACATTGTTATGCTTTATGGGCTGTGGTTGAGTGACACACTGAGTTTGTGGGCTATATGTCATTTGGTACAAGGTTTAAAATGCTTGATTAGATAAGATGACATTGTAATACCGTCTGAAGAAGCGATCTGGGTAGATCGCGAAAGCGCTTTCTCTCTTTTTTTATAAATAAAAGGTAAATCTGTCGTGGAACTCTGCAACTTCCTTATTTTACTATGTGTCATTTGGGTTGTATTGGGGGTGGAGATTGCTTGCGTTTCTGCTTTGGGGGTTTCTGTTGCTTGGGCAGATTTTTATTAAGAGCCTCTGTGAATGTAGATGTGTGTTTTGTGTTTCTGTGTGTGTTTTGGTGGTGTAGGTTTTGAGGGACTATGTGATGAGTGTGGTGTGGTGCAAGTGTTTACCCTCTCCTCTTGACTGTCTAGTCCAGTCTTGGGTGAAGAATCCAAGGTTGGTAAAGTGGATGAGGCCATAAGAAAGGGAACCAAATCTGACAAGGCCAGTAAGGTACAATGAGGATGAATTTGCTCATCAACATAGCTGCTTTCTGTAGAAATTTTGGAATCAGGAGAATTGGTGAGTAAGCATAAAGCAGACAGGGAGGCCAATCGTGAAATAAAGCATTTCCTCAGTGATTCCCCCTGTTGGGAGATAAGGGCAAAGTATCCACTGCATTTGTTGTTTAAGGAAGACATGACATGAAAGACCATGCATGAGGTAGAATAATGTGCCTGCTCAATCTGCTGCTATCACACTGGACTTCCCCTGAATGTGAGTTGTTATGAGAAAAAGTGGTTGGATGAGATTACCCATTGCCACACTCTGAGTGCTTCTCAACACAAGGGGTATGATGTGGTCCCTCCTTGTGTGTTGATGTACCTGTTTGTTGCTGTCTGCTTGCATCACAAGTGCCCCTGTAGGGAGAGCATTCTGGAGGGCCTGCTAAGAGCACTGCTCTCATCTTTAGGACATTGACATGCAAATTGGCTCTTCGGGGGACCAAGTACATTGGACTGTTTTCCCCAGAAAGTGCCTCCCCACCCCAACTGGGAAGCTTTCATGATCACTATGGCCTTGGGCTGACAGATAATGAATGGACGGCCTTGTAGAACCAGACTTGATTGAATCCACCACCTGAGATCTCTCTTGCATGTCTGGGTGATTTTTTATGCTGATATGCTTTGGTGGGGAAAAAATTTGAAGAATTCTCATATGAAATGTGGCTAGATGTACTGAGGTTATTGCTGTTGACACTGATCCTACAGCTTGAACAACCAAGTGGACTGAAAACTTTGTACTGCAAATTATATTTTTCTAACCTATAATCTGATAGCTTCTGTTCCTCTCTCAAGAGAGGAACAGAAAATATCAATGAATTTGTGTTGAAAATGATCCTATGAATTCCAGATTTTAGGCTGGCAAAAATGAGATTTGCTGTAAATTATGGTTATCCCTAGATGACAGCAGGTGCCTGGTCAGGGTGGTAATAAGATGATCGTCTTGATATGGAAACACCAAGAATTCCCTGCAGTCTCAAGTTAGTTGCTACTACTGCCATATATTTTGGTAAACACCCTGGGGCTGTGGTGAGACTTAAAGGGTAAAGCTCTGAACTGAATGATTGTCTCCCAGCTGGAAGTGTAAATACCTTCTAGATTGTCTATTCATCTTTATGTGATAATACACATCCTGAAGGTCTATTTAGCACATCCAGCCATACTTACCCAGAAATGGGAGATTGGAGTGAACCCTGACCATCCAAAACTTTGTACGTCGAACTGACTTGTTCAAGTTGCTGAGATCCAAAATTGGTCTCCAGTCCCCTGTTTTCTTTGGCACTAAAAAGAATCTTGAGTGAGTTACAGATTCTATCTGGTCTGGCAGGACCTCTTGGATGACTTTTTTCTAGCAGCTTTCATATTTGTACTGCTGCTTCTTTCCTGTGACTGGGTGGAACATTGGGAATTTTTCACAGAGTTGGAGGTGGAAGGGAAAAAAGTACTACATAACCTCTGGAAATAATCTTCTGCACCCAAATATCTTTTATGTCTAGCCAGGCTCTCTGGTGCAGGGAGCATTGACCCCCAATTGCCTCCAGAGAGGGACAATCAAGCCTCCTTTTAGGAGCACTAGTAGGGTACATCAAAGAAAGAATCTCTAGATCCATGGTTTTGTGGGCCTACTGTGACACAGGGGAGGCATCATCCATTACAGCCCACCCCCCCCTCTGCCTCTAGGGGGAACTTTCTCCACATATGTCCTGGAAAGGACCTTCGGACTTTCTGAACGACATTTTCTGACCACTTCGTTGATTCCCCAAAGAGGATCTTTGAGGGGTCGAAAAATGTAAGCCCACTGCAGACAGGGTCTTTTCATCCTTCTCACACCTGGAGAATGTGTCATTCACTTTGGGTCCAACAAAAAAGTGCCATCAAAGGGAGCATTGATGAACAATGACTTGAAGGGCTCCTCAAAATCACATAAGCGCATCCAGGAGTGCCTCCTCTCCTAATGGATATGCTTGAGCCCACTGCCCTTGAGTCACCTTCAGCTGCATGTGAAATGAGCCTCATGGATTAATTTCAGAGAGATAGCCAACAGGGGTAGCGAACTGAGAAGCCACAGATGACTGGGCCTCAGCAGAAATGGTTCCTGAAAGGGAAGTCGAGAGTTATTTGATCAAATCCCTTTACAACCTAGTAAAATGTGCCAAACAGGGGGATGAACAGAGGAACTCTGTTCCACAAGTTTTTTTTTTTTTTTGGTGGCCACCGCTGTGACTATGGCATCCTTAAGCACCCCTTTAGCCCAAATTTTCTTCCCCGCAGGTGGAACTAGAATACTATCTGGCCTTTTGGGTATTGGTTCAACTGCATCAGGCTCCTTTCACCTGCTGAAAGATCAAATCAATTAGCTAGTCAGCAGGCAGTGTAACCCAGGAGGTACATGGGGCAGCTCCAAAAGCCCCCCAAAATACTGATTTCTCAGGTGAAGGGTTGCTGGTGACCCAACCCCATCTGTGTTTCAGGATCTCAAGGATGTCTCCAAATGAGACATCTTCTGGAGGTGATAGTGGGGACCCTTCACCTTCATCGAAGGCCATATCCTGTGTAACTGACTCTTGTGGACAGTCCAGGTACCTCATCTTACACTTTCTTTTCCTAGGGACCTCCTTAGTGGGTATTTCGGGGAGGTGTCAAAAAAACTGTAAAACCCTGTTTATTTGCTAAGTTTTTCTGCATAGCCGCCTATTTTGAGCATTTTCTGGCTTGTTAAATTTGATTTCTGCATTAGTAACTGTATTTAGAGCACAACCTAGAGCTGTTTACTGAATTTCCTGTTTGCACTTATTTTTAAAATCGTTTTTTCTCAAAACTTGCATTTTATCTGTCTTTGGCCTAGCACTCTTGTGTGGGGTCATTTACTGCACTGTTATAACTTGTTGATACTTGTGAACCTCTGCTATCTCTGAAAAAACAACAAAAAAAAAAATCTTACTTTTTTCCCACTTTTCTGAGATTTAAAAAAGTTCAGTTACAGGCTTGCTGTTCTTGAACTGTTTGTAAGTTTCTGTGAGGCCATTTTTTGCTTGGGCTAAAAGGAAGTCTCTCTGTTGATCAGTGGCAGTGAAAAACATTGAGCAGCCTGCCTGCACCTGTGGGAGTGGATACTGACTTGAAACTGCATTTTTATTGGCCATTTTGGGTCAATTCCAAAACTCCTTCATCTTCCTCTCTTAAAACCTGGTTGCCTCGTGGTTTTGGTGTCTTTTCAGGCTTGTTGGCTGTTGGTGAAGCACCCACCAAGAGGAAAAAATGCTGAGAGAAGAAAGGAGCCACTTTTGAGATTTTAAGTATTTTTCCTCTGTTTATTTGCTAAGTTTTTCTGCATACCCGCCTATTTTGAGCATTTTCTGGCTTGTTAAATTTGATTTCTGCATTAGTAACTGTATTCAGAGTACAACCTAGAGCTGTTTACTGAATTTCTTGTTTGCACTTATTTTTAAAATCGTTTTTTTCTCAAAACTTGCATTTTATCTGTCTTTGGCCTAGCACTCTTGTGTGGGGTCATTTACTGCACTGTTATAACTTGTTTATACTTGTGAATCTCTGCTATCTCTGAAAAAAACAAAAAAACAAAAAAAATCTTGCTTTTTTCCCACTTTTCTGAGATTTAAATTAAATTAAAGTTCAGTTACAGGCTACCTGTTCTTGAACTGTTTGTAAAAGTTTCTGTGAGGCCATTTTTTGCTTGGGCTAAAAGGAAGTCTCTCTGTTGATCAGTGGCAGTGAAAAACATTGAGCAGCCTGCTTGCCCCTGTGGGAGTGGTTACTGACTTGAAACTGTAGTTTTATTGGCCATTTTGGGTCAATTCCTAACTCCTTCATCTTCCTCTCTTAAAACCATCTTTTGCTTGGTTTTGCACATTTTTGTGCATAGCAACAGCGGGCAGCGCCGCCTAATTGGGTTTAAACTATTCCTGGCTCCACAAAGTCTGCTCTTCACTTTTTCCCTTAGAACTGCTCTATCTCTCAATTTAAACACCATATTCTCATTCTAAGGCCCTTCACTGGTCCAATTAAGTAAACCTACAAGTTAGCACTATTAAACCATAAGCACTACTTACTCTTATACTCTCTATGATTACCCTGTCCTCTATTGGTCCATCTTAAATTCAGTTTCCCTATTACTCTAGCATGTCCAAAGGTCATTCAATGGTTTCCTCTCCAGTCCAGCTGGTGAATCTGGGAATTTTGAGGCAATGTTACAACTGTCTCATGTACACGGACAACCCTCTCCTCCTCCAAACAGGTTCAAATATATGTGAGAGATGCAACTATTTAGCCAAACTGGAGGCTGAGCTCTCTCATCTCAAAACTGGTGTAACCAGTCAGGAGGAGAAGGTAACCTCACACAACACAATTCCAGTATCACATAGTCCCACCACATCAGCGAACCAAACACATAAATACACAAAAACATACTCGGAGGCTCTAAATAAAAATCTACCTAAACAACAGAGACCTCCAAAGCAGACATCCAAGCAAACACTACCTCAAAACAAAACACACACAACACATAACCCACAAAGTCAGTGTGCCAAGCAGCTACAGCCCTTAAGGCTGAATAACACACCTGATACTCTTGTTATAGGTGACTCTATTGTCAGACACACTGACATCCCGCTCACCAGGATGAATAAAGAGAAGGTCATGGTGAGCTGCCTGTCGGGTGCTAGGATCCGACACATAATGCAAGCACTCAGGTCACTCCAAAGCAAATACAAATATGACTCAGTCATTGTGCATGCTGGTGTGAATGACCTGAGACGTACCTCCCTGGACTACATGAAAAGAGACATAGAGGAGCTCTCTGATCATGTAGCCTAGGCTGGTATGACCCTGACCTTGAGCAGCATCTTACCCTCACCTAGAATGATGCCACAGTACAAAGACAAAATGATCGATTTTAACAATTGGCTAAAATTTTGGTGTCATTCAAAGGGGATCCAGTGTCTGTCAGCCTGGGATGACATGTTTGACAAGCCACGTTGCTTCGCTAGGGACGGCTTGCACCTGTCACCACTAGGCTTTCGGATATTGGCAAAGGCTCTTGCCACCCCCATAGTGCCTTTTTTAGGCAAGGCTCAAAATTCAAACCCACCCCATAGACAGCACAAGGAACAAGAAACTAAGGGTAATGCTGCTTAAAGCCAGAAGTCTTAACCTCAAGATGCACGCACTCGAAGCTCTCCTCAGTATGGAGAACATCAATATCTGTGCAGTGACAGAAACCTGGTTCAAGGCTCCAGAGAGCACCCCAGCACTACCAGGCTATACCTCATATCATGCTTTTCGGCCACAAAACCCGGACCGAACCACAAAAGGAGGGGGAGTTTCCATATTTATCAAGGATATCCACACCTCCAGGTTAGTGGCATTGCACAAAGTATCGGAGACCATCCATGTGCAACTAACAGTGGGCAAGACTGCTTTTCAGTTTATAGCATCCTACAGACCACCCTCTCAAAGTCAGGAATCCCACTCGGCTTTCCTGAAAACATTGGAGAACATGAAGATCTCTCCGAACACCATTATATTGGGTGACTTCAACTACCCAAACATTGACTGGGAGCACTACTCAAGCCCCAGCACCTTAGCCCAAAGATTCCTGGAAATTATAAACTCAAATGCTATGGAACAACTAGTCACCACTCCCACAAGAGGGGGCAACATACTAGACCTGATCATTACCAACATGGGGACTATGCTCCACACCAGAAGTATATCCCTCATTGGTAAGATCAGACCATAAATTAATTTCACTGGATGTCCACATCCCGACCCCACCCCCAGCCCAGAAAACCACAGTGAAAAACTTCTCAAAAGCAAACTTCTCACTTCTCAAAACCAAAGTGGAATCCTTCAAGGCCCCAGGGCCAGTGGAAACTACGGCCCAAACTGCAGAATCCTATATAAATGCATTCTATGGACATCTCCAGGAATGCATGGATCATGCTATCCCAAACAAAACCAAGACCCAATCATCCAAAGGCAGGCGTCCAGTCTGGTGGACTCCTGCCATAAATAAACTGTACAACAGAAGGAGGAAGCTACTACATGATAGAGCAAAATCCCTAATAGGGAAGGCATCTCTGATCAGTACTAGCAAAAATTACGATCCTCATAAAATCCTCAAAGGCCAGCTTGAGAGAAATATTGCACAGGACACCAAAGACAATCATAAGGCTTTTACTGTTATGTTAGAAACCTGGGATGCAACTCCCAGACTTGTTCTGAGATGATTCTAAACGACAAAAAATACACTGAACCCACAGACATCGCCAATATCCTGGTAGACAGGTTCAGTGCAAACTTCTCCACCCCCTCCCCCCAAAAGAGCAAGTATCTATCCCGGCAGAGGGCTGCCTCCCAAACATCTCAGATGCTCAGGTGAAGGCTGCCCTCTCCAAAGCAAAAAACACTGCTTCCATGGGACCAGATGGCGTCCTAGGTTGCGTCCTACATGAACTCCAAGAGGAACTAATCCCTCAAATAAAACAGCTATACAATCTCAGCCTCACTACAGGTTATGTGCCCACAGAATGGCGTACAGCAACAGTGGTCCCACTCCACAAAGGTGGAGCCTCTACAGACCCTGGAAACTATCGCCCCATAAGCCTGACTATCTTAGTCTGCAAGGCTATGGAGAGGATCATCATGGAGCTCATAAACAAAGACATTGGGGACCTACAGACACTAGATCCTACCCAGTTCGGCTTTGTCAAGGGCAGATCCTGCCTTTTGAACCTGGTTGACTTCTTTGAAACAGTCACCAAAGCCATAGATGAAGGGAAGGTAGTCCACACAGTCTATCTGAACCTTGCAAAGGCATTTGACACAATACCCCACTCGGGCATCATAGATAAGCTATCCAGCTTAAATATAAACCCCTATGTCACAAGATGGGTCACAAACTGGCTCAAAGACAGAACCCACAGAGTGAGAGTTGCTGGAGCCATGTCAGACTTGAAACCGGTCACAAGTGGCATCCCACAGGGTTCTGTCCTGGGACCACTCTTGTTCAGTATATACTTTTCCGAGGTACAGGCAAACGTGGGAGGACTATGGCTCACCAAGTTCGCAGATGACTGCAAACTGGGTGCCATAATCAACTCTCCAGCTGACACAAACATCCTTCAAAAAGGTCTCACAGAGACAGATAACTGGTGCCAGCGCCATGGTTTAAAGCTAAATGCCAAAAAATGTATAGTCATACCCTTTGGCAAAAACAATGTGCCCACAAATTACCACATAGGCGGAAACCCATTAAGTACAGAGAAAGTTATTAGGGACCTGGGGACCCAAGTTGATAGAAATCTCTCCTTTGAAAACCACATCGCCAAAGTGGTTAGAAAGACCTTCTACATAGCCCACCTCATCACGAAGGGTTTCACATCTAGATCAAGAGAGGTAATCATGCCCCTTTATTCATCCCTCATCAGGCCCATCAAAGAATACAATGCCCCTTTTGGGATGTACCTTACCCGACACCTGCAGCAATTGGAAAGACCCCAAAAGTATCTCACCAAGAGGATCAAGGGTCTCAAACAGATGCCATATGCTGCTTGGTTAAAAAAACTCCAGCTTTACTCAGTTGCATACCGCCTACTTCGAGGCGATCTATGCCTGACATACAAAGCTATGTCAAATCCAGAATTAATGGACATGCTCCACCTCAGTAAATCTAAATCCCTTAGAGCCACACGCTCGAGGGACTTGAACCTCAGCACAGAAATAAATAGAACTTGCTGGAGGGACAGGTTCATAACCCAGAGGCTCCCTTCGCTCTGGAATAGAATTCCAGTTCATGTGAGGCAGAGCACCTCACTGAATCTCTTCAAGAAGAATCTCGATAAGTGAATGGGGGATCGTAGGTTTGTCCCAGGGATTACTCCTGTGTCACTATTAGACAGAGGCACAGTAAACTAAACCTTAAAAAGGGCACAGTATACTCAAATCAAGGGGTGGTGTAAGCCATACAGAATCGGGCTAGGCTTATAATTGCCCCAGGGCAGATAGCCTAGTATTAACCTATGAACCTAAGAACCTATGAACCCTGCTGAGTAGTCTGGAGGTCTTGGGCAGGCTGTCCCTGTGGCATCGAATGACAAAGCTCCAAGCACAGAGACTTCTCGGAACTGGATTGGAAATCCCAGGGGGTTGGACCCATCAGTCCTGTTGAAGCAGAGAAAACCCTCTTCATAACCTGGAAGGCAGGCTTCTAGACCATTGTCTCCTCCTGTCCCAAAAGGGGTCTACCTAAGGAGGAAGTCAGAGCAGAGTTATCTAGTGCTGAAATACCAAGGTGCAGACATGGCTCCAAAATCTTTGTAGTCAACTCCAGTGCCTTTGACCCGACAGGCAGGTTTTGGCTCAGAGAGTCCTCTGGATCACAAGATGTTGGAGCTGGGGGCACTCAGAGTCAGCCTCGGATCTGATGACAATGTCATCCTCAGATCCAAGCCTGACAGACCTGGAAGACCCGGATCCAGGGAATCTGAAGCAACCAAAGGGAATCAGAGGAGAAGTCTGAGGTGGACTGGTTGATGGATGAGCTTCCTGACCCAAAATGGGAGGAGCCAAAAATGCACCCATCTGGATCTGTACTGAAAGAAACTTCATCATCTGATCCACATCTTCTTTGGTCATACTCCTAGAAGAACGAGATGATTCCAGGGAAAGGTGACTTTGTATGGTGCCTTTCTAGAAATGGGAAAGGCAGCCTAGAAGGTACAGGATCAACCTATGAGGAATACTGGATCCTAGGTGATACTACTGGATCCTGAGTAGTCAAATCAGAGGATGCAGAATCCAACCACCTCTTTTTCTTTGGATTCGAGGGGGAATAGGTTTGATTCCTCCTTGAATCTGATTTAATATTCTTAAAACACTCCGAAGATTAAGCCAAAGAAGTAGAAGAAGCAGAAGATTTCGACTCCTTGGACTTCAGTTTGGGGGACTGAGTCCCTGAAATAACTTCTCTGAAGGAAGAAGGCAACATACCTTTCAATATGAATTTATTTTTCCTATCCACTGCTGGATGTGGATTACATCTGTGGCAGATGGAACAGTCTTCATGAAAATGCTACAGACCTAAGCAATAGACACAAAGATTGTGGGTGTCCAAAATAGGCAACTTGTGCCACACTTTTTGAAGCAGAAATGGCCCTTCTCAGCCATTCTTACAACAAAAAGAAAAAAATGCTATAACAAGACTACATTTATTAGGAAACAGGAAAGAAAACGAGAGAGAGATTACCAACAATAGTAATAAAACATACAGCAACGTATAAAGGAAAGAAGGTATTTACAGATATACTAAAAGTACAAGGGTATGGGTAAGATTTAAATAAAAAGGGGGCAGTATATAATGTTTAAATGGAAAAAAATCTAACTTATCTAAAGAATTCTACGATGGAGCTCAAGAGCTATGGCAACCACGTCATTCACAAAAAGCAGCAAACAAGATCTGAGATATGTTAGCAGTTGGTACATTATGGGTAAGGGAGAAGCCCGAGAGCTTTTTGGTTATCACAAGCTTTTGTAATGGCTGAGTCAGATCCGAGGATCAGATATGAACCCAAGTTGAGAACAGAATGAAAATTGACATCAGATCTGGTATTATTGGTTGGATTTCCATACAACCCCCATATCAGGGCTATATGGTCACTAGTTGAATATACTCTGGACAGCCTTACCCAATTTCTGCATGCAGGAGAGGGATATGTAAACTGGGCATTTCTGCCTCGTTCCGTTCCAAAACATTTAATACCAAATACGCTGATGTATTTTTTCATGTACTCTTATTTTTCTTCTAGGTCCTCAAGTGGTAACTTTTTGTCCACGAATTACATTCTAAATCCTTCACATTATTACAACCCTTTCCTTCTAACTTAACAACTTTGCCCCATTTCTTTTTTCTCAATTCCTGCCTATTAGTTTTTGGAGGGATATATACTGATGCTATTTTAGTTGTTCCCTCTTCAGAACTCTCCTTTATCCCACAAGTACAGTCCCTGTCCGCTAATTCATCCTGCTCACTTAAACACCCCCCACCACCATTACTACTACTACTCTGTCATGACCTTGCACAGTTCCCTGTCCTAAAATCCCCTTCCTGTTACCTGCTGATATCCCTGATTCGATAGGTGTGTTTCCTGCAGTACACCTACATTGATCTACTTTATTTTATGAGGCCAGTCTCTCTAATTCTGATTCCCAAGTCCCATTAACAATGCAAGTCAATACAAATAAAAACATATTTCTTGTTAAGCTTGTGCCTACTTAGACCGCCTCAAATACTCTTCTCTATCCCTTTATTTTCCAGTCCCTCATTTTTCACTTGCTTTTATTTTAATAACGCTCTCTTTAGCAATGCTTCTGAAGAATGGGAGTTTTGATAACGTCTGCAGTGGAAGAAAAAAACGCTTACCAGTGTTCAGACTGCGTCAAATTAAAGTGCTCACATTCATTTTCCTTTATAATCCATTGATATTTACTATAAAACTATATGCAATAATCTTCCAGTAATTTAAACACAAACAAATTAGAACAATTATATCTAACAGGACCATAACATCAAGTTCAGTTTCACAGCAGTTCATACGGGATTTGCCCATTTACCATTTCATGAACTAGAGTGACTAACTGCACTTACATTGGAAAAGCAAGTAACTTGGTTCTGTCTACATGATCATCACCCCCATACCCAAAAAAACACAAACAAAAATACACTCCACCATAGCTAGCTGAAGAAACAGAATAATGGTTAAGGTGTTTACTTTACAGACACAAGGTGCAGGGTTTGATTCTCACATAGGGTAATTGGCTAGGCTTAAAATAGCTTACAAGAGCAGTTAGCCTAGTATTAATCTACAGTGAGAGGTTTGCATAATGGTTAAGGTGTTTACCTTACATACACAACGTGGTGGGTTTGATTCTCACATGGGGCAATTGGCTAGTCTTAAAATGGCCCACAAGGGCAGTTAGCCTAGTACTAATCTACGAACCTATGAGCTAGTTCCTCATTGCTTCTATTAGTTAAGCAAACTGGTACCTCTAGTATTTTGTTTTTTTTTTTTTGTTTTTTACCGTTTTTTTGCTGTTTTTACAACTTTGCTACATATGCCATTTCCTCAGGATTAACCTCACTAAAATTATTTTTCATCAATTTGCAGCTCAACCCATTTTCAAATTTCCCTTTAAGCTGGCCCCAACAATTTGCAGTTAATGTCATAATGATCAGAACTCTTAAACCATTTTCCTATTTGTATAAAGCAATTCATTCATACAGAGCTACAAGCTACTGTACTGCATAAGCAGCCAAACAAGCAAACAACACTATCAGATCTACCCTCCTTTACGGCTTAGTCCTAACTTACTTGCCTTTCTCCTCAAGAAAAAAAAAAAAACGAAACCCAAAAGTATGGGTGAGTCCGAGAAGCACTGACTTTTAGCCCTTACTTTAACCCAAAACTTAATATACTTGAACGCAATGCCATGCCAAAAATATTTACCCTTGAGTAAGCCAGTCAAACTATCTGCAGAGATGCAATCATTTCTCACAGCAACAGCATTCAGTAGAATACTCTTATTACAGTAAACTTGCTAGCCCCTTTCTTTAAGAAGATTACACTATTCTGTCTCAATATCTGCAGCAATTTTATCCCTCATATATTAAACAGACACAGAAAGGGAGGAAAGGAGAAAGCAATGCCAAATCAATTACAGTCCAAATGTCTTGAGGTTACTGACAGACATTTCTTATCTATACTCCTTTCTCCCACATTTCAATAGTCTATATCTTCATACTTCTTAAATATCCAGATTTGTGCCTCATGTTTTTAGTCATTTCTCCATAAAACTTGTGGTTTTCTGGCAGATCACTGAAGATTACAGTCACGGTATAATGACATACCATACCCACGGACTCCCTATTATAGCCCCTCTCCATAAATTCATCTTTCAGTTCCTGCATTTGTTTCTTACATTCTTCTAGGGCAGTATTAAGTCTACCAATTCTAACAAACTAAGCTTTTATGACACTTTTAAACACATGTGGTGCATGCATACTATCTGGTACTAGATATGTGGGCGACTGAATTTATATATCATGGCCCACAGCAATATTCTCAGAATATTAGTTGCTCTAAAATATATGTGGATGATTTGTTTTTTGTTTGGCATGGTAGTAGGGATGAACTAGATGTGTTTTTAAATTATTTAAACAACAGCACTGAATTTTTACATTTTTCTACGACATATTCAGATACTAGCATTAACTTTTTGGATGTGAGAATTTTGTTTGATGGTACTGAAATTCAAACTACTGTCTATAAAAAATGTACACATAGGAATACATTTCTCCATCGAAACTAATGCAGGAACTGAAATATGAATTTATGGAGAGGGGATATAATAGGGACTCCCTGGATATGGAAATTGAATATGCCTTGAGCTGTAGGGATGATAGTACTAAACCTTATTTCTCTATGAACACAATGGGAGTAACCTTTATAACTAAGAAGACCAACTTAGACTTAGGTAAGCTATTATTTGTTATAGCTTTCAACAGAGCTACTTCTGAGGTAAGAAGATTTATTAATAATAACTGGTGTATATTAACAGCTCTACCTGAATTATGTCATTAAACCCAGTTTCTCATACAGAAACTGTCAGAGTTTAAAGCACAAGTTATGTTATAAAGATATGTGTGTCAAGCATGGGGGGGTAATAGCAGCTAAATCAGGTACCTTTCCTTGCTACAATTGTAACTGTTGTGGTCATTAACAAAAAGAATACTTTTCAACATCCTATAACTAGGAAGAATTATATATTTTTTGGGTTAGCAACATGTGTTACAATGAATATAATATACCTGGCTACCTGTAATAGATATCAGGCATTTTATGTGGGGAAATCTACCAGAAAACTGAAGGAATGAATAACTGAGCACTATTCAGAAAAAAGAATAAATATTGACACTAATTCCTTGGCTAAGCATATCAGCACATATGGAAATGCACATAAATTATTTTTTAGGGTGAGAGATAAAGAGTATGTAAGGATATACGAGGGGGAGATCTTAACAATAAGCTTGAGATGAAGGAATATCAGTGGATAATATGCCTTTGTGCCGATGTATTACCAGGTTTAAACCAGACTGTTTCTTTAAAACCTGTACTAAGGTATAAACAAATGTGTTTGAAAAAGAGTTCTGTGCTTCTGCAACTATTGTTTTTAACTAGGATTGGTTGTTTAATTGAATAATTAATGGCTGTGTGATTTTTGATAGTATATAAAAATGGTTAGTATGTGTTACTATTTTATATACTGATGAAGGGTTTGTTTGACCTGAAAGCTTTGTTTTATTAAACACTTGTTCAGTATCAGCATTGCTTGGTTTGTTTCATACTGCATCTAGGCTTGTAAAGGCCCCAGAGCCATTAGCCTAGTACACACTTATGAACCTATGAAGATAAGGTCTACATCCCTACAGAACTGCCTATCATTTATTGGACTTAGTGCTGGTCTTTCTTGCCTAACAGTTATCCCCCTAGTCTTTATTGCTTCATAAATGTCCCATGTGTTGCTGAATCCAGACACTATCCCATATATCTCACCTCCCAATTGACCATCTGGTTTTCAACCTCCTTTCTTTGGTATAAGACATCCCCATATCTCTGTTGACCTGTGCACCTTGTATCAGCAATCCATGTCTCCCTTTTTCTCGTATGTCTGGTCTTGAAACATGGCAGTCAACTGACCTCTGTGGATTCTTATGGGATACAACAGAACCTCTTCTTCTTCCTGTGTACCTCATGACCACATTTATTCTCACTTTATATAGCTGCTGATTTAAACTGTGTATCATCCAAACCTTGTCCATCACTACTATTCCATTAAAAAAGTCACTAGAGCTGCCCACAGACCATTCAAAGCACTTTGTACAGTACGTTTGCTAAGAAAATAAATCACACACACACATAATTAAAGATATTACCATAGTTTCAGATGTTAAATGATGTACACATTATGGATTTATATTTTGGTATAGCAACATATGTTTCCTAGGGATCTATGTCAAAATAATGAATTATTATAACATTGAGTTACAATATGGCAAGATGGAAATAACAAATGTTTATATTCACAAATGTTCAGATCATCATAAATTTTCCTTAGGTAAGTAAACAATTGGCCAACAAAACTTAAAAAAACAAACCAAAGAAATAAAACCCACCCAAGTGGGTGGCTTCGACCCCAACCCCACCAACTTAATATACCAAATCTGAGATTGCAGTACAGTGAAGAAAAGGGCAAAGTTCACCACACTGGCCAACTGACTCCTTTCACTGTGAAAACATACAACCATCTGGATGTTCATGAATGTAAACTTTCGTAATTTCCGTCTCGCCGTTTTGCAACTCGACATTATGATAATTTGTTATTTTGACATAGTTCTATTTCCTAGTACAGATGGTGCTATAAATCAGAGTTTTAAAAAAATCTCCTAATTTTTTCTCAGTTCTGTTCTGAAGCTAAAGAAATTACACAAACAAGCATGCTGATCTTTTCTAAAAACACTATTGAAGCACGTTAACTGTTACTAATATACTTTACAGTTATTCATGTACATATTATTTGGTTCTGATAGTTGAGTAAGTGTACCAGATAAAATCAGTGGCTATTGTTGGATATCATTTGTAGTGTACAACAATCTATATTAGTATAAATTGCTTAGTTAAACAAGAAAAGGCAAAAGGACAGATACAACTTAGAGGTACAAGTTAGAAAGGATTAATAATGTGCAGTAATGAACAGAGTAAATTGGAAATAGCAAAATACAAACTATAGAAAAAGTAATCTGTGATCATTTATAATATATTGCAAACTTTTAGAAAACATGTTAAAAGGGTAATGTATTTGGATTACAAAATCACATACATACAAGTTAAACTAGACAGCTGCTGATACAACGAGAAATGATTTGTGCAAGAAAATTAAATCCAGAGAGAGGAAAAGATGGGGTGGTGCATAATTCATGCATTGTACTCTGCTTCTGTCACCACCCGCAGCCTGTCGGAAACTTAGAAATCACTGCAGATATATCACTTAATTGCAAGTGTCCTGTAGAGAACAAATCAAACACCAAAAATAGACACTATTCAGAAAATGACAGAGATAAAGTGGCAAATTAGTTAATAAATACTTATGTGATTAAATACAAAAATAAATAGCCTTGTTTCCCATGAGAATTCTAATTTAAAATTGCTTTCTACAAAATATAGGCCCCCGCATTAAATCACAGGCTAAATGGAGGACAGCAGAGCTATTTGGATGCAAATTTTCCTCAGCAAACAAACTGAGTATGTATGAGACTGGTGCCCCTTGGGTTACAAGACTCAGTGCTAAACTTTAATTGTTTTAACAGTTTAAATACAGAGCCATCTGTAATGACATTGGGGAGGGGGCACAATTTGGACTCTGAGGTTGTTTCCCCAACACACTCTTGTCTTTGTGTTCTTCGACAGACAAACACATGCCTCACACATATGCACTGTGTTCCTTTCACCATTTGCATGTGAAAGCTGTTATTTGCCTTCGTCTGTGTCTGTGAGATGAGCGCCTCATCTGTGGCTACATTTTGTTTTATCATACCCATATTATAAGAATAAAAGCAGCAAATCTTACTGTTTTATTATTCATTTAGTGTTCTGACATCTAAAATTCAGAGCTCTTAGCTAAGCTAAGCTAAGCTATGCGCATATGATGCTAGTCCTGTGAAAGTAATAGCCTAGTATTATAGTATCATGCAAAGCAAATGAACAGAAATATGCTCCAATAAAATATTTTAGTTACCTGAAATATCAGTATATTTCGGAATATAATTAGCATGTAATTAATATGCAAACAGTATGTTTAAAAAAAAAATCTGATCTGTGATTAAAACAGTTTCTAAAACTTTTTGGAATTCTAATCTGCAGCTAATTTGAAACAATCATCAGAGAAGAATGTTGGATAAAATGTTAACTTTTTTAACTGTTCATTCATGCTTATCTGTTTTAAGATTGTCATTCTTGACAAGATATGAACAGGTTACAGTGTTTTGCAGTTAAAGTACAAACATCTCACTCAAGAGAGTTTTTAAATAATACATCATATGATTGAAATAAAATAAACAAAGAAATAATACATCATATGATTGAAATAAAATAAACAAAGAAATAATACATCATATGATTGAAATAAAATAAAATGAAGCAAAGGCAAAGTACCAACGTACAATAAAAGTTTAATAAAGCTTTTAGGTATATGACCCTTCCTCAGTGCTAAAAAACGAATTCAACAACCCTCATTTTATATCCTTCAGAAACACCACATGGCCAATAAAAAATGTAACATAATTAATCGATTAACATACAAAAATATATTTAAAGTCACACAATACAAAATATTAAACTTAAAAGACTATTTAAGGCATGATTGTTTAAATTTAACGACAGGCTTCAATGTTATAGTCTGGTTAATACCAGGAAAAACATCAGCTTGTAACAATAAAATCTATTTATATTCCTTTGTTTCAAGTTTATTGTTAATGTCACCTGTCCTAATAACTTGACGTCTGATATCAGAATTATGCTCAATAATTCCGTCCTTCAGTCTCCTCATAGATTTACCTACATAGACGCTTTTACATGTTTTACAAGTAGCCAGGTAAATAATGTGACTAGTATTACAGGTAGCAAAAGATCTATTAAATGTAGAGAAATCTACTAGAAGACTGAAGGACAGAATTATTGAGCATAATTCTGATATCAGACGTCAAATTATGACTAACTCTTTGGCCAGACATATTGCTGGTCCTTTGCACATTTAGCTTTAGAGTCATTGATATAGTTAATGATAAAAGTATTAGGAGAGGTGACATTAACAATAAACGTATGTTAATTGACTAATTATGTTACAATTTTATTTTATTTATTTTGTTTGTTACATCAAACGAGGGTTGCTCTATTTTAGCTTCATATAGTGTGTTGGGCATCATATGACTGAGTCAGTTTGAACATAATGTCACACTGACAGCTTAGTGGTCCCATCCAAAACCACTTGATCTTTACGTGAACAGTAAAATAACTGATGAGATAATGCAGGCACTTCATTATACTTTTTACACAGACGTAATAGCTTTACTTTCATATTACTCTGGCTAATTAAGCCATATGATGTACATATTTAAACTACTACTAAAACATCATGTCAAGTCACATGACAGATGCTTTGACTGCAGTCTGAAAAACAGTATTTGTTAATTAAGTGTTGCAAAATATATCATTGTTGCATATTTCAGATGACAGGGTATTTTGTCCATAAAAGTACAAGCATAAGAAGCCTAGAAATATTTGTTGCATACCAAAGAAAATGCATTGAACAAGACAGCAAAGTAGACATCTATCCTATCAGCAGTGAAGTGTTAAATTCAGATACATCCTTTATTTTCCACAATGTGGCAAAAAGATGCACATAAAGTTAAGCTACAAACTGTAACAAAATGTAGTAGTTTTGTGGAAGTAGAAATCTATACTAAAAAATCAAGGGCAGTTTATGAAAAGGTATATTTTTCGATAAAAGAGTGAAAGTTTTTACTGTTACCATAAGATTTTTGTAGCCATTAGTTTGTGTCTTTTGGCTTTTCCCGGTTAGGGGTCGCCACAGTGGAACTCCGGTCCGCTAATGATTGGTAGTTGATTTTTATGTGCTAAGTTACCATCCCTGACGCACAACCTTCAACGAAGGTACACCCATTCACGCATGTCTCCACGCAGAAGACACTCTAGCTGAAAATCGAACCGGACAGCGTCTTACTGTGAGGCGACAACGCTACCGCAGCACCACCACCATGGGTTTGTAGCCATTAGTGAGAACATTAATATGCAAGGGGTATAAAGCTGTTTGAGTCAATCAAAAAACACACCATAGCTGTTTGCCTATAATATGAAAATAAGCTGCATTTCCTGGATGTGTAACACAAGTGATTAAGAAATGGTAGACGTGGATCTTAACTTGATAATCAGAATCTTCATGTGTCATGTGATTATGCTAAAGTCACTTACCAGTTACTTCTATGTCACTTATGAAATGCAGCAGTATATTTTAGTTATTTCTTTATTTATTTAATTATTTGTTTGAATTTGTTAACCAAGGTAGAGCACTGATCCACATGGACCTTTGTCAAACTCAGCCATGGAACACTGTCTGGTTAATTGACTTGTTCAGGGTCAAGCAGTAGGCATTTTATAGGTTCATAGGTTCATAGGTGTGTACTAGGTTAATGGTTCTGGGGCCTATACAAGCCTAGCCCATAGGATTACTCTGGCATCATGTCACCTGACCTAAGTTCCCAGTGTCTCTGTTGAGTAGAGCCACTGGAGTAATTCCTGGGGTGAATTTTCTATTTCCCATCCACTCATCAAGATTTCTCTTGAAGAGGGCCAGTGAGATGCTCTGTTTGACATGTATGGGAAGACTATATCATAGCTTGGGCAGTCTCTGGGTTATTAACCTGTCCCTCCAGCACGTTCTGTTGATTGTGGCAATGAGGTTGAGGTCTCTGGAGCGTGTGGTGTGCAGGGATTGGGATTTCTTTAGATGTAGCATTTCTAACACAGCTGGGTCAGGCATGGCTTTGTAAGTCAAGCAGAGATCACCTCTAAGTAGGCGATATGAGACAGAGAATAGTTGGAGTTTTGGGAGTCTGTCCATATAGGACAAGTGTTTAAGGCCTAGGATCCTCTTTGTGAGGTACTTTTGTGGCCTCTCCAGTTGTTGCAGGTGTCTAGTGAGGTACATGCCAAATGGGGCATTGTACTCGATGATTGGCCTAATGAGGGAAGAGTAGAGGGAGACAATGACCTCTTTCTTCCTGGATGCAAAACCCTTAGTAATGAGATGTGCCATATAGCAGGACTTTCTGACCACAGTGGCAATGTGGTGGTCAAAAGAGAGGATGCTGTCAACCCGTGTTCCCAGATGTCTTATAATGTCTTCTGTATTCAGTGGACTACCATCGATGTGGTAATTCATGGGAACTGTGTTTTTCCCAAAGGGGATGATGACATATTTTTGGCATTGAGCTTAAGGCCATCATTCTGACACCAGTCGTTGGTCTTAGTGAGGCCTTTCTGTAGGATTTCAACATCATTTGGGGAGTTAATAATAGCTCTCAACTTGCAATCGTCTGCAGACTTTGTCAGCCAGAGTTCCTTCGCATTGGCCTGGACATCAGAGAAGTGGATTCCAAACAGGAGAGGACCCAGGGCCGAACCCTGTGGGACTCCACTTGTGACAAGATGGCAGTCTGACTTGGAGTCAGCTACTTTCACACTGTGGGTTCTATCTGTGAGCCAGTTTGCAATCCACCTAGTGATATAGGGGTTGGTGCATAACTTAGTGAGTTTTTCTATGATTCCTGAGTGGGGAATGGTATCAAAGGCCTTGGCCAGATCAAGATAGGCTATATGAACCACCTTACCTTAATCCAAAGCTCTGACTCAAAGACGTCGACCAGGTAGAGCAGGCATGATCTACCTTTCACAAAACCAAACTGTGTGGGATCCAGAGTTTGGAGATTCCCTATATCCTTCTTTATTAGGTTCATAATGATGCGTTCCATAACTTTGCATATCAGACTCATCAGGCTAATGGGGTGATAGTTCCCAGGGTCTGTAGTCGCTCCTCCTTTGTGGAGTGGGATGACTGTACCAGTGCACCATTCGGTAGAGACAAAGCCTGAGATGAGGCTGTGATTGAATAGGGCACACAGGTGATGTGCCAGTTCACTCTGCATTCATGTAGAATGCAGCCAGGGATATTGTCAGGTTCCATAGAAGATGTATTCTTGGCCTTGGACAGTGCTGTTTTAATCTGTGCAGCAGTAATACTGGGTACCTGGCAATCTACTGGTATTGTGATTGGTCCTTTGGGGGGGGGAGTGGGTAAAGTTGGCACTGAATTTATCGCCCAGTATATTGGCAATATCTGTTGGCTCGGTATAGGTGGTACCATTGTGCAGTAGCTCAGAACAAATCTGGGTATTACCGTGGAGATTCTTTACATAACTATAGAAGGCATTGTGGTTGTCTTTACTATCTGCTGCAATTCTGTTTTCATAGCTAGCTTTAGAGGATTTGATGAGGGATCTCATTTTTTGTTGAGGCTGATAGGGGAGTTCTTCCAGTCTTGGGACCTTATTCTGCATCAGTTTCCTCCTTCTGTTGTAGAGTTTGTTTATGGCAGGGGACCAACAGATTGGTTTCCTTTTTTTGGAGGAGAGCACCTTGGTTCTATTGGGTATGGCGAGATCCATCCATTTGTGTACGTGTTCGTACAGTGCATTGGTGTATGATTCCACAGTCATGCAACTATTCTCCATTTGCATGGGTGTCATTAAGTTAGCCGCCTCCATTTTTAGGAGCCCAAAGCTAGCTTTGGAGAAGTTTTTCATGGTGGTTACCTTTACAGGGGGAGGGGGGGGGGGCATAGGTGGGATGTGGATTTCCAAGGTGATTAGTTTGTGGTCAGATCTAACCAAGGGGGAGCTGACTATTGGTGTAGAGCAAAGGTCACCCATGTTAGTAATGACCAGGTCAAAGATGTTGCTACCTCTATTGGGGATAAGAGCGAGCTGGTCCAGGGCATTGGAATTAATGAATTCCAGGAAACGTTGGGCAAGTATATTGGTACATGAGTAGTTTTCCCAGTTAGTTGTATTTTAAAACGCTTTGCCATGTATAAAAAGTAAATATTTTCAAAACAAATATTTCCACAGGTAGCATCAGCATTTAGTGCTTCAGGAAAAGCAGAACTGACTTTTTCCAATGTACCTGGACCATTATTGAAAAAAAGACACATTGATAACTTGTCTATAATAATGTCTTTCCCATACAAATTGGGAGTAAACAGTCACCTTGTCTTGAGGAATGGGGCTCAATACTTTTGATATTATGAAGTTCATTTTACAAACTGATGGAAAGCATAGATGATATGTGTCTGTGTGCATTTGTGTTTCTGTGTGTGTGTGTGTGTGTGTGTGTGTGTGTGTGTGTGTGTGTGTGTGTGTGTGTGTGTGTGTGTGTGTGTGTGTGTGTGTGTGTGTGTGTGTGTATTTGTGTTTGTGTGTGTGTGTGTGTGTGTGTTTGGGTGTATGTGTGCATGTGTGTGTGTGTGCGTGCATGTGCATGTGTGTGTGTGTGTGTGTGTGTGTGCGTGTGTGTGTGTGTCTGTGTGCGTGTGTGTGTCTGTGTGTGTGTGTGTGTGTGTATGCATGGGCATTCTTAAGAGGCCCTCACAGTATTTTTTCTTCCCCATTCAAATGCAATGATCACAGAGCTCTACTGGTTTCCTAGTCAAGACTCCAGAGCATCTTCATGTGGCAGGTGATTACATGCTTCCCTTTCTACCTGTTTCTCCCTAATTTGGGGACTCATTGTTCCATCATGCTGTGACATTACCCAGGTTGGATTTTTCACACTAAATCCTTCACTTTGCAGGTAATCCATAATTCAGTTTGTATTTCTTAAACTTCTCTATTACTAATCCTCTTTTCTACTTCTTTGTTTTCTTGTTTTTCGTTGCCCACCACTTTGTTCAGATTTTATAGAATGGCATCATTGTCATATGATCTTTCTGCATTTATGTCTCTCATCATTTAATACCAAAAAGGGTAGTGATATCTGATATGAGAGCGAAACAAAAAATTATAAATGAATAGTGATTTATTAATATGACAGAGAGAAAACAGCTGTTTGAAGAAATCAAAATGTTTGTGTTATTAAATATTTTAATAGAGATGGTAAGAAATTTTAACTGCAATATGAAGAATAGAAAGAAAAATAATGCAGGATATTAAGATTGTTAAGAGCGTCTACTGTGGAGACGTGCATGAATGGGCGTACCTTCGTTGAAGGTTGTGTGTTAGGGCCGGCAACTCAGCACGTAAAAATCAACTGCCAATCATTAGCGGACCAGAGTTCCGCTGTGGCGACCCCTAACTGGGAAAAGCCGAAAGACACAACACAACATTAAGATTGTTAAGGGAATTAATAAAATGTGGAAATTTAGAAGTAGGAAAGAATACAGAATGGGCATATAAAAGGGGAATTTGGTGGGATGGGGGAAGTTCCTCTTGCATGCCCCATATCCGGGCTGCACTGCCATAATTTCACTGTTATTAATACAACTCCAAAGCCAGGCAATATTAATAGGGAGTCCTTTACCCCAAAGTTGCAGTGGTCTCAACATTGTGGGGTATAGGGGATGTAGGGGGCCTTTTATTATATGAGTAAGTAGTCTTTAAGATTAGAATTGGTAGGTGTGTTGATGGGTCATGTGATTTTATTGGTGGGTTATTTAAACTGATTTTTTTTATTCTGAAGAAGTGTATGTTATATACACATGAAAGTGCTTAATTCCTGTAATAAAACAGTTGTGAACTGGTTCTGGTCATTTTCTGTTTGGATTCCTGCAGTTGGTTCAGTGTTTTTTGTCGTTTTGTGTTGCTTGGGTTCTCAATGTAGCCATGTTTATGGGATTGTGGTCTGTGACTACAGTGAATTTGCTTCCATACAGATAAAGCTGAAGTTTCTGCAGTGCCAACACTATAGTTAGGCAGTCCTTTTCTATAGCTGCATAGCATTCCTCCCTGGGTTGGAGCTTATGACTGAGATAAACCACTGGGTGCTTTTCTCCCTCTGAGGAAACCTGGCTAAGAACAGCTCCCACCCCATGGTTTGAAGCATCTACCTGCACAACAAATTCTTTGCTGTAATCTGGACTGGCAAACACAGGGGGTCCTCCAAAAGCTCCTTTAAGCTTCTGGAATGCCTGTTCACATGCTGGGGTCCACACTACCTTATCTGGCTTGTTATTCCTTGTCAGGTCTGTGAGGGGGAGCAGCTATGGTACAATAATTGGGGACAAACATTCTGTAGTACCCCACTGCCCCTAAGAATGCCCTCACCTGCTCTTTGGTAACAGGGTCAGGCCATGCCTGAATGGCTTCCACTTTGGCAGGTTGTGGCCTGATCTTACCACTCAAGTAAAAAGTGATAGACCGTGGTAAAATGAAGTAACAAAAAACAGACCAAAGGATAAAATAACAATACTTCACAAAGCTGAAATACCAAAACTTTAATCACTCACAAAGCTTTCGGATATAATCCTTCATCAGTGTGTATAAGTAACAACTGTGAAATCACAATACTTATAGTATAATTTCAAAAAACACATGACACAACCTAACCAATCACAAAAGGCAATATACACATTCAATTAAAAATTAACCTAATACTTTTTAAAAAGAAAGAACACACATTTTCTCTATCCACATGATTAATAAATATCACTTAAATATAAAACCACTCTTTAAAACATATTCATAAATGTAAATACTGTTGTTTATGTTTCAGTATAGGTTTAATAGTAACCTGCTTATTAAGACCAGGAAAAGAGTCAGCTTGCATACGGACACTAATCATACTCCCTAACCTCAAACATATTATTTATATCACCCCTTCTTAAACTTTTCTGTAGTACATCTATAACCTTAAAAACAAACACATGTTTAGCATCATTAGCATTCAAGTGTTTAGCTAGTGCATTAGTCATTACACATCTTTGCATATCTGATTTATGTTCCACTATTCTCTCCTTTAGCTTTCTAGTTGACTTCCTTATGTAAAATGCTATACAGCCCTTACACATAGCTAAATAGACAATAGAAGGTGCATTGCAAGTGGCAAAGCACTTAAAATGATTTTTTTTTAAGTAATGGGGTGTATAAGTTCATTTGAGGTACATATATCATTGTAACAAGAGCAGCTGGAACATGGGAAGGTCCCCTTCTTATTAAAACTAACACCTCTTATTCTATTCATAGAGAAGTCCTTATAACATAAGCACTTCTTAAGATTCATACAGTTCTTATAAGTGAACAGTGGTCTATCATCTAACCATTGGTTAATGTCAGGGAGGGCCTTCAAGATACTCCAATGATTCATAATAACTTGTTCAACAGTCTCACTGCATCTCATTCATCTAAACTATTCATAGCTGAAAAGTATGGTTTAGCTTGATTCTGCCTCAATTCCAATACTTCATTTCTAATAGCATTCACATAATTTAAATCTTAACCTTTTTCTACAAACTCATTTGTCATCTCGACCATTTATCTATTACATTATAAATTGTCAGTATTGAGTCTACTTGCTCACATACATTGGCTTTTTACAATGCCCTTAAACGTATGGTTTGCATGCAACTCTTCCAGTGTAAATATTTGTTCGTATGCACATCCTTTTATAAATACTTGTATTAATTTCAAAACTATCAAATTGTAACTTTACATCCAAAACGTTAATTTCATTTTCTGAGGTATTTGCCTCAAATCTTAAAAAATCAGTTGTCTGGTTCAAAAAAGTATAAACTAATCCAACTCAAGCTGAGTCCTTTCCATATTAAAAAATATCATCTACAAAGCGTTTATAAAAAAGTATTTTAGAGCTATACTTATCTGGCCCATTATATATATATCTTTAACTCATCCCATTTACTTAATGTCAAATTTGCATAAGTATTCGCAATGGGAGTACCCATTGCGACCCATTGCGATACCTGATTTTTGGTGATATACCTGTTGATTAAAAAGAAAGGTGTTATTTTCAAGCACAAGATCAAGCAGTTCACAATGTGTTTCAGCTTCACATGTAGTATATCCACCATGTTCACATAATACCTCCCTAACCCAATCCACACTATCCGTATTAGGAATAACAGTGAATAAGGATTGTATATCCAATGTGGCAAAAATAAAATCAGTACAAGCAGTTGAATCATACCATTCATAAAGTTTCACCCAAAAATCTCCAGTATCCTTGATATAACTTCGGACATGGCATAAATGTTTCCTTAAGATAGTTTGTAAGTAAACGGAAATGGGCTCAGTAAACCAGCCCCGACCAGATACTATTGGCCTCATTAGCAGATGATAAAGAGATTTTTGTACTTTTGGGAGGCTATATAGTATTGTAATGATGGGAGAAGAAACAGTAAAAAAATTTAAGGCATCAACAGAAATGTTGATTATAAGTTGTAAACCATAAAAACACATATTAATACCACTAATTACTCTAAATATATCCAATTGAGTAATTACTGTAAACGTTTCAGTGTCTGACAACAATTCATTCATTGCTGTAATATAATCATTATGGTCCATTAATACAATACAACCACCATTGTCGGCTTCTTTAATGATAATGTCTTTGTTAGCTTGTAAAGTATTCATAGCATCAAGTTCCTGTCTTGATAAATTAAACCACTTTTTAAAGTTGTTACCATCATATAATTCACATATTTGTCCATCACAAATGTCGTATAAGCTGTAATAACAGGATTACTCACAGGTATAAATTTACTAGTCTTTCTACATTGGCTAGACATAGATAGTATAGCATCCTTAAAGATTCATTTTAAATTAAGGTCTTGTAATGTAGGGTCTAAGAGCTGAGCCTGTCTCAACTCTCTCTTAGTAACCCTTCCCTGCTCCACTTCCACAGGAAGTCTTTTATTCTCTGACAGTGATGCCTTACTGTCAGCCTGGGTACTAATTCTCAATTCTGCCCTTGCAGTCACTCTATCCAAGGGAACATCAGTACCCACAAGCAGCTGTGGCTCACCTTCAGTCTCACTGCTACAGAGTAGCTCTCTCCCTGAAGTAACCACCTTACCTGTCCTAGCTGCAAGTGTGCAATCTGTCTGGGTCTCCTCCAGGCTACCAGACCCACATACTTGTCTCCAAGTCTGACTGTGTGTAACTGCATGCACACAAGGTACTGCATTATCAAAATCATTCCCTATCAGGACATCTGCAGGGATATCCTCAAGCACACCTACTTGCTGGCTCCCTTTTCTACCCTCCCAGTCAAGGTGAACTCTAGCCAAAGGTATTTGGAATGGGGTCCCTCCGAAATCTCTGACTGAAGTAGACTGCCCAAGCAAGTAGTGCTCCTCTTTAACCATTGCAGGCTTCACAATGGCTACATCAGAGGTTGTGTCTCTCTTAGCAGTGGCCATTTTCCCATCCACTAAGATAGGATATAACCTCTTTTGGTAGTTTGGTACCCTTGTTGTCTCGAGACAACTTACTACTGGCATTTTGTCATTCCCACTTACTGGCTTTCCCACCTTTTGTTCCCCACCTTGCCTCTGTGGACATCTATATGCTACATGGCCCCACTGGTTGCATTTAAAACATTTAACCCTTGGTCCTGGACATGTACCTGGACAAGTGGCTTCCCCTGGTACTGGTGAACTCTGTTGGGGCAGTTTAGGCTGCCCACTATGGGTTCCCTTACACCCATGAATAACACTGGGTTTCCCTTTCTTGTGCAGTGATGCCCTGCTTACTAGGTATAGGTATCCTTTCTTCCCCAACTCATCTGTAGTACTGCATTGTCTATCAGCTAACCAGATTCTCGTGTTCTCAGGCAAAGTGTTAAGGGTTTGTTCCCTCCCCAAAAGGTCTGGCAGCCCTTCAAAAGTGGTGACCTGACATCCCCTCACCCACCTATGAAAATAAGTGCTTAGTTCAGCAATATATTCACGCACACTTTCATCTGCCTTGTGTCTATGCTCACAAGACGTTATTCCTATAAGCTTAAGCTTCAGGTGTCAACTTAAAGCATTCTAAAAGACAGACTTTTTACAATATTATAATTTAAGCAATCAGTATCAGACAATTTAGAAATAGCAGTTACAGCTTTACCATGGAGTAAGGAAGTCAGGAACTGTACCCAGAGCCCTTGGTCAACATTATACTATTTACATACCCTTTCAAACATATGAATGAAACTACCAAAATTATCCCCCTCTGTAAATTGTGGAAGAAATTTACTGACCTTTGTTACTTCTGATGTTCAGTTACTCCCTTCCCTATTACCTCCATGACTCTGGTTAAGAGTCAGTATCTCCTTTCCATGTTACCTCTGCCTCTACTTCTCCTCAGCCTCTAGATGCCTCAGTTTTTCATTTTCCTCAGCCTCAGGATGTCTCAGTTTCTCATTTTCCTCATCTTCTAGACAGCTCAGTGTCTCTGCTGCTTCTATTTCCAAATGCTTGGCGTCTAGCTCAAGTCTCTTTAACTCCAGATGGATTTTTAAGTTCTATGTGGAAAGGTTGAGCTGTCCATTTTCTGAGAATTGTACATCTGTCAAGGCCAGCCTGGTTGTCCTCCTGATCAGTGGTCTGTGAAGCAGCTGTGCCCAAAGCTACAATCATTTCTGCCTTAGTCAGGTTGGCATGCACTAGTCCTTTTGCCTGGCACATCTCAGCCAACTGGCTCCTTGTCATCTTGCCATACTTCTCTACTGACATACTTGCCTGCTCTCCCTGACTAAATAAGCTACCAAAAAAATAAATAAATAAAACAATTGTGATACAAAACTCTGAATGTTCAATGCATGGCTGATTAGAGTACCAAAACCTTCGGTGACCACTGTACATAGGCTACAGGAATTCAGTGTCCACAAAGCCAATTAATATGTGATGTGGCTATCCCACCATTGCCACCAATTAATATGTGATGCCCTTGCACTGGCCCAGTAATCAAGGAGCCTCAGTCTTCACTACTGGCAACAGAGGGGGATGTACACAATGAAAGAATGACAAGTACAGACACAATAAAGTGCAGTTGCCCTTAAGGGCACACAGAGACCACAGTCGGTCTGGGGCTGGCTTCTCCCTCTTTCTCCAGATCCCCAGTAAGACTCACACAGACAGAACATTAAGTTCCACATAGACAGTGACCAGAAGCTAGGACTGAACTCCAGATCCAGAATTTGTAAGGTCAGTTCTGATAAAGTCAAAATAAACATAACATGAGACAGCCAGAAAGAATGGTAGGAGAATATGTAGGATAGTGTCTGGCTATGATAGGAGACTGGGAAGATGATGGCAATTAGAGATGGTTACAAGGGGTACTAACAAAAAGCAGAGCAGTGCGTATACAGACATAAGTTTGGTATGAGCTATGAGGCACTATTACAGGGAGACAGCATTCTAGTGTGAGGAATTTCATACTTAAGGTAAGATGATGCAGTAAACAGGAAACAGGTTGCTGAAGCTGGACTTTACTGATACTTCAGTTGATAACAAACAAACAGGCTACACCTGGTTTTGGTTAGATGAACACAGAAAAAATAAATATTAATGACATGAAGTAGGTATGCTGAATATCTCTGCACAGAGCAGGAAAACATCAGTGGTGATTTTCCAGATTTAAGGAGTAAAAGTGAACATCTTTATTTATTTCATTTTATTTTACAATTGTTAACCGGGAAAGTTCGACTGGATACATATCCATTTTCAGTGGAGGCCTGGGGAGAAAAGCTCCAACATCATATTACAAATATGAGAGAACATATAAGCATCCTATATGCATATGACCTCCATGAATGAAATACCTAAAAGCATATTTACATTAATCATTAACAAATTCTAGTTGTATATAATACATACAATCACATACGTTTTTTTCATTTTTTTTTCTTCCAAGATGGGCATTTGTTTAATATAGTTTATGTCATTGAATTTGAAGGTACATATCATTGGATAAACAAGTATACCAGGGGATACAGGTGATCTCTGATGGAATCCTTGCAAATAGAGCAATATTTCAAAATTTATGAGGATGTTAAGTATTTTTTTCCAAAGCTGCTAAGATAACAGGTATTTCTGGTACCTGTACAACAAGAGTGATGACAGGCTATTATAACAAATGTTTCATAATCTAACAACAATGATCTAGGAACAGAGAGATAAGCCACACAAGGAAAGGATGAAGGAGCTCAGCGCACATTTCCTAGTGTAAATGTGAGACAAGAGACTATGATTTAGCCATTCACAGATTAAAACAGATAAACAAGACATGGGCTGCACTGTTTTAAATAATGGGAACAGATAAGATGATACCTCTTAACTTCTTAGTGTGAAAAATCTGGACAAACCCAAAAATAATGGGGGAAGGGGTACAACAGCTCAGAAATAGGGACAATTTTGAAATATTGCTCTTATAAACTTAAAAAAGTATCTAGAATAACAGAGTTTGCTTTAGCATGTATTTTTCCTGAAGGTTATTAAGTCTAAAACTCAAATGTCTGTCTTTATTTAGTGATTGCAATATTCCATGACTTGCCAGAAAACCACACATTTTATAATAAACAGACCAAAAATAGGTAGCAAAAATATGGACATTCTGCAAATATTAGGACAGTTGAGAGGTATGGACATGACAGATGAATCTCACAATAGTGAGAATGGTTTCAGTATGCACCTACAGACACAGCTCTTGATACAAAAAGTAGTGAGTAAATGGAATACTCTACTAACCAAGGCAGTATAGTCAAGGAAGTTAACACGTAATGGGGCCGTATAAATGGTAGAGCTAAAGTTGGAGGTCGGGGGGTTAACAGCATCTTAGAGGAAGCTCTCCAAGATGAAAGTTAGTTACTCAGTCAAGTAGATTTGATAGACAAGCTGAGTATTGTGACATACATTTCTAAGAGCTAATGCATTTGCTTTAGCAGACACCTCAATCCTCGTCTTCATACTTAATTATTCTTGTGCAAGTGTGGATTTGTGGCACATTGATACACACACTGCACTTCTGAAGAGCGGACCTTAAAATCCTGTGGTCATTCATATCACAAGTTACATTACAAAAAGTTGCTCAGAAGTCTATATATCTACAGCAGTTCTGGAGGCAAAACTGACATAGCCATATTACATTACAGTAAACTATCCTAGCACTTTTGCTGAGATGTGGCAATGTTATTTTATTACATTATCTCAGGCTATCCAAAAACTTGTATTCTTGAAAATGAATGCCATCACTATTGTCATGCAGCACTAGATTATTAGGAGAGGGGAGGGGAAGTATCAGTTATGTCTATTATATTAAAGTTTGATATCCAGGGGTATGGATCCCAAACTCTGATAAAACATACTCCTTGTCATTAAAACAATAGCAGTACCTTCCACCACATACCACTATTGCCTCGCTAAGGTGATTTGCATTGTCTGTCTTTAAGTTCCTTTCATGAACATAATTACTGCACCAATTAGTTCTACAGCCCTGCACCACCTTTTCATGGTAGTAATGCTCCTACCCCATATCCAGGTATAGTTAATGAGCACAAGAATGCTATTCAGCGCATACATGTGTAGCAGAACACAGGGGAGCAGTATGTAGCTAGTCACTGATGTTACACTATAACACCATAATAGGGGACATTGAGCTGGAAATTAATGTTACCCAGCTGCAGCAGGAACTACTTTGCACCAACAGGTAATGCAATAACCACATAATAGTCAAAGAGCAGTAACCTCAGTATTCTTGTCACTTGCTCAGATGTGTTCAGCTGTGTGGTCTATCGAATGATCCTGCTTAAAGTACAAAGTTACCACCACCTCCAGGACCTGCAAGCATTTAAAAAAGACATATTACCACTGGCATGTTACTGCAGGAAATGGGGCCTACAGATATATTAGCATCATCTAACTAGTAACTAACTGCAGTAAAAAAGCAGCATTAAATATCACTCAACAGAAATATGCTAGAGTGTTATAGAATTGTGACAGAGCAGTTTCTCTCTTATAATGCTTTCCACATTGCAAATAAGGAAATAAATCTAACATATGTCACAGTGTTAGCAGACATACCTCTGCACAGGTAAATATATCCATTCCCATTCAAGATGTGCTTACCTTTCCAGTTCTCAACTCCTTAAGTGTAACATCACCAAAATCCACAATATGAAAATTCATCATTTAACATCTTCATACTGTCACAAAGAATGTCTACCAAACTAAGTAACAAGTACAGAAGAAAAATAAACAATAGGTAGAACAATTAAAATTTTCACCTGTTATGTTAGGGTTGGGAGCTTCCTCTTGTAACTATTCTTAAGTCTAAATTATTTTTTTCTCCAAAACCCCTTTTATTCTATTCAGGAACATGGGAGAGTACTAATGGGTGTAATGACAAAGAATCATTTCTGAACAAAATATAAGGCCATCACAGAACAAGCAAATGCATATGCTGAATGCACACCTACGGATAATTTAGATGCTCCCTATTTGACATGATGGCACATTTGGAGATGAAATTAGCAACTGATGAAAAGCCACATGGCCATTGAAAGAGCATGTAGATCAGCATGTAAGGACTCCAGGAGGGCCCCACAGTGCTGTACAGATAACCTCTCCACCTCTGTGTGCCATGATGTAAGGGCTCCAGGAGGGCCCCTGGTGCTGTACAGATAACCTTTCCACATCTGTGTGCCAGGATGTAAGGCTCCAGGGGGGCCCCAGTGCTGTACAGATAACCTCCCCACCTCTGTGTGCCTGGATGTAAGGACTCCAGGAGGGCCCCCAGTGCTGTATAGATAACCTTTCCACATCTGTGTGCCAGGATGTAAGGACTCCAGGGGGTCCCCCAGTGCTGTACAGATAACCTCTCCACCTCTGTGTGCCTGGATGTAAGGACTCCAGGAGGGCCCCCAGTGCTGTACAGATGACATCTCCACCTCTGAGTGCTAGGATGTAAGGACTCCAGGAAGCCCCCCAGTGCTGTACAGATAACCTGTTCACCTCTGTGTGCCAAGATGTAAGGACTCCAGGAGGGCCCCCAGTGCTGTACAGATAACCTCTTCACCTCTATGTGCCAAGATGTAAGGACTCCGGTAGGGCCCCCAGTGCTGTACAGATAACCTCTCCACTTCTGTGTGCCAGGATGTAAGGACTCCAGGAGGGCTCCCAGTGTTGTAAAGATAACCTCTCCACCTCTGTGTGCCAGGATGTAAGGACTCCAGGAGGGCCCCCAGTGCTGTACAGATAACCTCTCCACCTCTGTGTGCTAGGATGTAAGGACTCCAGGAGGGCCCCCAGTGCTGTACAGATAACCTCTTCACCTCTATGTGCCAAGATGTAAGGACTCCGGTAGGGCCCCCAGTACTGTACAGATAACCTCTCCACTTCTGTGTGCCAGGATGTAAGGACTCCAGGAGGACCCCAGTGCTATACAGATAACCTCTCCACCTCTGTGTGCCAGGATGTAAGGACTCCAGGAGGGCTCCCAGTGTTGTAAAGATAACCTCTCCACCTCTGTGTGCCAGGATGTAAGGACTCCAGGAGGGTCCCCAGTGCTGTGCAGATAACCTCTCCACCTGTGTGTGCCAGGATGTAAGGACTCTAGGAGGGCCCCCAGTGCTGTACAGATAACCTCTCCACCTCTGTGTGCTAGGATGTAAGGACTCCAGGAGGGCCCCCAGTGCTGTACAGGTAACCTCTTCACCTCTATGTGCCAAGATGTAAGGACTCCGGTAGGGCCCCCAGTGCTGTACAGATAACCTCTCCACTTCTGTGTGCCAGGATGTAAGGACTCCAGCAGGACCCCAGTGCTGTACAGATAACCTCTCCACCTCTGTGTGCCAGGATGTAAGGACTCCAGGAGGGCTCCCAGTGTTGTAAAGATAACCTCTCCACCTCTGTGTGCCAGGATGTAAGGACTCCAGGAGGGTCCCCAGTGCTGTGCAGATAACCTCTCCACCTCTGTGTGCCAGGATGTAAGGACTCCAGGAGGGCCCACAGTGCTGTACAGATAACCTCTCCACCTCTGTGTGCCAGGATGTAAGGACTCCAGGAGGGCGCACAGTGCTGTACAGATAACCTCTCTGCCTCTGTGTGCTAGGATGTAAGGACTCCAGGAGGGCCCCCAGTGCTGTACAGATAACCTCTTCACCTCTATGTGCCAAGATGTAAGGACTCCGGTAGGGCCCCCAGTGCTGTACAGATAACCTCTCCACTTCTGTGTGCCAGGATGTAAGGACTCCAGTGTTGTAAAGATAACCTCTCCACCTCTGTGTGCCAGGATGTAAGGACTCCAGGAGGATCCCCAGTGCTGTGCAGATAACCTCTCCACCTGTGTGTGCCAGGATGTAAGGACTCTAGGAGGGCCCCCAGTGCTGTACAGATAACCTCTCCACCTCTGTGTGCTAGGATGTAAGGACTCCAGGAGGGCCCCCAGTGCTGTACAGATAACCTCTTCACCTCTATGTGCCAAGATGTAAGGACTCCGGTAGGGCCCCCAGTACTGTACAGATAACCTCTCCACTTCTGTGTGCCAGGATGTAAGGACTCCAGGAGGACCCCAGTGCTGTACAGATAACCTCTCCACCTCTGTGTGCCAGGATGTAAGGACTCCAGGAGGGCTCCCAGTGTTGTAAAGATAACCTCTCCACCTCTGTGTGCCAGGATGTAAGGACTCCAGGAGGGTCCCCAGTGCTGTGCAGATAACCTCTTCACCTCTATGTGCCAAGATGTAAGGACTCCGGTAGGGCCCCCAGTGCTATACAGATAACCTCTCCACCTCTGTGTGCCAGGATGTAAGGACTCCAGGAGGGCTCCCAGTGTTGTAAAGATAACCTCTCCACCTCTGTGTGCCAGGATGTAAGGACTCCAGGAGGGTCCCCGGTGCTGTGCAGATAACCTCTCCACCTGTGTGTGCCAGGATGTAAGGACTCTAGGAGGGCCCCCAGTGCTGTACAGATAACCTCTCCACTTCTGTGTGCCAGGATGTAAGGACTCCAGGAGGACCCCAGTGTTGTAAAGATAACCTCTCCACCTCTGTGTGCCAGGATGTAAGGACTCCAGGAGGGTCCCCAGTGCTGTGCAGATAACCTCTCCACCTCTGTGTGCCAGGATGTAAGGACTCCAGGAGGGCCCACAGTGCTGTACAGATAACCTCTCCACCTCTGTGTGCCAGGATGTAAGGACTCCAGGAGGGCGCACAGTGCTGTACAGATAACCTCTCCGCCTCTGTGTGCCAGGTGCGAATATATGAAGAACAACAACATTGGACATGATCAGGATTGTGTCATTTTCTTTTCAAGACAGCAAGTATTAATTCTCAGACAAGGAGGGGAAATACTAAAACGAGTGCATAGACCTCAGACTTTTTAAGGATGTGGAAAGAGGTTGATCAGTGCATTTTTCACATTGCAAACAAACCTCCTTGTCTCAAATATGACAGGCAAAAAGTCAGAATCATCTTCGTTGTAATAAAATTTGCATAAGCATATGTAGAAACAATAATGAAAGAAAATACTGTTATTCCAAATACAGTGCAAAGGCTGTCATAGGAGGTATAGTTCTAAGAGAGGACTGTGTCATCCCTCATAGTACTGCAGAGTATCCTCTGAATCTTAGACGGAGCTACATTATCCTGGTTTTATATTACCACACACTATCTCTTTAACTATTAATAGGAAGAGTACACTAATCATTTAAGAGAGATAAAGTGATATGCATTCATCATCAGTATTCCTCATTTATGAGTTTCCCCATCTTCTCTATTACTTATTTCTCCCAACTGACTAAGTCACCTACATTGACAGTTAGTATAACACTGACTAAGTCACCTACATTGACATTCAGTATAACACTGACTAAGTCACCTACATTGACAGTTAGTATAACACTAACTAAGTCACCTACATTGACATTTAGTATAACACTGACTAAGTCACCTACATTGACATTTAGTATAACACTGACTAAGTCACCTACATTGACATTCAGTATAACACTGACTAAGTCACCTACATTGACATTTAGTATAACATTGATATGTCTGGTTTTGAGGTTCCTACATTCATCATTAAGCTTGTTTTATTTCACTCTTCTGTGCCTCTGCTGTAACCTTCTCTTTGGAATGTTGCATTGATTACATTATGTGTTGCAGTTCACCAGGCTGTCCTAGCTTCATCATTTCCTCATGGTTATAAAATATCAACCTAATCTTGGGATGTATCCCTGTTATGCGTACTCTTATGCAAAGATTAATCAATAGGAGGTGCAGTAGTGCAGCATTTAGCATTGTCACCTGACAGCAAGAGGTTCTCCGGTTCAATTCTTGGCTGAGTTGTCTTCTGTGTGGACTTTGCATGTCCTGCCTGCTTTCGTGTGGGTTTTCTCCGAGTGCTCTGGTTTACTCCTACATTCCAAAGACATGCATCTAGAGTGTTTCTCCTCGGGCCTGTGCTGAAAATGGGTTCTGTCCCAGTTAGGCTTTCCCGGTAAACAAATGATAAATAAATAAAAAAACTTAAGGTTAGTATTTTCTACTGTAAGACAGCAAAATCTAACTTTCTCACAACTTGTATCAGACAGTCCTCCTCTGATGTCTTCTCTAGTCATAAGTTTCTCTCCACTAACTCACTGTTTCCTCTACCTACTTTCCTTTTTCTTATTTTTATACCATTTTTCTGACATAGCTCCTCCTTGCCTGCTGAAGATTTCTTGCTTTGGTAGCCTCATGTGGGAAGCTTCCACCTGTTATTATGACCATGCCTAGAATTTTTGCCTAATTACTTACAATTATACCAGTTTTACATTCATGTGTATTGTTTTCCTTTTGTTTTTATGTGTCATAGCTACCACTTGCACATTGTTATCATACCTGCCTCCTGTGGTTTCTTGTCATTTATTTCACTCTTTCCTTTGATATATTTACGTTTGTTCTGTTTAAAAACACAGTCTGTGATGGTAGATAGGAACTGTGTGACCCACTTTGTCAGCCCTTTATCCTACCCAGAGGACAAGCTGCCACTACAGTGTTTTCTGCCTCTTCTTACTTGTCTGTAATCTGTAAGCTTTGTAACAGCTTGCCTCAGCCATTTTTTCTAGACTTTTACATAACATTTTTGTGTGTACCAGCTTGTTTGTTCTACTCATTTAGCCCTGTCAATAGAAAAAAAATGCATTTTCAAACTCTCTCCGAGTTAACCCTACATTTTCAAATTGTGTAAACTGTGCCTTGTTTTTGAAGAGTGTCATTTTCTAAAAGACACTGGCTGTCTGAACTTTGTCAGTTCCTTTAAGATATTTTAAGCTGTTTGGACATTTCTGTCATGTGAAGCTTCTATTTTGCAAAAGGCATAATGTCAGGTTTCTTTAATTTGTATTGCTTCTGCACTCTGTACTTATTTCAGTTGATTTTCTCTTAGCAATCTCAAGCAATCACCTTGCTACATGTAATACCTCCAAAAGTGCATGAAGTATATGATACATGGTTTCCCTATAATTGTACAGGTACATAATAACATAGTATTTTTGCTATTGGTGATTCTTTCCTTGCCTTACTGCATCCTTGCATAGACGTCTTACATTTAGGTTACCTAACAAATTACCTGTTCTGCTTTGAATGTATTTGTTATTTCCATGTAACTTCTGCTCATTACTACCTCCAACTTGGCATGAATGTTTAGCCTACATTCTCAGGTCAAGATAGAAAATAAACACTCTAGGTCCATGCACCCTGGCAGATAAAAAGATGTCTACCCAGAGTACCCCTCAGTCTGTCATCTTTATTCACCTGTCTTTGACTCTTTGTTCATTCTAGCCTCTTTTGCTACACACCAAATACTATTCTACATTTAACTCTGTTTATACATTCCTACATGACTGATTTCTCTGTGTCGATCCTCTGAATCTCCCATCTGCAGTGTATTTTGTACTTGAATAAAAATGTAAATGACTCATTTATGATGAGTTTCTAGCTAACACTAACTAGCTAACTATCTTTGACTTTGGCTTACAGCTTAAAAAAACAAAACAAAAAAAAAATTTCTTGTTTTCCCGCCTTACTGAACTAGAGTAGTCCAGTTTCAGAGTTGCTGATCCCTGGGCTTTGTTTTTAGTTCCTGTTACTGATCCATTGCCTTATTAGGGAGGAGGGAAGTTTCTTTGCTTACCAGTGGGAGTGGGAAGCACTGAGCAGCCTTTCTGTCCGATTTGGTGAAGTTTCAGCCAGAAACTAGTAGTCCATTGGTCGTTTTGGGCCAATTCCTAGCTCCTTTCACCCCTCTGCTATAAAACACGCTAAACACGCGTTTTCCAGCTTGTACCAACTCAGCACAGATCCTCGTGGTGGCCTGCAGAGTGATCCAAGCAGCAGAGAGCTAAAAGAGTGACTTTCTACCAGATATAAGTATTTTTTGTGGCTTTCCCACTGTTATTTAAGCTAGCGACTGCATTTCGCCTGTTTTACTGCTACTTTAAGTGATTTCTGCATTTTACACTGTTTATTGCACTTTAAGTTACTAATTGTTGCAAATTGTTTCTGTAGGCTACACACTAAAGTGCGCTAGCTGATTTACAGCATTTATAGCATTTACTGTCTGTTTTTTCCTTGTCTCTGTAATAAAACAAAAATCTCTTGTTTTCCCGCCTTACTGAACTAGAGTAGTCCAGTTTCAGAGTTGCTGATCCCTGGGCCTTGTTTTAGTTCCTGTTACTGACCCATTGCCTTATTAGGGAGGAGGGAAGTTTCTTTGCTTACCAGTGGGAGTGGGAAGCACTGAGCAGCCTTTCTGTCCGATTTGGTGAAGTTTCAGCCAGAAACTAGTAGTCCATTGGTCATTTTGGGCCAATTCCTAGCTCCTTTCAGCCCCCTGCTATAAAACACGCTAAACACGCGTTTTCCAGCTTGTACCAACTCAGCACAGATCCTCGTGGTGGCCTGCAGAGTGATCCAAGCAGCAGAGAGCTAAAAGAGTGACTTCCTACCAGATATAAGTATTTTTTGTGGCTTTCCCACTGTTATTTAAGCTAGCGACTGCATTCCGCCTGTTTTATTGCTACTTTAAGTGATTTCTGCATTTTACACTGTTTATTGCACTTTAAGTTACTAATTGTTGCAAATTGTTTCTGTAGGCTACACACTAAAGTGCGCTAGCCGATTTACAGCATTTATAGCATTTACTGTCTGTTTTTCCTTGTCTCTGTAATAAAACAAAAAAATCTCTTGTTTTCCGCCTTACTGAACTAGAGTAGTCCAGTTTCAGAGTTGCTGATCCCTGGGCTTTGTTTTTAGTTCCTGTTACTGATCCATTGCCTTATTAGGAAGGAGGGAAGTTTCTTTGCTTACCAGTGGGAGTGGGAAGCACTGAGCGCCTTTTGTCTGATTTGGTGAAGTTTCAGCCAGAAACTAGTAGTCCATTGGTCGTTTTGGGCCAATTCCTAGCTCCCTTCAGCCCCTGCTATAAAACACGCTAAACAGTTACCACTGTTGCACACAAGAGCAGCGGTTAAACAAGGTTAAACTATTTGAGCCATCTAAATTCCACTCTTCCAATTTTCCCTTAAAACTACCTTCCTCGAGCTGTACTGCTGATCTAACCAGCATATCCTATAACTGAAAAGTTCATCTCTACTTGATTCCCAAGTAGACTATTCTCTATCTGTAAAGCCTATCACTTACTCCTACAGTACTTGCACCTTGATAAAGCACTCTTATTATAGATAGTACCCCACCAGCCTAAAACCCACTTCCCGAGTCCTTTGAAAGTCTCTTTATCTACTACTTCTAGTATGTCGAGGATCAGTTGCTAGTGTCCTCTCCAGCTCAACTGGTGAACCTGGGAATATTGAGGCAATGTTACAACTGCCTCATGTACACAGACAATCCTCTCCTTCTCCCACAAAACACAAATACATGCGAGAGATGCAACTATACGGCCAAACTGGAGGCTGAGCTCTCTCAACATAGGACTGGCAAGACCAGACAGGAGGAGAAGGTAACCACACACAATACATACCCAGTCACACATGGTACCATCACAACTTCAAATCATACACATACTCACACAAAGACATACTCGGAGGCTCTGATCAAAAATTTACCAAAACAGCAGAGGCCACCAAAGCAGACACCCAAACAACTACCACCTCACGACCCAACACATGCAACACATAGACCACACAGTCAGAGTGTCAAACAGTCACAGCCCTTAAGGCCAAACAAAATGCCAGACACACTTGTCATTGGTGATTCCATAGTCAGACACACTGACGTCCCGCTCACCAGACTGAGTAAAGAGAAGGTCACAGTAAGCTGCCTGTTGGGTGCTAGAATCCGCCACATAACGCAAGCACTCAGGTCTCTCAACAGCAGGTACAAGTACGACTCAGTCATTGTCCACGCTGGTGTCAACGACCTGAGCCTCCTTGGACTACATGAAAAGGGACATCGAGGAGCTCTCTGATTATGTAGCCCAGGCAGGTATGACCCTGACCTTGAGCAGTATCCTACCTTCACCTAGAATGATGCCACAATACAGTGATAAGATGATCAGCTTTAATAATTGGCTTAAATTCTGGTGTCATTCAAAGGGGATCAATGTCTGTCTGCCTGGGATGACATGCTGAGGGACGGCTTGCACCTGTCACCCTGGGCTTCGGATATTGGCAAAGGCTCTTGCCACCCCATAGTGCCTTTTTAGGCAAGGCTCAAATTCTAAACCTACCACCCTAGAACACCAAAAGGAAAAAACTAAGGGTAATGCTGCTCAATGCCAGAAGTCTCAATCTCAAGATGCACGCACTCGAGGCCCTTCTCAATATGGAGAACATCGATGTCTGTGCTGTGACAGAAACCTGGTTCAAGGCTCCTGAGAGCACCCCAGCACTAACAGGTTTCACCTCATATCATGCGTTCGGCCCCAAAATCCGGACAACACCAAGAAAGGAGGGTGTCCATATTCATAAAGGACACCCACACCTCAAGGTTGGTGGCAACGCACGATGCATCGGAGACCATCCAGGTGCAATTAACCATAGGCAAGACTGCTCTGCAATTTGTAGCATGTTACAGGCCACCCTCTCAAACTCAGGAACCTCACATGGCCTTCCTGAAAACATTGGAGGATAAATGTATCTCCAAACACCATCATACTAGGTGACTTCAACTACCCTAATATACACTGGGAACACTACTCAAGCCCGAACACTTTAACCCAAAGATTCCTGGAGTTCATAAACTCAAATGCCATGGAACAACTAGTCACCATCCCCACAAGAGGAGAAAACATACTTGATCTCATCATCACGAACATGGGATCAAAATGTTCAACACCGAAGTATACCCCTCACTGGTGAGATCAGATCATAAACTAATCTCGCTGGAGGTCCTCATCCCGCCCCCACCTGAAACAAAAAAGACCACAGTGAAAAACTTCTCAAAAGCCGATTTCACACTTCTAAAAACTAGTGTGGTCTCCTTTAAGCCCCTGAGCCAGTGGTAAACATTACTCAAACCGCTGAATCACTTACAAATGCCTTCTACCAGCACCTACAGGACTGCATGGATCAGGCAATCCCAAACAAAACTAAGACTCTCTGTACCAAAGGCAAGCGTCCAGTCTGGTGGACCCCAGCCATAAACAAGCTCTACAACAAAAGGAGGAAGCTACTACAAGATAGAGCAAAATCCTTGAAAGGTAAGACACCTTTGATCATTATAAGTAAAAACTAAGAGCTCTCATAAAATCATCCAAGGCAAATTTTGAGAGAAAAATCGCCAAGGACTCTAAAGAGAATCATAAGGCCTTCTTTAGCTATGTTAGAAACCTAGGAGGAAACTCCCAGATATGCTCAGAATTAGTTCAAAATGATGTGAAAATTACTGAACCTACACACATTGCCAACATACTGGCTGACAGGTTCAGTGCAAACTTCTCCCCCCCCACCGCCCAAAAGGAGAGATATCTGTTCCAGAGGATTGTAGCCCCCAAACATCTCCAACGCCCAGGTGAGAACTGCCTCACTAAGGCAAAAACACAGCATCCATGGGACGGATGGTGTCCCCGGCTGTGTGCTTCATGAACTCAACGAGGAATTAAACCCACAGTTAGGACAGCTGTTTAATCTTAGCCTCACCTCAGGATCCAAGGAGTGGCGACTGTGGTCCCACTTCATAAGGGCGGTGCCTCCACAGACCCTGGAAATTACCGCCCATTAGCTTGACAAGCCTTATCTGCAAAGCCATGGAGAGGATCATAATGGAACTCATAAATAAAGACATAGGGAACTTGCAGACTTTGGATCCAACCCAGTTTGGCTTTGTCAAAGGCAGATCCTGCCTCTTAAACTTGGTTGACTTTTTCGAGACAGTCACCAAGGCCATTGATGAGGGAAAGGCAGTCCATACAGCCTACCTCGACCTGGCAAAGGCCTACACAATACCCCACTCAGGTATCATCGAAAAACTCATCAGCTTGAATGTAAACCCATACATCACAAGATGGGTTGCAAACTGGCTAAGTGACAGAACCCACAGGGTCAGAGTTGCTGGAGCCATGTCAGACTCAAAGCCTGTCACAAGTGGTGTCCCACAGGGCTCAGTCCTGGGTCCACCCTTGTTCGGCATCTACTTTTCTGAAGTACAAGCAAACACAGGAGGGTTATGGCTGACAAAGTTTGCAGATGACTGCAAACGCCATAGTCGAAAACACATCTGACACAGATATCCTCCAGAAGGGCCTCACAGAAACGGATAACTGGTGCCAGAGCCATGGCCTGAAGTTAAACGCCAAAATGCATAGTCATACCCTTCGGGAAAAACAAGGTTACCCCTAGCTACCATATAGGTGGCAATCCACTGAGCACAGAAAAAGTCATCAGAGATCTGGGGACCCAGGTTGACAGTAGCCTTTCGTTTGACACTCATGTTGCTAAAGTAGTTAGGAAAACCTTCTATATCACCCACTTGATCATGAAGGGATTCACATCTAGATCAAGGGAGGTCATCGTCCCCCTGTACTCATCACTCATTAGACCTATGATTGAGTACAATGCCCAATGTATCTGACCAGACACCTGCTGCAGCTTGAAAGGCCCCAAAAGTTCCTCACCAAAAGGATAAAGGGTCTCAAAAATATGTCTTATGCTGCCCGACTGAAAGAACTCCAGCTCTATTCAGTCTCATACCGCTTGCTCAGAGGTGACCTGTGCCTGACATATAAGGCCATGTCAAACCCAGATTTGATGAATATGCTTCACCTCAAAAATCTAGATCCCTCAGAACCACAAGGGCGGAGACTTAAACCTTGACACGGTTATAAATAGAATGTGCTGGAGGGACAGATTCATCACCCAGAGACTCCCTATGCTGTGGAACAAAATCCCGGTACATGTGAGGCAGAGCACCTCTCTGGCCTTGTTCAAGAGGAATCTTGACCAATGGATGGGAGATTGCAGATATACCCCAGGGATTACTTCAGTGTCACTGCTTGACAGAGGCACAGCAAAATGATAGGCATAGTTTTTATTCAAACTAAAGGGGTGGCGAAAGCCATATAACTATGGGCTAGGCTTATAAATGCCCTTGGGCAGATAGCCTAGTATGAACCTATGAACCTATGAACCTATATTACTTTATACTATTGCTTTCTATTTTTCTTATGGAATTATTCTATATAGTTTGCTCTTCAGTGTCTTATGTTATCTTACATTTGTATGAAACTTCTCTTTTGTATTGTTCATGATGCACCCACATTTTCTTAGGCAGGTATTACTAATGCATATACTGCATTGTATTTCTCCAGTTACCCATGATATATCAGCTTACCAGTGTGTGATATTTTCTTATCTATTCACATGGCATGCTTGTCTTACATGGCGTTTGTAAAAAACATTATTGTTCTGTATTAGTTCTGTGCTGTTTTCATGTGAGATGCATTGTCATGCATGTGCTTAATGTTTCGGTTATATGCAAGATCTTCATGTTCAACATTTTCTGTCTGAGCCACCAGTGAATAGGGGCTCTACCCAGCTGGAAGTTTGCAACTAGCAAAAATAAAATAATTACTCATCCCCATGTCTATTGACTTGATTTTATATAACATAAGGTACAACATAATTATTTATGAGAGGCTACAGTTGCCAGCATTTAAATACTTGCAAATGGTAACACAGACTTTGATGCATTATTTATAATAGACCCTGAAAACACACCTACGTATTAAAAGAAACTGCATTCTTTCATGTTACTCAACATGTTCAGCTGTGTTCTGTCTGATGCAAGTTTAAGCCTGGAGATGAAATAGAAAAAGCTGAAAAGAATGGAGATGCAAATTTGGTTTATTTGGAGTGAAGGTGTGTATCTGATGGTATGCTAAATTAAAATATCTATTAAGCAACAGCACATGAAAAGCTGAAATAAGAAGCACCTGATTGAACAGGTGGTGAACCCACCCACATACTACCTTCCATGGTGTGGGTGGAAACTCCCAACTTTGGAATCTGTCAATCTTCAACAATCTGTGTGTCAGCATTCAAGACATGCATTTTTGTTTTTTTATGAGAGAAACAAACTAAGACTAACACACCAGCTGTTATGATGAATGTACTTTTATACTAATATGAAGCTCCTAATCTTGGAGGCCTCATAACTCATTGATGAGGATGGTTAAGGTACACAACATATATTTTTGCCCACTAGACAATCTACTGAGATCTATTAAGAGACACAGTTCATTTGGGTATGGTGGTCATGCCACACTGATTATGTGAAAAGCTGGTTTCACCTCAGGGGGATGGTATGACAAGTTGTGCTTTATTTTAATTATCTAATTCATACATTTGTTAACCAGGTAAGTAAACTTATCCTTACAGACCTTTTCCACTCCAAATGAAGCCATGAGGGCATCAGCAAATTCAGTATACACAGACAGTTTAAACTAGAGAGACAGGCAGAGAAAAGTGGAGCAAGTACCCTGTACATATCCTTGCAGAAAAAAAAGGGAGTGAATGCAAACTTCACAAACAAAATAATTGGATCAAACTATGGCCCCTAAATTATAAGGTAGAGGGAACCTAACAGTACTGGTACTAAGTGAGGGACATTAGCAGTGAGGGAACCTGACAGTATTGGCACTAAGTGACAGACATTAGCAGTGAGGGAACCTGACAGTATTGGTACTAAATGACAGACATTAGCAGTAAGGGAACCTGACAGCATTGGTACTAAATGACAGGCATTAACAGCAAAGGAGCCTGACAGTAGTGGCACTAAGTGATGGGCATTAGTAGTGAAGGAGCCTGACAGTATTGTTACTAAATGACACACATTGGTGTGATGGAACATGACAGTATCGCTACTAAATGACACACATTAGCAGTGAGGGAACCTGACAGTATTGGTACTAAATGACAGACATTAACAGTGAGGGAACCTGACAGTATTGGTACTAAATGACAGACATTAGCAGTGAGGGAACCTGACAGTACTGGTACTAAATGACAGACATTAACAGTGAGGGAACCTGATAGTATTGGTACTAAATGACAAACATTAACAGTGAGGGAATCTGACAGTATTGGTACTAAATGGCAGGCATTAACAGCAAAGGAGCCTGACAGTAGTGGCACTAAGTGATGGGCATTAGTAGTGAAGGAGCCTGACAGTATTGTTACTAAATGACACACATTGGTGTGATGGAACATGACAGTATCGCTACTAAATGACACACATTAGCAGTGAGGAAACCTGACTGTATTGGTTCTTAGTGATGGACCATTAGCAGTGAGGGAACCTGACAGTATTTTGCACTAAGTGATGGACATTAGTAGTGAGGGAACCTGACAGTATTTTGCACTAAGTGACTGACATTAGCAGTACCCATACTATTTGGTGAGCAACATGAGGTGCTAGTTTGAGGATGGCATTTAACGGAACTGCATTTTATTCCAGATTCCAGAAGCAAAAAATTAACTGAACCAGCTTTTTCCTGTTGCCAGTGCAATGTTTTCACATAATTCCCTCCCATGAAATTGTTATGCATGAGGTTGTAAGAAAAAAAACTTGACAACAGCCAAGACCACCTGGCTCGCCTAGTCATTCTATTGTCCTACCAATTCAGGTAAAATAAACACTACCTGTTCTCTGAATACCCCTTCTTACTTATGACCAGTGGTCCTTTTCTTACTGTCATAGAGAGCCTCTCTCGAACCACATAAAAGTCATTGAGTTCCCCCTTGCATAACAGAAAAGTATTTTGGGCCTCCTCATATTTAACACACACACACACACACACACACACACACATATATATATATATATATATATATATATATATATATATATATATATATATACACATATATATTATATACTGTATGATATGTTCCATGGGACAGATGCAGACTTACTCCCACCCCAAACAGCAAAGCAGCAGACAGACAGACACACATGCATGCACACACACTCTCTCTCTCACACACACACACACGCACACACACACACACACACACACACACACACACACACACACACACA
>NC_056743.1:1583367906-1583639420 GCF_019279795.1 Protopterus annectens
GACATACATGGACACTTTCAATTGCTGGGTGTATTAAAACCATTACATATGCATGCAAATGAGTTTACTTTATTAACAAGATCATTGAACAAGTTGTGGTAATCTACAGAAGATGGACATCAGTAAAGGCCATAAATATTATCCCTACCCAGTATCAATCTGAATACTTTTAAAATGGTTAAATAATACCTTTCAATTTGTTATCGCAATGGTCACGTCAGTGTGATGCTATATTTTTTACTGTAACCAGGTACAGTTTAGATGCACAGAAAAAGAAATTGGTATATGCATTAGTAACACTAGTATACAACACTTTTCAAGAGTTAAGTGTGTGTTTTAATTTCAAAAAGGCTTCTGGCTGCACAAGTGGAGAAGGATGTTAGAGTTATGCTTATCTTGATGGAATGATAGTGGGTTCTATGCTTGCTTTCATTCATTTTTCTGCTGGTAATGGTGGTAGCATATGTCATTTGGAGAGACAAAATTGTTATCTCAGTTAGGAATGTGATGTTTATGCATTGTTCAAGAACTATAGCTTTCACTTAGTCTGAAATGCATTTTGTTTATATAAAATGGTCTGAAATTGAGGATATGACATTTGCAAGGTATTGCTCTCCAAGAAGGCTGGATAACCTTTGCGGATGTACTTTTGTAAATCAAACGTGTGCAAATTGGTTTGTGTAATGGTAAGGGCTCACTTTTGTTGAAGGAAATTATGATTTGAATATCAGTGCGCTTAACAGCAATATGGATCATTTTGATTTCTCAGGGAACATGTTTAGCTTTCTTGGGCTGAAATCTGTAAAACACACTTTAATCTTTTCAAGGGATGTATTTTGTTATTACAGTGTATATGAATGCAGTTATTTAAAATAAAGTAGAGCTTTAGGGGTCATAATGGCATTTTTTCACAATTAAATCAACAGTTAGTGCACATTCATTCACTGTCCGAAACCTGCTTTATCCAATTCAGATATGCAAGGATGATAAAGCACCCCAGTAATCAATGAGCAAAAGGCTGAGAAACTACCCTAGACAGGACATATGCGAAGGCACATTCACACACTCATACATTCACACAAGCACATATATGCATGCGTGATACACATACCTAGTTTGGCAATACCTTGGATCAGTTATCCACATACTTTTAGCAATGATATGTTGTCTGCACATTGAGTCTGGAGACATGGAATTTCGTTCACACCCAGGGTTGCACTACAGTGGGTTAAGGACATATTCCTTTTACTTGCCTTACAGTGCTCTACACACTGCCAAGTACTGTCAGGGAAATGCTTTGGGCCTTATAATGCCATTCCTTAACTTAATTACCTCAGCACAACAGTTAAGGTAGGACCTTTCGTCAGAAAAACACAAACGCACGTGTGAGCTCATACACGGAGGGGCCTTACAATGCAACATCTCATAGTTGGTATTTTATATATATATATATATATATATATATATATATATATATATATATATATATATATATATATATATATATATATATATATATATATATATATATATATATATATATGGGTTACCTTCACTTCCCCTAAAGCTCATTTGACTGACATTCATTTGATAGAGACAAAATGACTGACACTTCATTTCCCATAAAGTTCACTTCCCCTAAAACTCATTTCCCTGACAATTAGTACTGGCAGTGTGTAGAGCACTGTAAGGCAAGTAAAAGGAATATGTCCTTATCCCCAAGGTAGTGCGACCCTGGAGTTATATATAGTTAGGAGGGGTTTGGGGGGCACAGACCCCACCTAGTTTGATTTTATATTCTCTGCTTTTGGTTTTATATTGTTCAGTAAAACCAAACTAGGTGGGGGGCTAGCTGTATATCCTAACTCCAGGGTTGCACTACAGTGGGTTAAGGACATATTCCTTTTACTTGCCTTACAGTGCTCTATACACTGCCAAGTACTGTCAGGGAAATGAGTTTTAGGGGAAGTGAAGGTAACCCAACCCCTGCTAATTATATATACCAACTCTGAGATCGCACTACAGTGATGAAAGCACAGATTTCCCAATCTTCACTGTACCGCGATCTCACAGAAAAACACGGCATTTTTTTTTTTTTGCGTATACAGCCATTCGATATTTTGGATTTTCCTTCTTCTAATAGGAACCCGATATATGGACGTACAGATAATATATGCAAATATATATATATATATATATATATATATGGATTACCTACACAAACCATCATTTGATTAACAGTCAAAAGACTGACAACAAAATATTGACACTGCAAAATGTCGACACAGTAAAAATATCTAAACACAAAATACTGACAAAATGGAAGCTGTACAACTGAAGTTTTATGCCCTTTATCATACTGTTGTATGACCTCGGAGTTGGTATGTATAGTTAGCAGGGGTGTGGAGGGTGCAGGGGGGGCTTGCCCCTTACAAAAACATGGACAAAATGTGGTTTGATTGTGTCAGATTTTTCAATAGTTTTCTATGAGGTTAGATTTTGTCACATTTTTTAATGTTTTTTCAGATGAGCTGGTAATTATGTATACCAACTCAAGGTCACACAGCAGTGTGGAAAGGACATAAACTTTCACTGGTATGACTTCTATTTTGTCAGTATTTTGTGTTCAGATATTTTTACTGTTTGACATTTTGCAGTGTCAATATTTTGCTGCCAGTTTTTTGACAGTCGATCAAATGATGGTTAGATTATGTGTAGGTAACCCTCATATGTATGTGTGTGTGTGCATATATATGTGTGTGTGTGTGTGTGTGTGTGTGTGTGTGTGTGTGTGTGTGTGTGTGTGTGTGTGTGTGTGTGTGTGTGTGTGTGTGTGTATACTACAACTGAAGCCTCAGCTCTTCATACTGTCAGTAATCCTCCCACATGCTAGGGGCCCCTATAGCGGCATACTTGAAGCATTATTATCCTATGGTTAATGAAGGAATTTACCTTATACACACGCACACACACACACACACACACACACACACACACACACACAGTCATGCAAACACAAACAGTCAATCTGCTTAGCACAGTGAAAAAAAATATGTGCATTCTAACATTTTCTTTAAACAACATTTTACACCTTCATGTTAGCATTTAGATGAGCTGATATGCACACCTGTGAACCTCTATACTCCATTTTCAGGGGGTGCAGATACCAACTCTTGTGCTATAATGTAGCTGTCTTCTTCAAACTTGCTTGGAGAAACGACTAAGCTGCGCTGCATATGTAAAGTGGACATCCCTCACGTTCTCAATGGTCCTTCTTCCTTTCTCATACCTACCCTGCCTAGGAGAGATAGGAGATAAACAGATAAAGTAAATGTCACCTCTATGAATAAAATTAAATTGGTGTATTCTATTATCCAAAGGTCTGGCCAAATCATACTGGCTCAAAGTTATACCCATCATGTGTCCTGTCAGAAAAGACTCAAGGTGACATAGTCTGAGCAAAACAAGGTCTGCAGATGTTAAAAAGATTTTTAATGTGACTGACTTTTCTAAAAAAAAGTAATTAATTATTATTAATGGTCATTTTATCAGTAGAGTACTCACCACTGTTGTGTTTAACATACACGTGTCAGTTTTTATGTATATGGCATTTTCAGGGAATTAAAGTAAAACTGGTATATAGTAAATGCATAGTTATGTACAAATATTTCCATTTTGTTAATAATCAGAAGCAGTCAATCTGATTTTATAAAATGACTATATAAAATAATCATTACTCATAGAAATAATTTCCTCTGGAATGTGTTAGCTTGGGATATTAACTACCAGCATAGTATGCCTTGAGAGGTTTGTAAGTGCAAACACTTCTAGCTGTCTGAATATTTTTGCATGATTTTTATGATCTAGTTAAGTCTGCATTTGTCTCTTTGCATGAATATTGCAGTGACTGTTTTCCACATAAAAAGGGTGTTCAGATTAGCTTCTTATCAGATTCCTGCCTTTTCTTTTGCATTGCAGCATTTTCAATTACACCAGATTGTGGAGTAAACTTATCTTTCTTTTCGGTTAGTGTGGCAGCTGGCGATTATTTGTACAGCAGGCTGTGAAGAAGAAAACAAAAAGATTGTATAACTCGGCTTTGTTATTGCTGCTGAATCTTGGACTTCTTACCTCTGCTGTATCTACAGGCTAATTAAAGTGGATGTTTCCTAGAATAAACGGCTCATATCTGGGAACAATAATGGCATTACTGTTTCACTATTGCAAATAATATATAATTCACAGCACTTTACAATTTTGTACATTGCAACACGGATTACTCTAACTTCTGTTCTAACAGAAGCAAGTCAGAATTGATAGTGTAATGGCCATACTGTAGCCACAAACTAGCAGTTATTTGACAACAGCCTTATGTCACAGAGGTAAGGTACCCATTTGTTCCTCTGCTGAATTGAGCTCAGAAATGAGACTGAACTGTTTGCAACAAGATTAACTGGGGTGAGCAAAATAGGATGAATTAACTGTTAGACTGGTCTGCTATCCTTGGGATGTACCTTCTGCTGCTTACGTGGCTGATGGTGGGGAGCAGAGGTCAAGCAGGGAGATGCTAAGAACAAAAGTGTGTGGGGGTGAACCTTGTTGCTTGCACTGAGTGGAGCTGTACCTACAAAGCAATGATAACATTGTGCATTGTTTTGTAAAGGTAGGATCATTTATAGGCTAATGTCCCTTCATTTTCTATGCTCTTACCAGCCAGTAAACTTGCTTGCTATTTCCACAAGAAAGTAACCCAGGAAATGATTATGTCTAATCCTGTGTAGAAACAACAATAAGTCGCTGGGTTGAGGCTCAGTAGGCTCTGTAAGATGTTAGTTATGTCATGGTCATCAGTGAATAGATGGAGTACAAGGAAAATCACATGAAAAGAAAATTAACAGTTACTTTTTAGAACAAGAGTCCCTGGACAGTAGCCACATTGACATTGTACCTTGACTCAAATAAATGCAATTAAGTCCTGAAGCCTTTGTTAAAGTTTACATGTTGTATTTTTGCAAATAAATTGAAACATATATCCCAAGCTCTTTTCTATCCCATTGATTTAATTTTTTTTTCTTGCTACATCCTAATTTATGTGTTTCAAACTGTTGAGGTATACAGCCTCATAGCTGAGTTAACAATGCATTCCCACTGTGAAAGAAGTAATCTGACAGTGTAACACAGATGGTTACAGTTATAAAAGTGCTAACAAGTTTTATCCCGTAGAGCTGGCTTTGATTTCCTCAATGTCTGCTTGCATGCTGTGCGACTGTCAGCTGCTCCCTTTATGAGATGAAAACTTCTAGGCCACTACACCCCCCCAAAAAAAAGAGATGTTTCTGCTTAGTCTGTCTTGCATTATTAAAATGTTTGTACACTATAAAGTAGCAAATTTTTCACATTCAGGTACTAGATGAAAAAATGACATGTAACTGGGCATCTACTATTGTGTGGGTAACAGCTTCATGGTTATAACAGCCAGTGGTTTCCTAGTATGACCCCATTTTAGGTGGGTCTATATTATAAAATTGACCGCTTAGCTTGTCGAACACCCAAACGTCGACAGCTAAACAGCGAAAGCTTAAAACCGCGAACGGCCACTTCTACGAAGTTTTTCATAGGGAAAAACTTTGCTTGGCCATTGGACACTAAAACAAACTTTTAAACCCTAATTAAGTGGGGGGCTTTGACCCCCACACACCCCTAACTAAATATACCAACTCCAAGATCGCTCTATATTGGGGAAAAGGGCAAATTCACAATAACAGCCAAGCAAATTTTTTCCCCTATGAAAAAAATGCACGGAGCTGGCCATTCGCAGTTTTAAGCTTTCGCTGTTTAGCTGTCGACATTTCAGTGTTCGACAAGCTAAACTTTCACTGTACTAACATAGACCCTTTTAGGTTTGTAATACTGCTTGAAATTACTTGGTTGACTGCCAAATCATCTTATTTATCCAGGTCATTTTAAGGTTGTTCATTTATGGTAAGGTGGTACAGCGGTAGCATTGTCGCCTCACAGCAAGAGGTTCTCCCGTTCGATTCTCAGCTAGTGTGTGGGGAGTGCCTTCTGTGTGGAGTCTGCATGTCCTCCCCATGGGTCAAGTGGCGTTCTGAAAGACATGCGTGAATGGGCATGCCTTCGTTGAAGGTTGGGCGTCGAGCTAGCAAAGATCTACTGCCAATCATTAGCGGACCGGAGTTCCGCTGTGGCAACCCCTAACCAGGAAAAGCCGAAAGACAAACAACAACAACAATATTGCTACAGATTCTAATGGCATTTTCCTGGCCATTTATTTTTAATCAGCTTTCAGGTGTCACATTATATCTTTCCCAATGTAGAGCTGTATGTGTTTTTCAGCCTGAGCTTTCTTACAGTCATTTAGCAGATATTGCTTTCATGATTTATAAACACACCAAACATGAGAGATTTTATGCAAATAAGATTTGCATAATAAGATTGCATGCAAGTTAGTGCTCATTTCGAAAAGTGTTAAAAGGTGTTTCTAATTATGTACAATATTAGTCTACTTGCATGTCCGTGATGTAATAACTAGGTGTTATATGTGTGAATGTCTGTGAAAATAGTATATATGTTGTCTGTACATTGAGTCTGGAGACATGGAATTTCGTTCAGTTTTTGTACTTATGTTATTTCTAAATGAAAGTTTACTTTAACTTTATTTTTAATATTGATCCACTGATTTTTATATGTGTACATTGTGCATATAGTCCTGTTTATTTTTCTTCAGTTTCACAAAGTCACATCCTGTTAGAGCAGGAATTTATCTTTACAACAGGGAACATTTGCATATCTTTAAACCATTTTCACCCACATCTGCTACCTGTCTTTGTCTTGCAGAGTAATCATAGAGATAGATGCTGTAATGGGCTTTCATAGTAACTTGCAAGTGGTGTCCTGGTGACACTAGGAGATGTAGCACCACCCTGTGGCAAAACACCATGTTGACACTCATTCATCTACTCTCTATGCTTTACCTATGGCTCCAGAACACCATTATAAGTTGATCCCCTTCAGAAGCTTGAAGTTTCAGAACTTCAAACTTCAAAAGGCTGCGACCATAAGATCAAAGTTTTGAAACTTCGTACGTTTTGAATGGAGGTTGCCGTACAGAGCGGAATGGGATATTTACCATTTTCCTCACAGTAGTGCAATCTTGAAGTTGGTACATTTAATTAGCAGGGGGTGGGAGGTGTAGGGGTGCTTGCCCCCCCCCTTGCAAAAATGTAAAAAAATATTTTTTGTTTTTATTTTTTTTTTGTCCTTGAAAGGAAGGATAAAACCAGGAACCAAAGACCAAAATACGCTGCTTGGTAGCGATAAAGGCTGTCCTCTGATAGTAATTCCACTATAACACCCGGAACCAGCTGAAAACTTTATTCCAAACGTGCAGGTTAGAACCACAGTACATATAAAAACATCGATGCCAAGATAAAAATAAAACAAAAATACAACTGGATTTAGCGCGCTTTCATCTCTTAACATGAGACTTCATCAGAATCCATTAATTTTCATTTAAAAAACACTTAAATAATCCATCTCTATCTCCTATTGGTTCAAAATTGGCGCTCTAAACTTGAACTCCCATAGAAAACACTCAAGATGCTTCTAAATGCTGTGTCATCATCAATAGCATAACGTGAACATTAAATACATATAAATACATTTAAATACATATAAATACGTTTAAATACATGAAAAAACTAATACTTGTTCTTGTTTTCATACATTCTTATTTTCGTAAAATTCAGAACTATACTTATTTCTTCAATAAATGTCATTGGGTATTAAATATTAAATAATACTATCAAATATAAATAAAAATAATAGTAAATCATTTATAAAATTTATAAAATAAAATTTTATATAGATGGAGTTTATATTAATAAAATTTATGTAATAAAATAAGCTCCGTTCTGATGAGTTATGGATTGTTGTTGTCTGTTATTGTTACTTATTCTTCATATTTCTATTTACTTTTTGGGTTTTGAGACAACAATTTTAGGGCCGGTTTGATGGAAATTTGATCATTCATTCCTAAATTGACACAGGAATCCAATCTAATCTTCTAAATCATCTCCCTGTATTCCAGAAAATCTCCCAGTCACCATCCCTCTCACTCTGTTTGACAACTTCTAAAACCCAGAATTTTATATTCATGTTTGTACATTTCAGGGTATGTCTGTAGATAGCATTATTCACATTCTTCTTATTGATGTCTCTAATATGTTCATATATACGACTTCTCAGGTTTCTCTCTGTTTTTCCCACATAATGTGCCCCACATGTCATACAAAATGCCACATATACTACCCCTTTTGTATAACAGCTGGAGTATGAGTAACTTTTCAATTTTGAACCTATATTAGGAATATATAATTCCTTTTCTCCTAGTATAAATGGGCATTGAGCACATCTTCCACATTTGTGGGTCCCTACCTTATTACTTGCCCCTTGATTGACTTTGTTAGTATTATTTTCCTTTTCCAAGATATTCTTTAGGTTCATGTTTCTCCTAAAACTGTATTTTAATTGCTGTCGAAATATATCAATTCTGGTTGGTATCCTTTTGAACATGTTCCATATTCCATTAATACTTCTTTGTATCCGTCCTATATCATAATGGTAGGTTAAAACCAATCTAGGAATGTCAGTATTTTTACTTTCATTGTCATTGTTGTTGTAATAACTATTCACCCTATTCTCATTCATTTCTTTAATTCCTAATTCTTGCTTCAATAGGGGCTTATATTCTGTATCTCTTTTCTTTATAACTTCTTTTTTGATCTTCTCAACTATCTTCTCTGGATACCCTCTTTCTACAAACATGTTTTTAATGTTGTTAATTTATTTAATAAAATCATTTGGGTCAGAAGTCATCCTAGACACCCTGATCATTTGGCCCTTTATTATGTTCTTTTTAAGGTGAGGTGGGTGGTCACTTTCATAGTGAAGATATGAATTAGAATAACAGTCTTTTCTATAAACATTAGATTTGTATTCCATCTTAACATAATCCTTGTTTATCCTGACGTCTAAATAATGTATCACATCTTTGTTACTGTCAAAAGTAAATTTTAAAAAAGTAGTACTATTATTTAAAAACTCCATGAAGTCACTAATTGTTTCATAAGCACCGTCCCATACAATAAAAATATCATCCAAGAACCTGTAGTATCTTACTATGTTATGTTGAAACCTAGAATGGAAGACATATTGTAATTCCCAATATAGCATAATAATATTGGCTTAGATGGGGGCGTAAGCTGATCCCATTGCCACTCCATCCAACTGTTGGTATATTTCTCCCTGAAAATAAATTAAGTTGTATTTCAAGACCAACTCCATATGTTCCGTTGCCAGTTTAAATTCATCTGCCATCAATATTTGGAATTCCACAAGCATTTTATTTTTTTATTATTAGGTTTTCGAAGTTCAAAATTTCTATCTTATGGGCTTGGTTGTTTGAAGTTCGAAATTTTGAAACTTTGAGCTTTTGAAGTTGATCCCTATAAGCAGGATCAGATGATCTGTTCACAATTAGTCCAGTAGAGGACACTGTTTGTAAGTGTGAGGTCCATCTGCAGCAAGTCTTGAATTAGCTCTCATTATTTTCATGATGCTGAACTCACATCCTTAGTGGAAAATTGCTGGACAAGAATGTTCATCTATACCTTTCAGTGGCTATACATCCCGTAAAGTCTGTCTGTTTTTCAGTGTTCTAGATGGGACAGGCTTAGGAGAAGTGATCCAAGGTTTCCACCAGAACTACCAAAATTTGAATATGTAGGTTTCTCCATATCTATTATCAACTCAACAAAATCAGAACAGGTCAATTAAGGTCAATTACCTGCAAACTGAGGGTGGAGCTAGGAACTAAACATTCTATTCACGGGATAAAATAAAACATTCCACGGCTTTACTAGAAAGGCTCAACCAAACTCTGCCACAACTGGCTGTGAGGGGAAAATTTAGTTTGTTTTTGCTTTCTTCAATTTTTGTGTTGCTTTATTGCCTTCTATTTTGCATGCAGTGATTCATTTTCTTTATACTGTGTTTTACTTGTATTATGTTTTTAATTGCATATTTAAAATCAGAACGAGACCACAGCTGTGACTCTTGTGAGTCACACAGAAATTACTTTTTTCCAACCCTTTCACCCTGCTACTGTCATGTTTTTAAACTCCACTGTCTTTCTAGCTGCCTGCCCCTTTTGTTAATTTGAACACATATCTCCTTCCCTCTCTTCTTTCATTGACTATTGTGAGTAAGCACAAAATTTTCATAGGATCATAGGAAGTTACTAGACTAATGGCCCTAGGGCCCTTACAAGCCTAGCCAAGTTCTGCCATTGTTTCCATGATCATCGCCTATTGCCTGTCCAGGAGAGACACAGGTGGAACTCCCAGAGTGAATTTATGGTTGCCCATCCAATCATCCAGACTGCGCTTGAAGAGGAGCAAAGAGGTGCTCTGCTTGACATGAATTGGGAGTCTGTTCCACAGGTGTGGTAACCTCTGGGAAACAACCCTGTCCCTTGAGCATATTCTACTAATGTCGCATACCAGGTTAAGGTCTTTAGAGCATTAACCTCTGAGCCATTGTACTTATGGATATGCAGCATTTCCAATAAAGCAATGCCAGAGATTGCCTTATATGCAAGGTAGAGATTGCCTCTGAGTAGTCCATATGAAACAGAGTAAAGTGACAGTGATTTCAGCTGATCCACATAAGACAGATGCTGAATACCTTGAATTCCCCTTGTGAGGAACGTATGTGGGTTATCCAATTGCTGCAGGTGCAACAAAGGTACATACCAAAAGGGGCATTGTACCCAATTATTAACCTGCTGAAGGAAGAGTACAGGGAGGTTATAACTTCTTTTTTTCTGGAGGCAATGCCCTTATTTATGAGATGAGCAATATAGAATCCCCTTCATACCACTGTAGAGACATGGTGATCAAAGGTAAGGTTGCTGTCAACCTGTGTGCCCAGGTCTCTCACCACTGAGTGGTGTGCTTAGGGTGTTTCTATTGATGGGGTAGTTAGCAGGAACATCGCTCTTACTGAAAGGGATGATAACACGTTTTTTTGCATTGAGTTTAAGGCTGTGACTTTGGCACCAGTCATTTGTTTGCATAAAACCATCTTGTAGGATGTTGACATCATTTGGGGATTCTATGACAGCTCCCAGTTTGCAGTCGTCAGCAGACTTTGTCATCCACAGACCTTTAGTTTTTGTTTGTACTTCGGAGAAATAAATTCCAGACAGTAGAAGTCCCAGGACTGATCTCTGTGGAATACCACTGGCTACAGGTCTGCTGTTCATGGTGGAGTCCCTATTTTGACTGTATGGGTTCTATCGGTGAGCCAGTTAGTGACCCACCTAATGATATAAGGGTTGATACCTAGCAGGGTGAGTATGTCAATAATGCCTGAGTGGGGAATAGTGTCAAAAGCCTTGGCCAAGTCCAGGTAGGCTGTATGCACAGTTTTTCTCTGTCCAGGCTCTGGTGACTGTCTTGAAGAAGTCCACCAGGTTTAACAGGCATGATCTCCATTTGACAAATCCAAACTGAGTAGGGTCAAGTGTTTGGAGATTACCTATATCTTTGTTGATAAGGTCCATGATGATTCACTTCGTGGCCTTGCAGATAAGGCTAGTCAGGCTAATAGGTCTATAATTCCCAAGGTCAGTGGAAGCACCATCCTTGTGCAAGGGGATAACGGTGGTCATTTTTCATTCAGCTGGGACAAAGCCAGTGCTTAGACTATGATTGAAAGCAGTACCCAATGGTGTTGCTAATTCTTGTTGGAGTCCATGTAGGACGCAGCCTAGGATGTTATCAGGTCCCATAGATGCCTTGTTTTTGGCCATAGAGAGGGCATTTAGAGATACAAGGTGGGGGACAGGTGGAAGGAATGTCATGGGGTATGTAGGGTGGGGACAGGAGAGTGAAGTTTTCATAGAACCTGTCAGCTAAAAGGTTTGCTATGTACACAGGCTCAGTTTATGTGGCATTAACTACCAATTTGGCGCAAATCTGGGTCTTACCTTTTAGCCTATGGATGTAACTAAAGAACACCTTATGGTTGTCCTTAGTTGAGGATGCTAATTTGGATTTGTAGTTTGCTTTGGAGGACTTCACAAGAAGTCTTATTTGCTTGTTTAAGCTGAGGAGGGAGTGCTTCCAGTTTAGGGCATGGTCACTCTTACTTTTGGACAACAATTTCTTTCTCTTATTGTCAAGTCTGTGAATGGCAGTTGTCCACCAGGCAAGTTTGCTCTTGCTTGAAGAGCTTGTTTTTGGTCCTAACAGGTACAAAGGTGTCAATGCAGTTATACAGGTGTTTATAAAAAACACTGGCATAGAACTTGTCATAGTTGCCAGTTACATCTGAGGGGTGAGGTGCAATGAAGCTATTTATACCATCCCTTAGTAGAATATAATCTGCTTTGATGAAGTGTTTTAGTTTAGTTGTTGCTGGGGTGTGGTGATAGTTACTTCAAATGAGACTGATTTCTGGTCAGATATAACAAGGGAAGACATCACAGTGGGTGTGCTGCAGCAGTCCCCCATATTGGTAAGCACCAGGTCCAAGATGTTGGTGCCCTTAGTTGGGGTGTCCACCAGCTGGTCCAGGGCACTGGATTTAATGAACTCAAGGAACCTTTGAGCAAGTGAACTTGAGCATGAGTAATTTACCCAGTCAATGGATGGGTAATTAAAATAACCTAGAACCATGGTGTTCAGATGTATCTTGATGGATTCCAGTACATCCAACACCATGGTTCTGGGTGAATGGGTGTCTTGAGTCATGAAGGGGATCCTGTAGCTAGCAATGACTTAAATAGGTGTCCTACCAACAATTAGTTGAACCTGAAGTGTCTCCAGGAAATCATACTGTTTAACCAATCCATAGGTGTATTTATCTTTAACACATATTGATACACCACCTCCTTTAGTTTTCACACTGTCCGTTCATGGTCTGAATGTGTGGCAGGAGGTGTAGCCCGGTATGTCTGGGGTGCTTTCTACTGCCTAGAACCAGGTCTCTGTGACTGCACAGATGTCAGCTTCTTCCAAGGTGAGGACTGCATCCAGTGAGCGCAGTTTCACGCTAAGACTCCTAGCATTTACCAGCATAAGCTTGAGGTTGTTTTTTTGATGAAATCCTTCCATCACGAATTTTGTCCTTCTGACATTGCCTAAAACAGGCACTATGGAGGTGGCAAAAGCTTTTCCAGTAACCAAAATCCCAGGGATGACAGATGAAGACCATCTCTGGCAAAGCATTGAGGTCTATCGAGCATATCATCCCAGGCTGACAGAAACTGGATCCCCTTAGAATGACAGCAGAAACTAAGCCAATTATTAAAGTCAATGATTTTCTACTGGTATTGTGATATCATCCTAGGTGAGGGTGATATGCTGCTCAAGGCTAGGGACATACCTGCCTGTGACACATAATGAGAGAGTTCAATCATGACTCTCGTCATGTAGGCTAGGGAGGTACATTTCAAGTCGTTCACACCAACATGTATTATGACCAAATCATAATGATACTTGTTGAGAGACTTGAGTGCCTGCATGATCTGATGAACCCTGGTACCAGAAAGACAGTTGAACATGAATTTATCCTTGTTCAGCCTGGTGAGGGGGATGTCTGTGTGTCTCACTATAGAGTCTCCTATGATGAAGCTATTTGGACTGGATGTGCATTGCCTTATGGGCTTTGATGTTGAGACAATAGTGCTTGTGTCATTATGTTGTTTTCTTATGTATGTGTTTTGGAGGCCTCTGGTGTTTAGGTAGATGTTTTGTGAGTACTTTTGCATATGTTGGTATATATGTATGTTGTATGTCATGAGTAGGCATTGTGGTAGGTGGGCTGACAACCCACTCTATATTTTTATTTATTTTTATTTTATTTATTTATTTATTTTACATTTGTTAACCAGGTTAGTCTGGCTGAACTTTTGGCTCATTTTCAGCAGAGACCCGAAGAGAAAAGCTCCTCAGGACTAGAATTTATTAAATTTTAGTAACATAGTAGTAACAGTAATATTGTAACATAGTAGTAACAGTAATATTACTATATATTGCACAAAAGAGCTGTGATTCCAGATTCATAATGTAGGTGCATCTCTCACAAATGGTACAGGAATGATTTAGGAGTAGGGAGTTGTCAGTATACATGAGACAGTTGCTACACTATCTCAGTAGACCCACGTCAACCAGGCTGGTAGGAGAAAAGGAGGGAAACTGATAGTTCCTGGTTCTAAGAATAATCTTGGTCTGGTTGTAACAATTGAAGAGGGACTACAGCAGGGGCAAGTATTAATAGGTTTAGGTGTAAAGAGCTCTGGTTTGGGTAATATTTGCGGGGCTAGAAAGCAGGTGTCTGTAACTGGCAATCCCTCTGCTCAGTAGTACAGATGCACAGTAATTACACTTGTACAGCTGCATGCTTTAGACATACAGATAGGCAGCAAATATTGTTTTAGTTAATAGAAAGTGCAGAAAACAGTTGAGAATAAACACATCTTTTGTAGTATCATTTGTGAAATCATACTTTTCAACTATTTAAATATATTAGCCATCCCACTGTATTCCATAGTACCAGAATACAAAGTGTCCATTGTTTCCAGTCTGTCTTGCTCTTTTAAAATTAGTGGCTCTTTACTTAGATAGCTAAAACTTAGGTTACTCCCTCTTTCATATCTAACAGCTTATTGCACACTGCAGCACTTAGGGTATTAAGCCATTTTTACATTTTACTTTCAAATCTGCAACACCTACTCCAAAACCACCAATTACTGGCGAGCCCACTTTCTGCCTCTCAGTAGTCATCTTGGGATTAGTGCTTCTGTTGTGGTCTTGGTGAGAGAAGAAGCACAGGGACAGTGTTTCCTGAAGACTGATGATCACTGGAAAGCCTAATAACTGCTTCATAGGTTCCAGTTTGGAATTTGTGCTTATATTTTGCTCCTGATGTGAGAAGGAGCAGAGTGCATAAATCCCTAACTCTTTCTGGTTGGGAAGTAAATGTCTGTGCTTGACCTTCCTGATTTGTCTGCTTGCTATTCAATTCATCTACCAGGAAAAAGCTACAACAAGCCTACAGACTGCATCATCTGGAAAGCCACTGTGGATCACCAAACAGGCTGTGGCCTGCTTCCCATCTTGGGACTGGTGCTACTGTTTTGCCTCTGGTGAGAGAAGAAGCAAATGAACATTATATCCAAGCACAGTGACGCTGTGGTGAGACCAACACTAGTAGTAGCTAGGCAGTAGCCATTCTGGTGACTCCCCTCTTTTCGTCATTCTTGACAAGCTAATTCTTTCTTTTCATTAAGTACTGCTTGATCTGCTTCTAATTTCAGAACACCTGCCTAAATACTTTATCCATAAATCATCAGGCTCTACTTAATAGTTTCCCTTTAAGTGTTTGGCAGTGCTCTGTGTAGCGACACACTTTGAATTGATATTTTTCCTGTAAAAGCACCATTGAAATTTCACCAATACCTAGTTGCACACAGGACAACTAGAGCTGCAAACTGGATCCTCCTGATATTACTTTATATTTCACTCCAACTGTCTAGCCAATAAAAAGGTCTGTTGCCATGGATATGAACTTTGCCACTATCTCAGTTACCAGCTTGTTGGATATGGGCATCCTAAGGCAATGTAGAAATTGCCTCAAATTTTTCAGACAAACAGATACTGTATGTCAGGGATGTATTTATACAATGTCACTGGAGGCAAAGCTCTCACATAAAAACAATCCTAATGTCAATAAGGTTGTTAGCAGAACACTCATCACACACAATTCAAAGCAGACACATAGACCCAGATATGCTGAGGCACATAAAGGTAACCTTCCTAAACTCCAAACATCTCCTAGATGAAGTACACATAACAAAGACCCTCAGCAACCCCATACATACAGACACATCTCATGGAGCCTCTACTTTAAGCCCATAAGGCAAGCCACTAAACAATCCAATATTCTGATCATTGAAGACTCTGTCGTGAGACACACTGATGTCCTTCTCATCAGGCTGAGTAAGGAAAAATTCACAGTCATTTGCTTATCAGGGGCAGTATATGCCGCATTATACACACATTCAGATCACTGGACCACAAGTACCAGTATGACTCAGTCATAGTCCATGTGGGTGTAAATGACCTGAGACCTACCTCCCTAGGCTATATGAAGCCAGACATCATGCAGCTCTTGGAATATGTGTCTCAGGCTGGTATGAGCTTAGTGAGCAGTGAGCAGTATTTTCCCTTCTCTAAGGATGATGCCAGAATATGAACAAAATATTACCAATTTTAATAACTGGCTTAGTTTCTGGTGTCATTCTAAGGAAATGCAATATATATGTCAGTATGGAAGGAGCTGGTCAACAGACCACGCTGCTTTGCCATGGATGGTCTGTACCTCTCTCTTCCAAGCTTTCAGATATTAGCTAAAACATTGTCCTCCCCCCATAGTGCCTTTTTTAGGCAATGTCAAACTGAAAGTACTTCTAACATAGCAAATCAAAACCAAGAAAATCTAAAGGTGTTACTGCTCAGTGCTAGGAGTCTAAACAAAACATCTCACTCCCTACAAGCTCTCCTCACTCTAGAGAATGCTGATGTCTGTGCTGTCACTGAGACATGGTTTAAAGCCATGGAGAGCACACCAGCAGTGCAAGGTTATAATGAATTCCCCATATTTAGACCAGATACTACACAGACAGGGTCTAAAGGTAGAGGTGTCTCAATTTACATAAAAAATAAATATAACTCAAGGCTGGTAAAACAGAAAAATATGCTTGAGCTTCTCCACATTCAAATCACCATAAGCAAACTCCAATACCACTTCCTTGCAAGCTATGACCCAGGAAACCCATACCATGTATTTAAACTTACTGGAAATACTCACCATCCAACTCAATACCATATTCATGGGTCACTTTAATTACCCCACTATTAACTTGGAATTATAAACAATGCCAAAAGTACAGGCACAGAGATTCCTAGATTTTGTAAACACAAATGCCCTGGACCAAATTTTCAATACACTGACAAGGGGTGCAACCATACTGGATCTGGTCCTCACTAATATAGGAGAGTGTTACACATCCCCTAGTGTAATGTCTTCTCTGTTAAGGTGAAATCACAAATGGTCTCCTTTGAAGTAAAAATTAAACCTGGAACCCCAACTAACCCTGGAATATTCTGGAACTACTCTAAGGCTAACTTCCTACTCTTAAGTTATAACCTGGCAAAATTTCAAGCCCCCATAAACCCTGAGAACACTGCTGCCTACTCAGAACTATTAACAGAAACCCTATACAAGCATGTTAATAGCTGCATAAACATAGCTGTTCCCATCAGGACGATGTACAGAACTAAGCCAAAAAACAAGCCACCCTGGTGGAATCAAAACTCCAATAGGCTGTATAACAGGACAAAGGCAATAATGGCAAAAATTAGGAGCTGCAGCCCCCAGCAGGATAAACGCACTCTCATCAAACTAAACAAACAACTCAGAGGTCAGATAAAGTCTACCAAAACCAATACACAATTGCATGCAGAGTTCATTGTAAATGGAGCCACCTATACTGAGCCAGAAGATACAGCAAACTTATTGCCTGACAAATTCAGCTCCAACTTTACCCCTCTATCCCCATCACCTTCCCTCAGAAATACCATCAAATATAACTCTCCCTGCTATCGCTAGGGAACAGGTCCTTAATGCTCTCTCTAAGGCCAACAACACTGTAGCAAGGGGCCCAGACGATATCCCAGGATGCCTTCTAAATAGCAGGAAACATGATATATCAGGCTTTCTGAAATTACTTTTTAACTGTATCCTTCAAACAGTTTTCATATCTCATGAATAGAGAACAGCAACAGTTATCCCTCTGCACAAAGATGGGTCATCTGCAGACCCTGGAAACTACAAAACCATAAGCCTTACTAGTCTCATATGCAAAGCTATGGAAAGAATTATCATGGAATGATCAATAATGACATAGGAAACCTCCAGACACTGGACCCAACCCAGTTTGGTTTCATCAATGGCAGATCATGCCTACTCAGCCTGATGGACTTCTTTGATAAAGTCACCAAAATAATGAATGAGGGTGAAATGGTTCACACTGCCTACCTTGACCTGGCCAAGGCTATTGACACAAATTGTTGACAAACTTAAAAGGTTAGGCACAAACCCTTATGTAACCTGGTGGATATCCAGATGTCTCATGAACAGCTGGGGGTCCACCTCTATCAAGAGAACAGTCACAAGTGAAGTCCCTCAGGGATTGGTGCTAGAACCACTCCTTTTTGAAATGTACTTTTCTGAGCTCAAGGCCAATGTCAATGGCCTCTGGCTGACTAAATTTGGAGGTAATTTCAATTTAGGAGCTGCCATTGAATCAGCCACCTACAAAAATGTTCTCCAGGAAGGGTGACACAGACAAACAACTGGTGCTAGAGTCATGGAATGAAGCTAAATGCCAAGAAATGCATAAATGTATCCTTTGAGAAGTCACCATCCCTGGTAACTACCATATTGGCAACACACCCTAAGAGTTGTTGTCAGGGACTTGGGGACACACATAGATAGTAATCTAGCCTTTGACCATCACATGATTACAGTAGTGAGAAAATCATTCTATGTTGTGCAACTTATAAACAAAGGTTTGGCACCTAGGTCCAAGGAAGTCCTTGTTCCACTGTATGTGGCATTCATCAGACCTGATATTGAGGACTGTACCCCCTTTGGTATGTACCTAACCAGGTATATATAACAATTGGAATATCCACAGAGGTTCCTCACTAAAAGAATACAGGGTGTAAGTAACATGACCTGTGCAGACTGCCTCAAGGCCCTATCCCTGTATTCTGTCTCCTACCGGCTGTTTAGGGGAGATCTATGCCTGACATACAAGGCACTATCAGACCCCACCCTGATGGACCTCCTACATATCTGCAAAACAAGCAGCACCAAAATTACCTGTTCTAAAGACTTGAATCTTGCCTAATATAAATAGGACCTGCTGGAAAGATAGGTATGAAACCTCGGGACTGCAACTTGTCTGGAGCAGGCTCCCCATCTACGAGAAGCAGTGTTTATCCCTAAACTAATTCAAGTGTAACTTCGACAATTGGATGAGGAACAGGAAATTCATCCCAGGTTTAGCACTTAGGTCTCTAATGGACGCAGGCAGCCTGCAAATGACTCATCTCCAGGAACCTACTTGTAAATGTTTCACCTCCCAAGTCCCTGTTTAGACTTATCAAGGGTACCTGAACTTGTCAGAGATTTCAGATGCATTGCTAGGTTTAAAGAGGCCCTTGTGGTCATTAGCCCAGCAAACACCTATGAAGCTTAATATCAGAGCTTTGGCAGGCTAACATCTACCTGAAATCAGCTGGACATATAAGTGAATTTAAGTACACTTTTATCTGCTCTTTTGCATATAGTACTGTATTTAATTTATTTATTTGTGTTTTTCACTGAATATTAACTCAACTGAAGTTGTAGCTGTCTCTCTACAGAGTACTTTTTAGAATTTCTGTGTAGCCATTGATAGCAGTGGGGTAGTTTCACCTCATCACTGACATTTAACATCTACCTGAAATCAGCTGGATGTAGAAGTGAATTTAAGTACACTTTTATCTGCTCTTTTGCATATAGTACTGTATTTAATTTATTTATTTGTGTTTTTCACTGAATATTAACTCAACTGAAGTTGTGGCTGTCTCTCTACAGTTAGTTCCCCACCTACCCTCCTTGTTCTTGTTTTGGTGTTAATGTTGGTGGCTTTGGAATTGCTCACCCGTCTTGTAGATTTGCATTTGGATACTCCTTCTGGGCCCATCTCATTTGATCACTCAACTGAGTGCAGTGAGATCTTATTCTGATTTCAGGCACTCCTACTGTTTACAAAGAGAGCATTTGGGAAGGACAACCCCTGTAGCCTCTTTATCCTGCTCTGTTCCCTCCCTCAAAAAAAAAAAAAAAAAAAAAAAATATATATATATATATATATATATTAATATTATTCAGCTGCTCTTACTGTAACTGTCTTAGTTGCTGTTCTGTGTGCTATCTGTTCAGTCGCTTGATCTGCACTTATTACTGCTTGTTAGTAGCCTTCTAATTTACTGCCTTCTGCACTTGTTTTTTAGTCATTTGTTAATTTAATTGCATTTATTTGAACTGTATTTGCCGTAGTGTTGCTACACACTTGGGTGTGCTGGCCTGCACTACAATTTGAATTTTATTTACTGCTGTTTTAGCTGCTTTTCTGTAAAAAAAAAAAAAAAAAAAAATTCTAAGCTTGTTTCCTGCCTATCCTGTAACTAGTCAAGTTCAGATACAGACTTGCTGTATCCAGGACTGTTGGTAAGCTTCTGAGCCCCCCAAGCCTTTCTGTGTTGGAGGGAAGCCTTCTAGCTTATCAGAGGGAGTGATAAGCACAAGGTAGCCTATCTACCACAGGAAGAGTGGGTTTTGGCCCTGAAATTGTAGTTCATTGGCCGTTTGGGCAGTTTTGCCATCTCTTTCTACTTTCTGGTTAAAAGCCAGTTTTGTGTTTGGTCCCTGCCTTTCCTATAACTAGTGTAGTCCAGGTACAGATTTTCTGTATCCAGGACTGTTGGTAAGCTTCTGAGCCCCCCAAGCCCTTCTGTGTTGGAGAGAAGTCTTCTACCTTATCAGTGGGAGTGGTAAGCACTAGGTAACCTATCTACCACAGGAGGAATGGTTTCTTGTCCAGAAATTATAGTTTCTTGGCCGTTTGGGTAGCTTTTCCATCTCTCTCAACCTTCTGATTTAAAAGCCTCTGTTTGCGCTTGTTTCCTGCCTTTCCTGTTACTAGTCTAGTCCAGGTACAGATTTGCTGTATCCAGGACTCTTTGTAAGCTTCTGAGCCCCCCAAGTCTTTCCATGTTGGATGGAAGCTTTCTAGCTTATCAGTGGGAGTGGTAAGCATCAGGTAGCCCATCTACCACAAGAGGAGTGGTCCCTGGCCCAGAAATTGTAGCTATTGGCTGTTTGAGCATTTTTTTCCATCTCTTTCAACTTCCTGGTTTGAAAGCTGCAATTGTGCCTGTTTTCCCACCTTTCCTATAACTAGCCTAGTCCGGTTACAGAGTTGCTGTATCCAGGATTGTTAGTAAGCTTCTGAGCCCTCCCCCCCAAGCCTTTCTGTGTTGGAGGGAAGCCTTCTAGCTTATCAGTGGGAGTGGTAAGCACTAGGTAGCCTATCTACCATGGGAAGAGTGAGTTTTGGCCCAGAAATTGTAGTTTATTTGGTTGTTTGGGCAGTTTTCCATCTCTTTCAACTTGCTGGCTTAAAAGCTACATTTGTACTTGTTCCCCGCTTTTCCTGTAACTAGTCTAGTCCAGGAACAGAGAGTCTGTATCCAGGGCTCTTTGTAAACTTCTGAGCCCCCCCCCCCAAGCCTTTCTGTGTTGGAGGGAAGCCTTCTAGCTTATCAGTGGAAGTGGTAAGCATTAGGTAGCCTATCTACCACAAGAGGAGTGGTTCCTGGCCTAGAAATTGTAGCTATTGGCCGTTTGGGCAGTTTTTTCCATCTCTTTCAACAGTCTGGTTTGAAAGCCGCACTTGTGCTTGTTTCCCACCATTCTTATAACTAGCCTAGTCCAGATACAGAGTTGCTGTATCCAGGACTGTTGGTAAGCTTCTGAGCCCCATAAGCCTTTCTGTGTTGGAGGAAAGCCTTCTAGGTTATCAGTGGAAGTGGTAAGCATTAGTTAGCCTGTCTACCACAAGAGGAAAGGTGCATGGCACAGAAATTGTAGTTTATTGACCATTTGGACAGTTTGTCCATCTCTTTCAAGTTTCTGGTTTAAAAGACAACTTCTGCGCTTGTTTCCCATCTTTCCTGTAACTAACCTACTGAGTAGCACTAGAAAGCCTTAAACTGATACAAGCCTTCTAGCTTAGAAGAGAGACTTTGGAGTGATTAAGTATCAGTTTTCTGTTTTTTTCTTGCTGTACTTAATTGTTTTCCACCTAAACGCAGATTTTCCAGCGTTTATTGTGATTTTAAAGTTTTTTTTCACATATTGTACTTATTTGACTGCCTGCACTTTTAAAAAGTTTTTTGTTTAAATAATTTGTTTAACTGTTGTAGGGTACACAGTAAAGTTCAATAGCCTTTTGTGATCATTTGTAGTCATTTAAAGCTGTTTTAAGTGTATTTTTTACTGTTTTTGCCTTATCTTTTCAAAAAAATAAATAAAACAACAAGAAATTTCCTTGTTTCTGGTCTATCTAAGCTAGTATAGTCCAGTTTTCAGTCTAGTGCTGAATGCACGGCTGTGATACTAGTTTCTTACCTTACTTGGAGAGATGGAAGTTTCTCTGTTCACCTATGAGAGAGGGGAGCTTTCAGCAACCTATCTTTCCCTGGAGGAGTGGTTCCAGCACAGAAGTTAGTAGTTTATTGGCCATTTGGGCTAATTTCTCTCTCTTTCATTTCCCTACTATAAAAACTGTTTTTGCATGGTTTTGCGCACCGGGCAGTGCTATGATTAAATTATTCCTGGCTCCACTAAGTCTCCTCTTCATTTTTTCCCTTGAAACTAGTCTAACTCTCAACCTAAGCACTCAAAAAGCATCTTACAGCCCAGCACTTGCTCAGACCTAATAGCAAGCATTAATATACGCTGACACTGATTGCCCAGCAGGGCAAGGCTCTTTATTCACCCCTCATCAACCAAGCGACTAAGCAGCTCACCCTACTATTCAGACATGACCAAAGGGCAACTTCAGGTGCACTCTCCAGTCCAGCTGGTGAATCTGGGTATCCTGAGGCAATGTTACAACTGCCTCATGTACACAGACAACCCTCCCCTCCTACCACAAAAAACTAACATATGCAAGAGATGCAATTATAGAGCCAAACTGGAAGCTAAGCTGTCTCCACCCAAGACTGGAACAGACAGTCAAGAGGAGAAGGTTAACACTTGCACCACAACTCCAGCCGCACACACACCTACTAAAACAGCACTGGCAAAAAATACACATAAATACACAAAATCATACTCGGAGGCTCTAAATAAAAATCTGCAAAAGCATCAGAGACCTCCAAAGCAGACACCCAAATAACCTGCACTTCCCGTCACAAACCAGACAACACATAAAACTCAAAATCAGTGTGCCACACAATCACAGCCCTTAAGGCGAAATAACATACCTAACACACTAGTAATAGGTGACTCTATAGTCAAGCACACTGACGTCCCACTCACTAGGCTGGACAAGCAGAAGGTTATTGTTAGCTGCCTATCGGGAGCCAGAATCCGCCACATAACACAAGCACTCAAGTCACACCAGAACAAGTACAAATATGACTCTGTCATTGTTCATGTTGGTGTGAATGACCTGAGATGTACCTCCCTGGACTACATGAAAAGAGACATGGAAGAGCTCTCTGATCATGTAGCCCAGGCTGGTATGTCCCTGACCCTGAGTAGCATCCTGCCCTCACCAAGAATTATACCTCAGTATAAAGAAAAAATGATCAATTTCAACAATTGGCTAAGCTTCTGGTGTCATTCAAAGGGGATCCAGTGTCTGGTAGCCTGGGACGACATGCTCGACAAGCCGCTTTGCTTCACAAGTGACAGCTTGCACCTGTCACCCCTAGGCTTTTGAATACTGGCCAAGGCTCTTGCTGCCTCCATAGTGCCTTTTTTAGGCAAAGCTCAAAAGTCAAACCCACGTCCGTAAACAGCACAATTAACAAAAAACTGAGGGTTATGCTACTCAAAGCCAGGAGTTTAAATCTCAAAATGCACGCGCTCAAAGCACTCCTCAGTATGGAGAACGTTGACATCTGTGCAGTAACTGAAACCTGGTTCAAGGCTTCAGACAGCACCCCAGCACTACTGGGCTACAACTCATACCACACGTTTCGGCCACAGAACACAGACCGAAACACAAAAGGAGGGGGCGTATCCATATTCATCAAGGATAACTACAACTCCAGGTTAGTGGAGCAGCAAGATACCTCTGAGATCATCCATGTGCAACTAACATCGGGCAAATCTGGAATGCAAATTGTGGCCTGCTACAGATCACCCTCCATGACCCAGGACCACCATTCCACCTATCTGGAGACATTGAAAAACATGAAGGCCCTACCGAACATCCTGATATTAGGTGATTTCAATTACCCTACCATTCACTGGAAAAACTACTCAAGTAAAAATTCCCAGGCCCAGCGCTTCCTGGAATTCAACTCAAATGCCCTGGATCAGCTAGTAAACTCCCCGACCAGAGGTGAAAACATATTAGACCTGGTCATCACCAACATGGGCGACAAGTGTTCCACACCGGAGGTCAACCCGTCGCTGGTTAGATCAGAACATAAACTAAACACTCTTGATCTACACACACCACTACCACCCCCAACTAAGGAAACCACAGTAAAAAACTTTTCTAAAGCAAACTTCACCTTACTTAAGACAGAGGTGGTAAGTTTCACAGCCCCCACGCTAAAGGATAATGCTGCCCAAGATGCAGAAAGCTTTACAAATGCACTCTATGAGCACCTACAAGGAAGCATGGATCATGCCATCCCTAGCAAAACCAAGACTCACCTCTCTAAGAGAAGGAAACCAGTTTGGTGGACCCCTGCAATAAACAGGTTATACAATAGAAGGAGGAAACTAGTTCAGAAAAAAAAGCAAATCCCAAGAAGGAAATACATCCCTTATCTGTATCAGTAAGAAACTAAGGTCCCTCATGAAATCATCCAAGGCTAACTTCGCAAGAAAAATAGTCAAGGATTCAAAAGATAACCACAGAGCCTTCTTTAGCTATGCTAAGAATCTAAATGGCAACTCGCAGATACGCAGTGAGCTAGTGCAAAATAGCACAAAATATACTGAACCTACTGATGTTGCCAACATCCTGGCAGATAGATTCGGTGCAAACTTCACCACCCTCTCACCTCCAAAAGGGCCCATAACAATACTGGAAAAGTGTAGTGTCCCAAAAAATCACAGACGCACAGGTGAAAACAGCCCTTTCAAAAGCCAAAAACACAGCATCAATGGGACCAGATTGTGTCCCAGGCTGCGTCTTGCACAAACTACAGCATGAACTAACTCCCCACCTAAACACGCTGTTCAACCTCAGCCTCTCCACAGGCTACTTGCCCAAAGAATGGTGCACAGCAACAGTTATTCCTCTCCACAAAGGAGGGGCCACAACTGACCCTGGTAACTATTGCCCCATAAGCCTGACTAGCCTGGTCTGCAAGGCTATGGAGCGCATCATCATGGAACTCATTAACAAAGACATTGGGAACCTCCAAACACTTGACCCGACCCAGTTCAGCTTTGTTAAGGGCAGATCATGCCTACTAAACCTGGTTGACTTCTTTGAGACAGTCACCAAGGCCATAGACGAGGGAAAGGTGGTTCACACAGCCTACCTTGACCTTGCCAAGGCTTTCCACACCATTCCCCACTCGGGTATTACAGAAAAACTCACCAGCCTGAACATAAACCCCTATGTCATGAGATGGGTTGCCAACTGGCTTACAGACAGAACTCACACAGTAAGAATAGCAGGCTCTAGGTCCAACTCTAAACCAGTCACGAGTGGTGTCCCGCAAGGCTCAGTCCTGGTAACCCTACTGTTTGGCATAAACTTGTCAGAAGTAGAGGCAAACGCAGGAGGACTATGGCTAACCAATTTCACCGATGACTGCAAACTGGGAGCCATAATTGACTCTCCGGCTGACACGGACATCCTCCAAAAGGACCTTACTGAGACGGACACCTGGTGTCAAAGTCATGGCCTCAAGCTAAATGCCAAAAAATGCATAGTCATCCCGTTTGGGAAAAACAAAATGCACAAGAATTACCACATAGGTGGCAGCCCCCTTAATACAGAAGAGGTAATAAAAGATCTGGGGACCCACACAGATAGTAATCTCTCCTTTGACAATCATATTGCCAAAGTAGTTAGAAAATTCTTCTATGTGGCCCATTTAATTACTAAAAGGTTTGCATCTAGAAATAAAGAGGTTATAGTGCCCCTCTACTTGTCACTCATTAGACCCATCATAGAGTGCAATGCCCCATTTGGGATGTACCTCACAAGACACTTCCAACAGCTGGAAAGACCACAAAAGTACCTCACCAAGAGGATTACTAGCCTCAAACATATGTCCTATGCAGCCTGAAAAAACTCTGGCTGTACTCAGTGGCATATCGCTTACTCAGAGGTGATCTCTGCCTGACTTACAAAGCCATGTCCAACTCAGAATTGATGGACATGCTCCACCTAAAGAAATCCAAGTCACTAAGAGCCACTCGCTCTAGTGAGCTAAACCTCACCACAACAATAAATAGAACATGCTGGAGGGATAGATTCCTGTCACAGAGACGCCCCATGCTTTGGAATAAAATTCCAAATTACATCAGGCAGAGCCCCTCACTAACACTCTTCAAGAGAAACCTTGATGAATGGATGGGTAACGGAAAATACACCCCTGGGATCACTTCACTGGCTCTGCTTGACAGAGGATCAGTTAATTAATCAATGGGGTGGCGAAAGCTGACACACTCTGGCTAGGCTTATAAATGCCCTCAGGCAGATAACCTATGAACCTATGAACCTGTGAGCAGTGTAAGGACATTCCTACAAGAGTGTCCAGAGTTTCTCTATGACTCTTTATAATACCATCACAACATTGTTGTTCTTTTTAACTTGAACATTTGGAACAATAAGGAATCGCCAACTCTGACTAATGAATTCCTCTGCTTTATGAGGGTTTGTGGACGTGTTCAGGTGATACCATTGTATGTTAGGATAGATCTAAACTATCACATGCCAACATCAGACAGTAAAAACACACTCTGTATGAAGTTCTCTCATCAGCCATACTTCTGTAGATTTGAATTGTGCACTAGATACTATCTTCAGTGAATCCCAGTATACTGTGCCCTAAATAAATTGCATCGCAATAACTGATAATTATATAGTGCATGTATGCACTGGAATTGTCATATGTAAAAGAATTGTAACAAAGTATTGTAATCTATTAGTGGACTGTAGCACAGCTCTTCTTAAGACTTCCAAGTACTTTTAGCAACATTGCCATAAGTCAGAGTGATGCACAGCCATCACATGCTACAATCAGATTGAAATACATCTAAAAGGTAGATGCCATGTTACCTTATAAGTGACATTTCAAGTAACTCTGCATGGGTGCAGCACTTTGCATGTGATTGTATGAAGAAGCATAGTATTTCACGGTGGTACTAAATGTGGGACTCTGTACAGATGTCAGACACCTGCTCTTCCTCTCATTAATGATGCTGACACAGGTCAAAACTGAAACAAAGCAAATTTCGTAATTGTAATACTTCAAGCATAAGTAAAAAGGGTCTATATTAGAACATCGAACATTTGATATCGAGTGTTCTAATATCGACCCATTTTCAGCGAACGCTCAAAATATTGAAATAACAGGAAACCGAATTCTTTCCTAGGGAAAGAATTTGTTTGTCCGTTTCTGTTGCTTCGGTATTTTCAGCACTCTGGTGGAAAGTTACAGGTCGGGTTCAGGTAAGTGTACGATTGTGTGGACATGTGGGTTAGAGTGGGTTAGGTGAGTTAGGGTTAAGGCGCGGGTCAGGTAAGTGTGCGATTGTGTGGATGTGTGGGTTAGGGCAGATTAGGTGAGTTAGGGTTAGGGCACGGGTGAGGTGACTGTGCGATAGTGATGAACCTTAGGGTTAGGGTTTGGGTTAAGGTAAGTGGATAGTTAGTGGTGTATGTATAGCTTAGTGTAGAGTTAGGTGTAAGTGTTTAGGTGTATGTGTGTGGATTGCTGTTCATTTGGTGTGCTTGTGTTGCGTGCATGTGTTTTGGAACAGCAAATTTTTTCATAGGGAAATGTTTGATGTTTTTTTTTCGATTGCTAGGGTTTGATATTGGAACACTTGGAACACAAATTTTGAATGTCCGGTGTTCTAATGTAAACCCAGTAAAAATATATATATTTTTTTTTGTTTTAGCACTCCACAACTGTCATAAGTGTTGCTTTTTCATTCAGCTTGATAAAAATAGGCTTTGTTGTACTTCTCTAAAAATCTTCTTAAGTTCTGCACAATGGCATTTTAATTTTTTGTAATACTGTTATAAAACAATAATATGCAGAAATCTAATTATAATGTTTGAAACCAACTACATTATGGCCATATATCTCTTCTCTCTCTCTTTTTATTTTCTTTCTTAGCAATGATGTCACAACAAAAATCAGCTCACCTTTTAGCATCCTAGTCATATTCTTGCAATTTCATCAAATTACATTTGTACAAAAGTTTTATTCCCCAGCTCACCATTATCTCTGTTTTTTCAAAGAACTGTGGGTGTATAATACTATAAAAGATTGTGCTTTGTATCCTAACAGCTACCCCCAAACACACTGTTGTTTAACAAATGCTTTGGACCATAGCATGAAACAACTGGTTTTGCTCTCACTTCTTGACTGCCTCATATTGCCTCATTCTGTCAGGGACACAGTTTTATTGATTACTTCTGCTGTGTCTTTTTCCACTGCAAGTTTAACCTTCAGCATTAACAAGAGCTTGTTAAATCATTAGCACACACCTGTGTATGGCAGATTATTCTTCTCATCAGTTTAAGTTCTCAGGTATGTTTTGTGCCCAACCAATACAGAGGGCTCTGCTTACTTACAGACCTCACAAAATATCAAAACTTCTAGCTGGAATGCACAAAATGAAATTTGCCATTGATTATGTACAAAACTGGAACATGAATATCTGTGGGTCCAAAATACTAAGTGACATTATTACATGAGATCTAGTGGTTTCTGCAATCACCAGTTCCTGCACTGTACTGCTGTTGGAGCTAATCAGACTACCTGCTCCATGGTAAAATAGAGGACTCCTTTAGCATAATGATCTAGTCTGAGTTCCTGTGCATGTTAAAAGAAATGACTAATTCACCATTAATAAGGAGAGCGTCACACAGAAAGATTGTTAATTTCATTTGTTTAGTTCCATTTGAAGGAGGACAGATGTATGTAGCCTCCATGTAAAATGGGTTAACCAAAAATCCAAAAAATCTCTTACAGTGTTACATTGGCAATTAGAGGCAATCTATACAACTGCTGAAACTTTCTGAGAGCGACAAACATACACTGATGAGGTCTAATGTTCTACATGAATGCCCATTTGTCCAGAGTTAGTGTTTAATGCGTAAAGCCAAGCCCCCCTCAAGCTCTGACATTTATTATAATCACCACTATGTTTACCATTACTTGTGGAAAAGAAAAGTAATTCTCTTTTCTTCAGCCAGTTTGTAGAAAGCTACCATTTTTGAAAGACAGTGCTACAATATTCCTGACTTGAGGATTTGCGTTTTTGAAAAAAAGTGACTCCATTTGCTTAAGACAACATACCAACTACAGTTCTTGCTCTACCCCATGAGGAGTCTCTCAGATCTCTACAGAATCTCTCCCCCTCCTTGCAACTAGTTCATTTTTTCTTTCTGCTTCATGAAGCCCTATTTTCCATTCCTTCTCTCGGCTCTTCTGTATTGAACTTGAAATCTGCCCACACCTATCTACTTACTACTATTAGATATAGTGTGCATTCTAATAAATACAGCTGGTTATTAGAACAACATGTCATATCGTTAATGTAACTGTGCAGCTAAATTTTCTACTTTTTTTTGTATAACTGTTATTCTACACAAGTTTATATTTAGATACGAAAATTGTTTAAAAACTTCTTTATGGTTGTACTGGCTCCTGGGCCTTTTTGAAAAAAATGCCACACTGGCCCAGTCAGACATTCATGGTAAACAAATGTAAAATAAATAAAATAAATAAACTCCTTTTGCTTTAAAAAGCATGCTTTATATTTGCTTGTTTACTGTTTCATTATTTGATGTTCACAACATCGAAAACCTATTCAGCGAACGCTGACAACATCGACATTCAGAAACAAAAATTTTTCCTAGGGAAAAAATTTGCTGTTCCAAAACACATACACACAACACAAGCACACCAATCAAACAGCAATCCACACACATACACCCAAAATCTTGCAGCTAACCCTACACTAAACTGTACAAACACCACTAACTATCCACTTACCTTAACCCAAACCCTAACCCTAAAGTCCGTCACTATTGCACACTCACCTCACCCGCGCCCTAACCCTAACATCCACACAATCGTACACATACCTCCCTCACTCCCTAACCCTAACTCACCTAACCCATGCCCAATCGCACACTTACCTGAACCAGACCCGTAACTTTCCACCACAGTGCTGAAAATAGTGAAACGAAAGAAACGGACAACCAAATTCTTTCCCTAGGAAAAAATATGGTTATCTGTCGCTGAATAGGGTTCGATGTTAGAACGTTCAAAATAATAAAATTTTGCATTCTAATATATACCCCTTATTATTTTCTGTGTGTGTGTGTGTGTGTGTGTGTGTGTGTGTGTGTGTGTGTGTGTGTGTGTGTGTGTGTGTGTTTTGAGAGATTCTTGATGCATGTCTTTAACTTTAAACTTGTGCATTGCACTTTAACTCAGCTCCTAAGGAATACGCAGATGCGAATATGTAGAATTCATTTAAATAAGGGATAATTCCTCCACTACCAATACAGAAAAATATATTTCAGATTAAAATTAATTAAATCTGCAGATGCCTAGAGGTTCTCAAGACTGAGCTGTAAATAGTTGAGAACAGGCAAGGAGAGACTAGCAGTCTATACAGGTGTTATGTTAAAATCAATTTTCTAAAACATGTAAAGAAAGAATTATTGATATTGTTGGTAACTGTTACATTTCCACTTCCTAAGAGAGAAATATCCATAAAGCCTATTATTTCCTAAGATTATAGATATCCTTAATGTAAGATGAAAATTGAGAGTGTTCAGTATGTCCCGTTACACCCTCCAACAAAAACTGTCATTACTACCTTGTAAGTTGGCAGGCTAACTTTTATCTTCAGAGTTTACAACAGCTAGGCAGACTGCCTGAGCAGTAAAGCTTAAATCTTACAATTATTTAGCCTCACTGTACCACCTTACTAATGTGCACTAATCCTAGCCAACCAACCTAAATCTAAAATGAATCACTTTCGTGTTTGATCCCAAAAGCAAGAACTGCCATATGTAATGGTGATGTTTGCTCTGTTAGAATATGGACTGCCACTAATACCCCCAGCTTCCAAGAAAAACTGTTCAGCCTTCCAGTCATTATCCAACCCCCCAAGTACAAACACTACTTTCTACCAATTAAAAAGACAAGATGGTTGTCCATACCACATAAAGCAGATGTCTTACTAGGATCACCACTATTCAAACTGCTGCACCAGAACACCATCCCTTAAGTTAATACATCATCCCCAACTACTGTTTCAAAGACAAGCCCTATTAGGTCCATCTCTCTAAACACCCAGACTCTGACAAAAGCACCCACCTTTAATGGGTCTCACCTACCTCCTTTAAATCATATCCTGGTGAAGGAAAAAAATGCAATGCAAATGCTTAGTCTCTCGTATAATCCCTCATCCATCTCTATGCTTCTGTAATCCCTGCTCAATCAGCAGAGCCAGTACTATGTCTAAACTCTTCTGACTTACATCATTTGATAACACATAATATACAATGACTGGTCAGTAATATTCAAAAATGAGCATGCTGATTGGTCAGCCCAACCAGCATGCCCATTGTAAATCCGAGAATATACCAGTGGAAAAAGGTCTGATCTCCTGGACTTTTCTCCATAAGTATAGCTCATAAAATGTTTACCTTTCTTTCTTTCTTTTTTTTTTTTTAATAAATTTGCAAAACCAAAGACCTCAAACTAGGGAGACAGTGCAGAGAAAAGTAAGAGGATAATCAGGTACGTTCTGCATTACTAAAGAAACATACCTGATTAGCCTTTTATTTTCTCTGTCACAGCTCTCCCAAATGTTAAATGTTTCCTGGTTTCTTTTTTCTTTTAGATAAAAAAAGCAGCAGAGAAACGGAGAACTTCCTTTCACTGTTGCTTCCTTTGCACAGCATTGATGTACTGCATAAACATGGGAACATAAGTCCCATACGCATGCGCAGTAAATCAGAAAAGCCACAGGATAATGGAAAAATGTGGAAGGGCACTATGGAGGCATTATGCAAAGCCATTATTTAAGAAAAGTATTTTTTTCTTAAATAATGTCATTGTATAATAGCAATAACTAACTCCATGGTGTGGCATATTGAAGATTTACCGACGGTTGGCTTTATTTAATCACTCGGGCTTTACCCTCATGAATAAACCACACCAACCATGGGTAAATCTTCAATATACCACATCAACGTCATTGGTTATTACTATATTGCCACATTTGTAACTCAAACCAAGTTTGTTGCTTGTATTTTGTATTTATATCAAGTTCAAATACTTATGCATGTTGTGCATCTTGCACCTGTTATTTTAAAAATCTTGATTGCATCTGGTCATTGCACAACTTGGTCTGAGCTTGAAACTGGTCAGTTTGGATCACTGCCCTTCTAGCCTACTAAAGAAAGAAACAAGCAAACAAAAATAAACAAACTTGCTTGTTTTAAGCTACAGTTAGTTTGATCAGTCCTGTTTGAAATAGACACACAAAAATATTTTTATTTAGGAACATGAGGATTCAGAATCTGGCACAAGAAGGTAACATTTTTTGACCACAGCCATAACCCAACCATCCTTTACCCTGTCAGCCTGTCTGATTTATCCATTTATTTGTAATCTAGTAAAAAGTTAAGATATTGTTGGTCTACATCTTGACAAAGTGCAAAAGACAATGAGAGTTACTGACCCTACTTTATACTAGAATTTAGCAAAAATGTACATTGTGTCATTACAACATATGTGCAAATTTCACAGCAAATTATGCACAGAGTGCAGCATACAATAACATCATAAATGCAGTTCTTTTATGGTCAGAAATGTTGTCACAAAAATACATGGCCTATCTTATTAAAGTTAAATCAGTAAAAGTTGCCTTGAAGTTCCACACTACATTGATACAGCCTACAGGAATATAAAACCACCGAAGAAGACTAACAGCAACAGTAATATAGTGTAGCTTATGCTGAACTGTAACTTTGGAGTGCCCTCTGCTGGACTATATAACTCAACACCCATCTTCATACAGATGCTCTTCTCACCTTTTTATTAGTGAAGTAGCCATTTAAGCCACAAAGGCTTCTCTCTTACATGTGGCATTAGCAAAATAGTTGCATTTACTACATATAGATTATTTTTCTGTGCATCGAATGGCTTTGTCTATACTAGTGTCATACTTCAGCCATTAAGTTCATTACTTTGGATCACATTTCTAGCATTTGTTTAATAACAAATGGACAGCTGAAGGTTTCCAATGTATTTCAGTTTAATAATAATAACACAAATTCTCGAATGCTACAGATTTTTTTGTATTGTTTGAAAGTTATACAAGGCAGTGTGTGGAACAGAGCCACAACTAAATCATTGTTCATGTCATCACGATTGAAACTGCAAGGTAGCGGGGTAGCTTGGGCATGTATATGTGCTCTCGTATTCTGAAGTATAGTTATGTGATACAGAAAAAAAACACCATTGTTTTAGGACCTTTGGAAAATCCCTGTCTAATTGAGCATTCACACACTCCATGTACTTTGCTTTGCAAATACATTTTGGTCAATCAGACCTTGCATTGTAACATAGTGGCTACAGAATTATGAAAGATCCTTCCCTGTAGGAGTATTTTTCATTGGCACTACAGAATTGGTTTCTGTGCATAGACATCCATGCTGACTACTGCAGAGTACTGCTCTTTTATACTGAACTTTCCACTTATGACACCCATAAATAAACACAGTGGGACAGATTCATTTACACCTACACTAAATGTACACTAAGTGTACACAATCTGTATTCAAGAACATCCTTACCACATTGTGCTTTCTAGCCACTCAAAGATTAAGTGTGCATGTAGTCTGCACTGTGTGGTAATCTTTACGAATCTCCCTCGATATTTAAAGCTGCAATAAAATCAGAAGGAAAACTAAAATTAGAATGCGTTTCTGTCAGTGGACATACACTGTTGAGTAAGACAACAGTATGACAGAAGTATTGATTAGTGAGCCATTAGTCATAGATTCATAGGATGATTACTAGACTATTGGCCCAGAGGCCCTTATAAACCTAGCCAAGAATTTTGTCCATGTTCCCTCAAAGTCAGCACTTGTTTCCCCTGTCCAGGAGGGACACAGGTGGGATCACAGGGGTATACTTTCTGTTTCCCATCCAGTCATACAGTTCCTCTTAAAGAAGGGAAGAGAGGTACTCTGCTTGACATGGAGAGGGAGTCTATTCCACATATGGGGGAGTCTTTGGGACACAAATCTATCCTACCAACAAGTTCTATTAATGTCACAGACCAGGTTAAGGCCTTGCGTGCGGGTTGCGTGAGTGGAGTTTGTCTTACGGATATGCAGCAACTCCATCAAGGCTGGGTCTGAAATGAACTTGCATGCCAGACACAGGTCACCTTTGAGTAGTCTGTATGAAACTGAGTAGAGGGACAGGGCTTTTAGCCTATCTGTATAGGATAGGTGTTTTAAGACCCTGGATTTTCCTGGTCAGGAACCTCTGTGATCTCTCCAACTGCTGCAGGTGCTTGGCAAGGTACATGCTGAAGGGGGCATTGTATTCGATAATGGGTCTGATAAGGGAGGAGTACAATTATATTCAGCTTGTGAATATAATTAACTGTAATTTAAGTATGGTGGCAAAAAAGTAAAAATTGTAATACTACAAACAATATATGAAAATAATATTAACTGTATATTATTAAGCAATCGCCTTTGATCACATGATATGCTGCTCTTTTTCTTTACTCAGGTAAGCAGTAAAGGTGGATGAGTGTTTATGGCCACACCTCTACATATGGGCAGTAGCACATGTACATAGCAGCTGGCACATGATTTATAAGACAGATGTGATTGAGTAAGGATGTATTGCATACCAGTTCCAGCCTCTGTACTTTTATTATCGCATTACTGCAAATGTACACTTAGGAGAAATACCACAAACTATTAAGAACAGAGCCATGTAAAATTGGCAGCAATGTCAGCAAATTGTACATCTATCTCTTTTTCCATTTTTATGTCACTGTTTCTGAAAAAGTGTCCATAATAAAACTTAGTTTCAAAACTGGAACTATGTCTGGAAATGAGTAGCTGTGCTCTTTTAGGAAGTTGGTGAATGTAAATATCTTACTCCCCCTCCTAACTTTAACAAGGAAATGAAGATACAAACTACAACTGAAAAAAATATATTGTTTAAAAAATATAGTGTAGGTGCAAGGAAATATAAATAGTCTAGAGTCTTGTCTTTAGTCCACCATAAGCTACATTATAAATATCTTTCCTTCTCAGCATCATCTCACAAGGATTAAGGAAATCCCTTCCTCCCATGAGTAGTACCCACTAGCCTTCTTCGCAGCACCTTTCACTTCTCCCAGTAACAGTCAACCAAACTAAATTTTTGTTACTTAAACTTAATAATTCTGGGGCTAATTTTTCCAAGAAGCAGCTTACATTCTTATAGCTTGCAAATGAATAATTACTAAACCACTTGCATACATGTTCAACCTCTCTCTCTCTCTCTTACATCCACATCTGTCCTTTCATCTTTCAAGCATGCATTCATAATCCTACCACCCAAAATTACTTCATGACCTGAAAGACTACTGGTCCAACTCTAATCTTTGCCCTATTACAGAAATATTAAAAAAAGACCTATACAAATACAATAACAGCACAGTAACAACTACAGTTTACTTGTAATCAGCATGTTTTTCTCTGTCTTCAGTACTTTTACAGGCCTAGCAATAGCCAGAGATACCGTTCATAGCAACTTGAATGATGGTCAAATCACAGTATGTGTATTTGTAGATATAACTACGGCCTTTGAAACAGTCAGCCATAACATCCTTCTTAATAAGTTTGCAAAACTGAACTTTGGTGAAAACATCATTCATTAATTTTAAATCTGCACAACATATCTTTTCAAGTTTACTACAGTAATTTTCTATCCTTAATGAACGTTCTTAGCACAGGAGTTCCACTAGAGTCTGTTTAGGGTCTTCTTCTATTTTTTCTGTTTGTAAACAACCTCCTTCTTGATCTGCCAAAGCTCAAACTAGTTGTGCATGCAGATGACAAAATCTTCTTACAATCCAATACTTAATGCAATAACCTATAAAACTAGCTCCAGCAGGATTTTAAAGAGTTATGCAGCTGGTCCATTTTCAATAAACATCTGATTAACTCTAAGAAAACGGATGATATCATTTACGTTGCTACTAAGAAATTACCCACTAGGAGGTAAGCTGACGGCCTTCCTGTGAACACCATGTCAGCATGGCTCCAACAAAAAATGGCAGAGACATACCTCTCAATCTCTTAGAACAAGAAATCTGGACAAAGACATAAATAATAGGGGACAAAAGTCCTAAAATAGGAACATTTTTAAAAGGAGTTCCAAAATGGCTGCCATCCTATAAGCAGTGTTTTCACAGAGCTCTGCCACTCACCTTTAATCTAACAGCTAATTTCAAGGGCCGGTGGTATTTTCAAGATATAATAACATTTCAGAATCATCAAGAATCTTACCTACTATCCTTACCAATGTTTTGAGAGGGCGTGAAAGGATCTTCTGTGAAGGATTGTGCCTGATCTGTCTCTTCTACTGCCAGTCCGGTTTACATGTGCTCTAGGCCTCGTAGGCCTTCTACTCCTGTGAGGGAAGAGGGAAAAAAAAGGGCATTGAAAATTTCCACAACTATGTCAAAAGATCTGGATCACATGGAAACTCAAACCACCAAAGCAAAATTTTCAACTATAGCCTCTCCAGAAAAAGAAGTAAACACGAAAAGGGCCAGAACTACCAAACAACAAGAGTCACCTAAAGTAACACCAGTAACAACAAAAGAGAAATCTGACACAAACTACATGGAGGAACTAAAGATTGCTTTACAACCCATTCAAACAGCAATTCAAGGCCTCTCACAACAGCTTAAATCATTTAATGAATCCATTGACAGAATCTTAACCAGAATGGATATGACAGAAACAAGGGTGCTGGAAAATGAGATTAAAATTGACCAGGTTCTAAAAGAGCAAAAAAATAATGGCACAAGCATATAAAACATCCAAGAGAAATTAATTGACCTCGAAGCCAGATCCAGACGTAATAACCTTATCATTAGAGGAATCCCAGAAAATATTACACAAATGGAACTTTTAGAGAGCATCTCTGAAATTTTTTCTATCTTCCTGGACAAAGAACCTGTCTCAGATAAAATAATTATGGAACGTGTACACAGAGCCATAAGACCAGCAAGAGACAATCTTAATCCAAGACCAGTATATGTTAAGATTCTAAATTACCAACATGTGAGCAAACTAAGAGTAGCGGCAAAAAAAAAAAATACATAGAATGGAAAAACTCAAAAATATTTCTCTCTCCTGACCTTCCAACACCAATCAAACAAGAGAGACAGAAGTTAGCTCCATTCTGTGCCTTTCTGAATAAAAAACAAATCAGATTTCAAATGAGATACCCCAATACCCTCAGCTTTGCTTACCAGGGTGTTCAGCTCTCTGCTCAAAACTACGATGAAGCAGTGGTGGTTTTTGAAAAGACATTTAAAGAATGCCCGAAATAATCAACATAAAAGCCTTAATGGTCTCCATGACTATCCTGAGAGATGTGCTGCAGCTAAAATAAGAATCTAACCTCTAAATAAGGTTGCTTACCTATTGGCAACTATTTCACACAGCTTTAAACCCGAAAATCATACACAGATTCTTTTTCCTTTATTTTATGTGCGTATGATAAGCAGATGTTAATAGAAGTGGCTACAGGCTATGCCCTCTGGGTTTATATATGAAAACTATCTGTTACCGTTCTCACTAATAGCTGATCTGCCTGTTGGCAAATCTCTAAAGTTTGTATGAAGGTATATGTTATTACTAACAAGTCCTTACCACGCTAATATGGCTCTCCTCTAATCCCTCCATCGTATATGGCGACAGCTCCGTAGGACCCACTACCCTCGAGTCATCCCTGCGATCAACTCAGGTACCACAGACTAAACGCCATGCTTCTCAGCGCTCCGAAGATACGTTAAACCTCTGTCGCTCCCCTTAATGCAAAGCGCTCTTAAAGGCATATTGCCCTTGAGCGCTGCCTTGTCGCACTGAGAGTTGAACAATCTCTTATATCTGTTCTCCAGGGTATGTAGAAGCAATCGACAACAGAATGGAAGAGGAAATTTTTGTGGAAAGATTGCCAGCACGGATTCCTTCATGCTGCTCAGAAGTGAAATGAGGCAGTTATCAGTGGTCAGCGTACATCTCACGCAGGTCAGTTATTCCTGTCCGATAGCTGCACACTGCCTCTAACTTTTGGACAATTTCCCCTGAGCAAGTTGCCACAACAAAATTGCATTCCCCTACTATTGACTTTTCTCTTTATTGTTTTTTTTTTTTTTTATTACAGTGGTAGGATTGGATAGGTACCTCACAGGGTGTATATTGTAATTAGAAACCTCTGTTTCATTTTCATAGTCATGTGGATCAGTCTATTGGGCCTTCCTTGAAAGTGCTATATGAATGTTGATCAGCCAGTGTTAATGTACATACATATAATTCCAAGCTCACAGGGTGTCCCAGAATATGAGGTCGAATGCTAATAAAGATAACCATTATTATGAATCTGGCACGCTACTTGCTTGTACCTATAACATATAAAAATTTTGCTAATTTGGTTAAAGAATATTGCTTCCTACATTTTAAGGCCAATTATAATAATTAGAAAGTGTAAGTCTGTGCTGTACTCTCACAAGATTGTCTTGCCAAAGGTGATTTTACACTACCTAAATGTGTCGCAGGATATCTTAACAGAAGATTTAGCTAAAAATTAGTTACAACCTGCACAAGTGTACAAGGGAATCAGTAAATAGTGGTGATACCTAGATATGTAAATGCAATATATGTAAACAAACTGACACTGTTTTTCTATATGTGTGCAGCTTAATCCCCATCTTGATATAGCTGAAGGGGAAAAACTGTCTGCACCGACAATAAGCATATTCTCTGGAAAATGAGACAGGGTTACGTAAAGTGATATTATTTATAGACGGTTCTTTCTTACTTAGAAGATTCTTACGTCAATATTTCTTTAATATACACACATGGTAAAATGCTATACTAAATGTTTAGAAAACAGTATGATGTGTGCTCAAAATGCATTTAATTAGGGATGGTGTGATAGTGTATCAATAAACTTCCCTCCTGGAGTATACTGCAGCTAGACCCTGAACTTGGAAAGAACAAGTACTTACAAATGTAAAAGTAATTGGGAATGCACAGTTTCCCTCTACATTAATAATTATGCTCCTGTTAACTGGTCACATTTAAATTTTAATTTTTATTGAATCATGGGCTAGTCCCTTATCAATCGTAACTTACAGTGAACATTCTGTCACAAACATCAAGGAAGCATATGTTTGTTCACCTTTCATTGAAGGTTATGTTGTGGTATTACTCTGCCTTCATGATTGATATGTGTTAATGGAGAGTTCTCTGTATATGAGAAGCAGACAAGGTTATGGTAAAATGGTATTGTCAAATCCTATCCCAGCTGTTGTAAGTTAATTCTATATCAAAAGGATTTTGCTCTAAGGTACAGATGGAGTCAGCCTTTCTATTGCAAAAGGGTTTACTTTTTTCTTTTCTTTCAATCAGAGGGTTAGAGAACTGTCGTGTAATAGAGCCGAGAGAAATGAGTCTTTTTCTATGCACAGAAATCTGTGGTACTTCCTGATGGCGCTATAGGAATAGTGGGATTCATATATATAGAATATTTTGTGGGATTAACTTTATGGATATATAAAATGTGGCTATATAGAAAGAGCTTTCATGGAGTGTATCATCCTCCGTAGTGCTCGCAAACATGGCCCTGGCTCTTAGTTAGATAGTTAATCTCCTAAGCATGCATAACCCCTAAATAGGGGGAATACCCCCCCTCACATATATAAGATAAGCCTCTTCTCAGATTCCCATAAACTGAATCAGAATTGTACAATAGCCCTATATAATAATGTAAATAATTATAGGTCACTGTATAACTCTTTATATATATACCTTTAGTTTGGCAGAGTGATAGCTTTGTTTTAAGCACTGCATGAATGTTGCTATGCATTTCAGTTCATGGTGTTTTAAGATATACTTTCTGGGAATGATGTTTTTCACATTTGGTGACCCCTAGACCTTATTACTTTTCATTCCCAGACCCTTCTGGGCTTAGGGGGAGGTGGTTAGGCACCGGGATTAAGCGGGAAGGATTGATCATACTTGCCCTCATGTCTACAATACAGTTGTACAGTAACATTCAACGTCTTTTCTATTCCCCAATACTTTTCAGATTTCCTAACTTACTTAACTTAATTAGATGATGTGGAATTTAGAATCATGGAACATTAAGGGATTACAATCACCCAAGAAAAAAAAACTCCTTATGCATTTGACCTTGAAATCATCCTCTAATATTACCTTTCTTCAGGAGACACACCTGCTGAATCAGCAGTGGGAACAGGAAAGAGTGAGACCTTGGATCAAAGAGATTATAGCCTCAGAATGCACTATGAATAGGGCAGGGGTGGCCATTATCATCAAAAATAGTTTCGGATCAAATATAGAAAAGATGGGGTCAGATGAGGAGGGTAGGTGGTGTTATTTCACTACAAATTACCCTGTATTAGATAAACCTATTCTCCTTATCAACATATATGCCCCGTGCTCATCTCAACAAATCTTTTTCACGAAATTATACAACTTCCTCACCTTATTTCCTAACCACTACTATATTGTGGGTGGAGATTGGAACTTAGTACAGGACCCCAATTCAGATAGATCGAATTACAAAGCGAGTTTTAATCACTCAGCTCATAAAGCCCTAACTGAACTGAAAGAAGATTTTAACCTATTTGACCCGAACATATTTATAGACTATGCACAGAAAAAGAAAAATTACACTTTCTTCTCTAGTTGTACCAAAAGCTGGTCTAGATTAGACTTTTTTCTTATCTCCATGGCGTTCTACAGTATGGACATCTCCTTTTCCCAGTCCCCTAGATCTCTCTCAGACCATTCAAAGCTCTCTTTAGATATCCACCATCACAGCAAGGGCCTAACCAATAGAGCAGATATCTGCTGGCATTTGAATCCAAACCTTCTAGGCAGGGAGGAGATAACCTCTCAAATTAACGAATATTTGGATTTTTTTCTTAGCTCTAAAGACTCCTTACAATCTCCCTTGGACTGTGAATGGGCTGCAGTTAAGTCAATGATCAGGGGTCTCTTGATAAGCAAAGCCTCATACTTTAAAAAACTCCGTAATAAAAAAGAGTGGGATTTAACTTCTCAGCTGCATAAAGCAGAAACAGAGTCCCAAGTGAATCACTCCCCAGTCTTGGAAGAATGTATGATCCAACTACAAAAAGAACTAATCTCATTACAAGCAGATAACCTGAGTTTCCAAGAAAGTAAATCATTGGCTTTATACGCAGATGTAATACATTGTCCCTCTAGATTCTTGGCCAGGGTGATCAACCTAACTAAAACATCTACATTTATACCTGAAATCCAGTATCAAGGAATGGATTTCCAGAAACCTAATCAAATCATTAAAATATTTGAAAATATTTTCACACAAACATATGGGCCTGCCGATACTGTGGTAGATGAAACAGAAATACAATATTTTCTTAATAATTTAACCTTTCCCAAACTAACAGAGAGACAAAATAAATTTCTAGAGAGAGATATTAATACGCAGGAAATTAGTGCAGTTATTAACAACCTTAAACCCAACAAATCCCCTGGCCCCGACGGTTTCACAGCTGAATTTTATAAAGCATTTAATACGAAAATCTCCAAAATTCTAAGATTACTGTTTAACCATATTACATCCAATGGATTCAAAGATATCCATTTAAATGCTTCTAGAACTATTCTTATTCCTAAACATAAAACAGACCCTAAAAACCCTGGGAACTATAGACCCATATCTATAATTAATTTAGACATGAAAATTCTGGCCATGGTCCTAGCTAACAGGCTCAAAGCTGTTATCTCATATATTATCTCCCCCGAGCAATCAGGATTTATCCCGGGTAGGCAAACTAATGATCAGACCTTGCTATTGGAAGCTATGATTCATCATTCCAATCTAAAAAATCACCCTGTGTATGCCTTAGCAGTAGATGCGTCCAAGGCTTTCAATCGTTTAAGTATAAATTGCCTATTTATCACTCTACCTTTCTTTAACATCCCAATCTCATTTATAAGCATAATAAAAACCCTCTACTCTACAGCATACACCACCCTACATATCAATAAACACTCATCTAACAGAATCAGAATTGTTAATAGGGTCAGACAGGGCTGCCCCCTTTCCCCTCTTCTTTTTAACCTATATATGGAACCACTATTCATGCTTATAAAACAAGCTACTTTTCACCATCCCCCTAATTTTTATAATGCAAAGATCTCCCTATCGGCATACGCAGATGACCTTAACATATATTTCACCCTCCCCAGTTCTGACCCAACTAAAATATTATCTTCCGTTAATATTTTTTCTAACCTAGCAAACTATAAGCTTAATAAAGAAAAATCCCTAATATTCCCCCTAAACATCCACTCTACTATGGTACCTAATAGTATTTTAAATACAGTGATCAAAGCCAAGGAGCATCTGCACTATCTGGGTATTCAATTCACTCAAGGTAACCATAATCACTATCAGGATAATGTAGTTAGATACTGGTCCAATATTCAAAATGATATCATTAGATGGTCTAGGCTTAAGCTCCCTTTTTTGGCCAGAACCACAGTGATTAAGATGAATATTCTTCCTAGACTTCTATATCTCTTTCAAGCAACTACCAGCATCTTACATAACAATTTTTTTAAAAATATTATATCCTCTATCTCTAAATTTATGTGGGCCCCTAGATCGGTCAGGATTAGATACTCAGAACTTATCTATCCCAAGGAGCAGGGGGGGCTGGGCCTAGCTGACTTTAAAACCTATTATGAGATTATCAATGGCAGTAGAATATTTAAGATAGCGTCCTTTAATAAGGTTAAATGTTTATGGGCCCCAACATGGGTGTCTCTATATAATATCTATGTTAAAACATTAAAATTTAACCCTGCTGCACTCCCATTTTTAAATGAAGATAACATAGGTATTCTAAAACGTACAAAAAACATTTTATTTAGCATTAAATCCCTGCAGGCCCTTTTCAAATCTTTGAATCTATCTCACTCTTTCCTAACCTTACAACCACTTCATCTCAACCCCAACCTTAAATTAAATGGGCACATGCTAAACTTGGAGCAATACCCCCTCCTTTTAAACATTTTTATTTCTGATCTTTTCCCCTTTAGACATCAGACAATATCTGACCTATTAACTAGTCTGAACTTACCCTTTAAGTACCTGTCTATATTACGTCAAATTAGAGAGTTGATACGAAAATTCCTAGACCACCCATTAGTCTCGGACAAAGATATCTTAACATGTAAAATGCTAAGGAAACTCCTGCTCAGCGAAAAAAAATGACATCAAATGCATACAAGGCCATTTTGTCACTTAGATATCAGAATGAACTCAATTTTTCGAAATTTTGGTTAAAGATCAACCGTGCTATTAACCAAAGCCTACTCTCAAAGGCTATAAACCTAAGTGCTAAATCTATTCGCTTCAAAAAGATGAAATACACTCAACTGATGATTATGAACAATGCATATTTTACCCCTGAGGTCCTCAGTAAAATCTTTCCTAATCAATCCCCTGAATGTCAATATTGCTCGAATCAAACTGACAATATGCTTCATTTGTTTTGGAGTTGCAAGTGTTCCTACAAGCTATGGTGTGCTTTGAGAGTGATACTTGAGAGAATTGGGTATGAAAAATCCACCCTCTCATGGGAATTTGCCATCCTTCATATTCCTCCCCCTGGTCTATCTGAAAGAAAATGCAAGGTATTAATACCCATTTTTATGTTAATCAAATATTACATCTCCTTGAATTGGAAAAATAGACAATCCCTTTCTTGGGAAGGCTTTAAACACATAGCTATTAAACACCTCAAGGCACACAAATTTTTGTTCCACAATATTAAGCGCAAGCCAATTATTAAGGAATTTTGGGAAATATTATCTGACCATATTCTTAAATGATTATCTTCCTTTCATGGTTAACAGTAGGGTACATCACACTTAACAAGATGTGTATAACAAATTCTGGGCAATCTATGATTGTATATAGTTAGTTGTGTTTTTTTTTTTTTTTTTTTTTTTTGATGTTGTAATGTTTCGCTTTCTGTATTATGTTTTGAGTTCTTGCATGTAAACATATTTGCTGAAAATTTGCAATAAAGAGAATTATATAAAATAAAAAAAAGGAACATTTTTAAATGTTGCTCTTGCAAACTTAGAAAGTTGATAGCATAACAGGTCTTGCATTAGCATTAATTTTCTGAATAGTTTTAAGTCTGAAACTCAACTGTCTGTCATTATTTTGTGACTTTAATATTTATTGACTTGCCAGTGATTTGCCAGAAAACCATGATTTAATGATAAACGGACCAAAAATATGAGGCAAAAATCTTGACATTCTGAGAAAATCTGTACAGTTAAGAGGTATGGGCAGAAACCTGACAATTATATCATCGCAAACACTGCCAACTAAGCTCCAAAATTATTTAAAGGTTATCTAAACCACTTGCAAATCGGAAGGCTTCAAAAATGCTGAAAAAAAGAAAAAAAAAAAAAAGAAAACAACAAATGGATAACCATATAGAGACTTACGTCCAAGGTGAAGATGACTTCCCAGATGAAACTCCGATGCAATGGTCCACAAAATTGAGGAGCCATACATTACCATGGGGACTATCAAGATGGCAAATGTAACTGACACCATGGACTTACAAATATCTAAATCTAAATTCTCAGCTATATCCACTCCAGAAAAGAAAAATATTTCCAAATGAAGGAGAACTGCCAGACAACCGGAAGGCCAAAAGAGCATAAGCAAACAGGAAGCAGAACATTTCCCAGACTTGGAAGACTTCAAAATGGAGCTACAAGCATTATAATCAGAAATTCAACAACTATCAGCCCATCTGCAAACTTTTGGTAACACAATGAACCATATAGTGGACAGATTAGAAAAAAACAGAAGCTAAAACATTAGAAAACATCAATCAGATATTAGAAACATCAAAACCTGATACTAAAACCATTCAGGAACTGTACTTGAAATTTTACACCAAATTATTGGCTGCCTTCTAGAAAACCAAGCAGAATCCAACCAAATCTTCACTGAGAGAGCACATCATGCACTACGAACAACATGGTCACAAGATTAACTAAGACAGGTATAGATGAGAGTCTTAAATTTCCAAGATGCCTTTAAAATCTTATCGGATGCCAAACTGAAAAAAGGACTAACATGAAATGGGAACAAAATTACTTTCACCCAGGATTTAGCATGCCAAATCAAACAGGATCAACAGAGACTGTCACCATTTTGTGCATTTTTGATTGCAAGGAGGATCAGGTTTCAGATGAGATACCCCTCTACTTTGGTATTCTAGGAGAAGGGATATAAATACTCTGTGGAGTCACTTAAAGATGCAAAACAAGCCTTCATAAATGCTTTCAACAAGATACCTGAATGAAATTTGACTGTTGAACCATTAGAAGAAGACCATAGAGGTAATTTTAAGCATAGCCATTTCAATCCAATGTAATACCATAGAGGTGCTAGTCAATACCCAAGATTGCATTTAGTGATGACTGCCCATGTCCAGGAGGGTTGGGGGCACTGTCCCCAGTAAGAATTTACGGTGCCCCATTCACTCATCCAGGTTCCTCTTGAACAGTATTATACAGGTGCTCTGTATTAACCAAAGAACTGTAAGTCTGGGATAAAATAATATATGTAATGTGTTTTGTATTTCTATGATATCTGCACTGGTTTTACTCTCTTAATGACCGTGTGGTCACCGGGTTTCTGTTTATATATGACAGTGTTTTCTACAGTGCACTTTCTTCCATTTTTCATAGAGGGTGTCCCTGTAAAAGTACTTCTTGTATCTGAGCTATTCTTTCTATGTGAAAGTTATCATTAAGTTGGTCTTGAATGAAGTCTTACTGTAATAGCATTATTTGATGTCTGCATACTGAATATCAGTGGAACCAAACTAGTGTAAGTTTGGGATAAAATAATATATATATATATATATATATATATATATATATATATATATATATATATATTTTGGGAGCGGGAACATAAAACTTCCTTTATGGGTTGGGCATTCTCTCATTGGTTGAGTGTGTTTATAAATATTCATGACTTATTGCTTTTGCTTTTTTGACTATGTATCACTGAAGAAGGCATTTTTTGCCGAAACCGGTCTGGTCATTAAAGTCAAGGTTTTTTTGTAATCCGTTGGTGTTTTCATTTTTTTCACTTCGACTCACATATCTGCTGGCCAACAGTGGTTTTTATGGTATATTCCGGATGTGCAGTACCTACATGCAGAGCACTGTGTTTGGATAAAATAATATATGCAATTTGTTTGGTATTTTGATACTATCTGTGCTGGTTTTATACTTCAATTGACCATGTTGGCTGCTGGGGCTCTGTTTATATATAACAATGTTTCTACAGTGCACAGTCTTCTATTATTTATAGGGGGTCCGTTTGAAAGTGCTATCATGTTGTTGTTGTGTCTTTCAGCTTTTCCCGGTTAGGGGTCACCATAGTGGAACTCCGGTTCGCTAATGATTGGTAGTTGATTTTTACGTGCCGAGTTACCAGCCTTGATGCACAACCTTCAACGAAGGTACGCCCATTCACGCATGTCTCCATGCAGAAGACGCTCTAGCTGAGAATCGAACTGGACAGCACGGAGCTATTTTTTCTATGCAAACATTAGCATTAAGTTGGTCTTAAAGGAAGTCTGTCTATTATCAACACTGATGACCACATACTAAATATATGTGGATATATTGTAAACACTGATTTCCAAGATTTGCCAACTAAATAATTGTACCTTTGTGACAAATTACAGGTATATTTGCATATGCACTTTGTACTGGAGTCTTGTTTGTGCTGACATAATCATTATTAATGGTCAGGAAGGTCTTGGGTCATATATACACTCGTCAGAGTTTATGCAATACACTTTCTGCCATCTTACCATATTGTAGTACATGCACAGTAGTCTCATGTCTCAGAGCTATTTTCTATGAGAATGAAAGCATTAAAGCTGATTCTTTCTTTCAAACTGCATTATGTTTATCATTTATAACATACTGTTACTGATTTTATCATTCAGATAAAGAAAAAGAAACCAACAGATTAAATGTTATCTGTTCTACTAAAATTATGTGTGTATTTGTTTATAGTCAACCTGTTCAAATGTAAATACTTGTTCAATAGGTATCCTGCTGCTTTTTCTATATACTACAAGGTAAAACTTCATAAGGGGACTACATGACTTGTTTTCATGGAGTTTTTGGGGTAGTCATGGTGTTTTCAATCTACTTAAAAATGTTTGTTATATCAAATTTCAGGGTAAATATGTTGGAAAATGAAGAACACATATGGCTGCAAGAACATAATGTTATTCACTTATATGGTTCTTTATACACTGTTAGTTTATTCTCTTCCTGGCTCTTTTGGAGTGTGGTTAGGCACATGTTGTTAGCAGGAAGAACAGATTGCAATGTGTCATTTTTCTTATATTTAAACTTATGTGATAAAATTGTTTCTTATGGTCTCTTAAAATACTTTTTTACCATCCATTGGTACAATTTTTATGGGAGTGTTAATGTGGACAATTGATTCATGGGATGTGAAAGGTATACAAATGAAACAGAAAAGAAGCTTATTTTTTCTCTTAGCATTTTAATCAAAGGCTGAAATCATTTTTGTTCAAGAGGGTCATATGTTGTTGAGTCAATGGACTCAAGATCTGAGTAAAAAGTGGATAAGGACTATAGTTGAATCAGGCACTAAATCAGACAGCACAGGGGTTGCAATTATTCTAAAAAAACATGTTAAGGATAATATATTACACTATAACTCAGATGAGAAAGGGAGATGGTGTTATGTGTTCTTAAAGAACTCATTTCTTGATAGCCCTGTACTATTACTGAACTTATATGCCCTCTGTACTAAACAACATGAGTTTATAATGTCAGTTTATAACATTCTAAGCCAACTCCCTAACTATTATTATATTTTAGAGGAGACTGGAATGCAGTTGGTGATCCTATATCTAACAGGACTAGTAGAAGTAAATCATATAATACAAATGCTTCAACAGCAATTTCTGACTTAAAAATAGATTTTAACTTATTTGACCCTTTCAACTTTCAGAAGAGAAATGAAGTATCAGAGAAATTTACTTTCTACCCACATTACTGTAAAAACATGGGAGAAGTTGAACTTCTTTTTAATCTCAGAAATATTTTTGAGATCTAGCATTAACTTCTATATCAAACCATGTTTTTTTTCAGACCATTCTGGAATTACACTTACCGTTAATTAGTCAGGTACAGTAAATACAATAGAGAAAGGTAATAACTGGACTTTTAACCCCTCATTACTCTAGAAAGATGATATCGTTAAGGCAATAATGAGGTACTTGATGAGCTTATGAACATCCCTCTTAGTTCTCATACTCCATTTCATATACAATAGGCTGCTGCTAAGGCCCACATTCGGGGCATACTTATTAATAAAGCAACTTTATAAAAAATCTATAGATCAAAGGAAATAATGAAGAGAAATAAACAATCTTGAAGAGGAACTTCACATAAATTATAGCTCTACTATAGAAAAATAAATGATCTTCAGAATGAACTTTACCTACTTTATAAAGTATCATTTAATGAAATGGAAATGGTGGCTAGATATTCTGAATGGACACAAGTTCCATCAGAAATACTAGCAAGAATGATTAATATTAATAAAGCTTCTCCATTAATAGCTGAAATCATATCTCAAAATAAGACTTACAACTCAAATACTGAGATTATTCACATTTTTGGACAAATATATTCTGTAACATATGGAGAGCAAAACTTATCAAGTACTTCTCAAGGAAACAGATCAATTTCTAAACCAGATATTTTTTCCCCAAATTTAAAGTCAACAGGATCTTTTTATAACTCCTTTTACTTTACAAGAAATGCTATATATAATAAACAATCTTAAGGTGGGCAAAGTCCATTGACCTGATGGATATACAACACCTTTATTATAAAACGTTTATTCAAAAAATTTCAAAAATGGTATTGTGTCTATTCAACCATATTAAAGAAAATGGCATAATGGACCTGCATTTAAATAATTCTAAATCAATCTTTATTCCAAAGGAAAATACTAACACTAAAGACCAATCTAAGTATAGACCAATGTCCCTTATAAACTTAGAAGTTAAAATATTTATCTAATTATTGGCAAACAGATTGAAACCATTGCTACTAAGTATAATTTCACATAACCAATCTGTTTTTTTTCAGGGTAGACAAACCTGGGACAATATGTTAACTCTGGACACCCTAATTTCTCTATATAGTTGAAATAATAATTTGATATTCACACTTGTTCTTGATGCTTCCAAAGCTTTTGATAGACTCAACCTAGATTTTTTCAATAATACCACATTTTGGTCTACAGCAAACCTTTATTAACTCAATTAAAATTCTTTACACAAATGCACACACAACTATACAAATTAACAAAACTGCTTCTCCTCCAACAAACATTATTAATGGAACAAGACAAGGTTGTCCATTTTCCCCATATTTATTTAATATCTATATATAACTGCTCTTCTTTCTTATAGTTCAAAGAACTTTTCATTATTGTCCTACAATAAATAATACAATTCTTAAACTAATGGAATTTGCTGATGACTTAAATATTTACCTTACTTTACCTATTAATGTTCTTCTGAAAATTCAGCATTCTGTTGAAACATTTACAAAATCTTCTAATTACAAAAGTAACATGAATAAATTATCTATTTTCCTTTAAACCCAAACTATAATTTAATTATTTTCCAGACTCTAGAATTACATTAAATGACACTTTGAAATATTTCCGTACATTTTTTGTCATAACACAAAAAAAGTTTTACCAGATTAACTTAAGAAACTTTGGACAAGACTGAACAGGACGTCCTCAGATGAAACAAATTAAAATTTTCTGTATTGTCAAAGGTGAATATTATTAAAATGAACATACTACCTAGATTACTGTTTCAGTTTAACACAACTAATATTATAATACCTAAATATTTTTTAAAACCTTAAATGTAAATCTTTCTAAATTTCTTTTCTTTGGGAACCCACATTGATCCATATTAGCCATCAAAAATTGATTTATCCCAAAAAGATTGATGATTTGAGTCTCCCAGATTTTATTGCAACATAATAAATGCCATTAGAATTATAACAATCTCTGATTATTGTAAAACTAAAACAAAATGGTGCCCTAGTTGGGTAAAAATATGTTATAATCTAGTAACTGGTTCCAAAATCAACCATACTGCCCTACCCTTCCTCAATAAAGAAAACAGGAATAAAATCAAACTAAATAACTGCCTAAAAATATAATAACCATCTTGTAAAATATTATTGAATCACTAAATCTAACAAGTCCTTTTAACATTTTTCAACCTCTCCACTTCAGCCCAAATCTTAAATTAAAGAACTCTATGTTAAACCTGAACAATTACCCCTTAATCAGAGAAATGAAAATATTAGGTATTTATTATTATAAAACTTTTCTACTAATGACCTCACAATTGCACTAAACCTTCTAAAAAGCTATGTAGTTATCCTAAGACAGATTAAAGAAATTACATTAACCCCATTAGAATATTCAAAAATAGATGATAATAATATAAATCTTTGTAAGGAGTTATGGAATATGTTCACACTTAAAAAGAAATAATAACAAATACATATAAATTAATCCTATATTCAGACTACTAGTCCAAGATGCAACCTACAATTGAATGTCACCAGAAATCTCAATCAATTCAGCTTTTTTTAAAACTAATCCCTTTAAAAAATACCTCACGTATATCCAATTTATGATAGTCAATAATGCTTATTTAACTCCTGCCAAACTCAATAAATATTATTCTTCATCTTCTCCTAACTGTCTATACTATCAGGAACAAAGACCTGCCATTTTGCATATATTCTGGAGCTGTAAATGTTCATGTAAGTTATAGGGCCAGACTTGAAAAAAATGGGGTGCAAAAAGACTACTGTGTAGTGGGAATTTGTTATTCTCCCCTGTGAGTCCAGCTAAACAAATACTACATACCCTAATTACCCTTTTTGCATTGATGAAGCTATATATCTCACAAATCTGGCTTGACAGATCAAATATATCACAGGAAGGCTTTAAACATATGATGATTAAATACTTAATGACTCATAAATTAATAGTCAGCAACCATAACAAATACTCTTATTCTGCAAAGTTGTGGAAAACACTTTTTTGACAATATACTCCAATAATTTAAACTAGATATATCTACATTAAAATCTTTTTTTCTTTCATTTTTATCTCTGAGGCCATATTGTTATGTACTTTTGTTATTGCATTACTTGAACTCATGTTATGACACTTGTCACTTGGTGTACAAAGTCATTAAGTTATTATTTTCTTTGTTTCTGTTAATTCGTTAATGTGTTGTAAACAAAGCATTCTCTAAGTACCTATGCTCATCAAATGTTGAAGAAGTTTTTTAGTATTTCTTCATGAAAATCCAAATAAAGATATTGGAAAAAGAAATTACTCACTATCCCCCATACTATTCCCAGTATTACTGAAGTGAGATACTTAGGCCTTATTCTCAACCTTTCACTCTCCATTACAACTCACACCTCAAGATTTAATAAAGTCCTATTTCAAATAAACAAATGTTACAAAATAGCTCATCTTCTCTCAACAAGGGCTAGCTCATCCATTTCTAAAAATGTATTCATACCTAAATTAATATATTCTGATCTTTCCTTGTGTTATATTTTACAAATAACACACATAGGATACAAATGAATGCCATTTTCAGATTTACCCTACTAGCAGACTCATAATTCCATCATTGTAAATTACTTGAAAACACTAACTGGTTTTCAGTGACTAATATGGCAACCTTTCTCCTTAGCACTCTATTTTTCAAGGTTGTAAAACAAGGTTATTGTCCACCTCTCAAAGTAAAATTCCCCATACATGATATTTTTTATGAATTAAGAAGCTCAAAGGACAACTTTTTCACTTTTGCTCACCCTCAGTTCAAAACAGCATTGAGCAAAAGAGCTTTTTCCAGACTGGGACTGGTAGCCTGGAATCACATGTCGTGTGAAATCAAAAAACAATAAACCATTAAAGTTTTTTAAGGAAGCATAAATAAGTTCTCTAGTAATTACTTCTGTAATAATGGTTAAATCCTGTGGCATTTCAATATTCCAATATATCAAAGTGATAAATTAGTAGTATCCTGGTGTATATTTTGTCTGTATTGAAATTAATGTAGAATTTTATATTTTAGTTGCTTTGTGTTGTATTTTTGTAAGTTTTTTTTTTTTTTTGTAAGTCATCCTTTCAACCAGTTACTATTAATTGTCCCTCAGGGATCTATCCTGAGCCCACTCCTGTCTAATATATTTATTAATAACCTCCACATCTCCACTTACCATGCTATTTTAGTTCAGTACAAGGATGGCTCAGCATTAATATGTGTACTGTCAACAATAAATAAGCTTCAAGAGATTACCCAATAATATTTCTAAAGTTTCTCCTCTGTAGAAACCTGACTCAAAGAATCAAACCTCCTACTCAACCTCAGGAAAACTAAATTAATGCTTTCCACCTGAAAAAGTTGACAAAATCAAAAGCAATCTTTCACCATAAAGTCAGGAAATAATATTGTCATTGAAACTGTAACGCACAGTAAACTTACTGGCATTATAATAGATGGCAATCTCAAATATGACCAGCATATACTACACACCATTAAATCTACACACCAGAAACTAGGCTTCCTTTACAGGATTAATGGATTCCTTACAGATACTGCAAGAAAAAAATCTAGCCATCATCTTATTGCCGACTCTATTATACGTTGCTCCTATCCTAACAAACTTAAACAATACTCAAAGAAAGAAACTTGCCTCCTGCTACAATAAAACAGCAAAATTTATCACCCCCTACCATTTTCATAGCTTAAAGCAATTAAGCTGGCTTGAACTGCATAACTACCTAAAATATCCACAACTAACTATAGCACACAAACTCATTCATCATCCAGAAAAATGCCCTGTATTAAAAAATATGTACTACTACTGTCCAGCAAGGGACCTCCATTCTAGTAACAAATCCTTACTAGTCCCAAATAAGTTAAATAATGTTGCAGGAGACTCACTCTATTCCCAATACTTTGCTAAACTCTGGAATAGTATGCCCACACAAATAAAACTGTCTGGCAAACTCAGTAGTTTTAAACCACTGTCTAAACAACATATTAACCAATCCTGGTTCTGCATATGCACATCACCAGGTTAAGACTTTGTGCTCACCATACGAAACTCTCCAAATACTCTCCTTAAACAGAATACTCAACCTCTCACTGAAATGATAAAACAATTTTATTTATAACTGCTGCCTGTACAATCCATTAAGTTGCACACGGGCTTTCTCTTTAGCAACGTTTACCTCTATATAATCTTAGAATGTATAAATATAACTACTATATGTGTATAAATTTAAATAGAAATGTAACTACTTTCTGTTTAACTGGAACTAAGTATAATGCAATGTAAACAAATGGAGCTTTTCTCCCCGGGCCTCCACTGAAAATGGGTATTCCCAGTAAACAAAGACAAATAAATAAAATAAATATATACGTTGTTTTTTTTTTTTTTTGGTCTTCTGTGAGCCTGGATCATGGCTGAAAAGGTTCAACAGATCAGATCAATTGCATGATCATCAAACTGCAATAAATTAATAAAATACAAATGTGTGAAGAGTTTAGAGTTTTCTGCCAACATCTGGCAATTCATCGATTTGTCCCTTTCTTCAGACTACAACTGCACTACATTGCATGCACAAAGCATGACATGTTCATTATATATATATATTCTTCTACATCTTATATCATGTAACCCATCTGATTCTCAGATCCGTGTTGCTTAAATTTATACATGCACCATTCAAACGGAATGCTGTTTATTACTGATGGAAGATATGAACAAATTATCTTTTTTACAAGGATCTAACATACTGAGCATATAGCGACAGTTAAAAGTGTCTGATTCTGATTCACAGACATGCTATCAATTGAATTGCAATGTCAGAGTCCATTTGGGGTCTATTAAAGTGCTTGTGTGTTACTTACTTGCCTTACACTTGCTTGTTGCCACTTGCTCAAAAAGACAAGCTCTAAGTTCCATTTATTCTATCTTCCATAACTGCTTAGCACTCCCAGTGCCATAACCTACAAAATTGTATAGGCCTGCAAGAACCCATCTCTAACCTTAAGACTCCTTTTTCTCTCCCTAACCCTAAGACTCCTTTCCTACTCCCTAAACCTAAGATCCCATTCTTACTCTATAACCCTAAAAGTCTCTTCTCCTTCCCATTCCCTAAACCTAAAATCCCGTTCTTACTCCCTAACACTAAAACTCCCTTCCCATTCCCTAAACCTAAAATCCCATTCATACTCCATAACCCTAAAACTCCCTTCCCATTCCCTAAACCTAAAATCCCATTCATGCTCTATAACCCTAAAACTCCCTTCCCATTCCCTAAACCTAAAATCCCATTCATACTCCATAACCCTAAAACTCCCTTCCCATTCCCTAAACCTAAAATCCCACTTCCTGCTAATTAACCATAAAAACCCTTTTCTTATCTGTTACTCTAATCTACATTCTGACCCCTTCCTACACCCTCATCATGGCTGCTACATTTACCCCTCTCAAACTTGAATACTGTATTCAAGAAAGCTGTGGAAGCTTCTTGGCTTTGCTTATATTTAAGTTCGAGCAGAAGGCAAATGGCAGTAGACCCAAGCTACAAGATGCTTGAGTTTCCAACTTTGAGGCAGTAGTCTTCGAGTGCTTGGGATATGAATACTTGTAGAATTCCTGTCCATCACGTGTAAGTCACCTGCAGCACATAGTTCGTTGGCAGTCATAGGCGCCAGAACCATAGGGCGAGGGGGAGGGAATGCCCCCCATGCACACTTTTACAGCTGCAAGACCTGTCAGGACTCATGTGTGTGTCACACACTATTTAAACACAATTGTGCGTAGAAACAGCTTCCTAATTTGCTGGCAGATCATCCACGGTAAGGATAGGTTTATTTATGTTTTCCCCCAAGGCTGTGTCCATTGTTTATGGAAGTAGCTAGTGCTCTGTTATTTATGTAAGTAGCTGGTGCTCCATTGTTTATTTATGTAGCTGGTGCTCCATTGTTTATGAAAGTAGCTGGTGCTCCATTGTTTATGAAAGTAGGTGGTACTCCATTGTTTATGTAAGTAGCTGGTGCTCTATTGTTTATGTAAGTAGTTTAGAATCTTGTTCCAAAGTCATAACAAAAGTTATCTCAACCACACTGAAAATCCCGTTACGACGCCTGCTAAAAGTAGATAGGGTTCCCAGGGTAGATAACATGCATATTGTGAATTTCATTTTACTCAGTGCCACACATGCCAAACGATTGGCATTCTAGTACTATATGACGTTGGATAGTGGTACTTAGTGGGACTCATATCTCAAGTCACCCTGATTTTGTAGCATGACCATGATTTTATGTATTTTTTTTGCCTTGTCCTCCTTGTAAATTTTTGATTTACTGATAAATTAGAGTTTCATGCTTCTTATTCAGAAAATGTGCATTTGTGCAAAACCTGTTCTATTCATCTTTAAGTGAATTAAAGTCTTCTTCTTTTCTTTTGGCTTTTCCCAGTTAGGAGGTTGCCACAGCGGATCACCTGTTTCCATTTCTTCCTGTCCTTTGCATCTTGCTCTGTCACACCAACCACCTGCATGTCCTCTCTAACCACATCCATAACCCTTATCTTAGGCCTTCCTCTTTTCCACTTACCTGGCAGCTTCTTCCTTAACATCCTTTTCCCAATATACCCAGCAACCCTCCTCAGCACATGTCTGAACCAATGCAATCTCGCCTCTCTGGTTTTGTCTCCAAACTGTCCAACCTGGGCTGACCCTCTAATATACTTATACACAATCCTGTCTACCCTCGTCACACCCAGTGCAAATCTTAACATGTTTAACTCTGCCACATCCAGCTCTGACTCCTGCCTTTTTGTCAATGCCACTGTCTCCAACCCATATAACATAACTGGTCTCACTACCCTCTTGTAGACCTTCCTTTTCACTCTTACTGGTACTCGTCTGTCACAAATCATTCCTGACACTCTTCTCCACCAACTCCACCCTGCCTGTACTCTCTTCTTCACCTCTCTTCCACACTCGCCATAGCTCTGAACTGTTGATCCCAAGTATTTAAACTCATCCACCTTTGCCAACTCTACTCGCTGCATCCTCACCATTCCTCTATCCTCCCTCTCATTCACACACATATCATCTTAGTCTGGCTGACCTTCATTCCTCTCTTCTCTAGAGCATATATCCACCTCTCCAGGGTCTCCTCCACCTGTTCCCTACTCTCACTACATATCACAATGTCATCTGCAAACATCATAGTCCACGGGGACTCCTGTCTGATCTCGTCTGTCAACCTGTCCATCACCAGTGCAAATAAGAAAGGGCTCGGAGCTGATCCTTGATGTTATCCCACCTCCACCTTAAACGCATCTGTCACTCCCACTGCAGATCTCACCCCTGTCACACTACCCTTGTACATATCCTGTACCACTCTTACATACTTCTCTGCCACTCCCGACTTCCTTATACAATACCACAACTCCTCTCTAGGCACCCTGTCATATGCTTTCTCTAAGTCCACAAAGACACAATGCAACTCCTTCTGACCTTCTCTGTACTTCTTCATCAACATTCTCAGAGCAGTCATCGCATCTTTAGTGCTCTTTCCTGGCATGAAACCATACTGCTGATCACTAATCATCACCTCCCTTCTTAACCTAGCTTCTACTACTCTTTCCCATAATTTCACACTGTGACTGATCAGTTTTATCCATCTGTAGTTACTACAGCTCTGCACATCACCCTTATTCTTAAAAATTGGTACCAAAACACTTTTTCTCCACTCCTCAGGCATCCTCTCACTTTCCAAGATTTCATTAAACAATTTGATTAAAACTTCCACTGCCATTTCTCCTAAACACCTCCAAGCTTCCACAGGTATGTCATCTGGATCAACAACCTTTCCATTCTTCATCCTCTTCATAGCTATCCTTACTTCCTCCTTGCTAATCCATTGCACTTCCTGATTCACTATCCCCACATCATCCAGCCTCCCCTCTCTCTCTCATTCTCTTCCTTCATCAGCCCCTCAAAGTACTTCTTCCATCTGCTCAACACACTCTCCTCGCTTGTAAGTATGTTTCCTTCATTATCCTTTATCACCTTTACCTGCTGCACATCTTTCCTAGCTCAGTCCCTCTGTCTAGCCAATCGGTACAGGTCCTTTTCTCCCTCCTTAGTGTCCAACCTTTCATACAACTCTATATACGCCTTATCCTTAGCCTTTGCCACCTTTCTCTTTACCATGCACCTCATCTCTTTATACTCCTGTCTACTTTCCTCATCTCTCTGACAATCCTACTTCTTCGCCAATCTCTTTCTCTGTATACTCTCCTGTAATTCCTCATTCCACCACCAGGTCTCCTTGTCCTCCTTCCTCTGTCCAGATGTCACACCAAGCACCTTTCTAGCAGTCTCCCTTACTAGCTCTGCTGTAGTTACCCAGCTATTCGGTAACACTTCACTGCCACCCAGTGCCTGTCTTAACTCTTCCCTGAACTCTACCTCACAATCAATTCAATTTCCACCATTTGATCCTTGGTGCTGCCCTCACACTCCTCCTCCTCTTTTTGATCACCAATGTCATTCTACAGACCACGATTCTATGCTGCCTAACTACACTTTCCCCCATCACTACTTTACAGTCTGCAATCTCCTTCAAACTGGCCCTCCTGCATAGGATATAATCCACCTGTATGCATCTCCCTCCACTCTTGTATGTCACCCTATGCTCCTCCCTCTTGTTAAAATATGTATTCACCACAGCCATGTCCATCCTTTATGCAAAATCCACTACCATCTGACCTTCTGCATTCCTTTCATTAACACCATACCTACCCATCACTTCCTCATCTTCCCCTCTGTTCCCTTCACCAACATGCCCATTGAAATCTGCTCTGATCACCAATCTCTCACCCTTGGGCACAGTCATCACCATTTCATCCAACTCACTCCAAAAGTTTTTTTTCTCATCCATCGAACGCCCAACTTGCGGAGCATATGCACTAATAACATTCATCATTACACCATCAATTTCCAGCTTCATAAACATCACTCTGACACTCTTTTCACCTCCAAAGCACTCTTGGTATACCATTCCTTCAAGATAACCCCTACCGCATTTATCCTCCCATCCACACCATGATAGAACAATTTGAACCCACCTCCTATACACCTGGCCTTATTCCCCTTCCATTGATCTCTTCACACACAATATATCAACCTTTCTTCTGTCCATCATATCAGCTAGCTCTCTCCCTATATCAGTCATACTGCCAACATTCAAAGTTCCTATCCTCACTACCACACTCCTAACTTTTCTCCTCTCTTCCTGCCTTCGGGCATGCCTTCCCCCTCTTCTTCTCCTTCTACTCCTTCAGCCAACAGTAGCCCAATTTCCACCAGCACCCTGTCGGCTAACAGTACTGGGGGCGGTCATTGCTAACCCGGGCCTCGACCAATCTGGTATGTAAATCTGTACTGGTTTCTGCATATCTCATTTGGCAGATGTTTTATGCCGGATGCTCTTTCTGATGCAACACTCCCCATTTATCTGGGCTTGGGACCAGCACGAAGAAATGCACTGGCTTGTGCATCCCCAGTGGCTGGGTTCTTTAAGTGAATTAAAGTAATATTTGGAAATTATTCCTGATTTGGGGCCTTTGTTCTTTCATTAATTTTGACATTGCCCAGGATTCTTGAGCAATGAGGTTCAAAAGTATAGTGGAAGGTCTTGTTTAAAACTCTGTGGACACCTTTCCTGGTCTCTAAAGTAGGCAATTTCTCACACAATCATGATTTTTTTGCAGGATGAGTTACATCCTTAAACAGTACTAGACCTTACATTTACTTTATTACCAAGAACTAGCATCACATTTGATGAACTGTAGCTTTTTTTTTCTGTTGTTTTACATAACATTAAAATAATTAACATTGTCTGGCAGCTTAGAGGACCAAGGGCTGGAGCAGTAAATGTGAGGCTTACTGTAGCTCATGGGTCATTTCCCTCTGCCTCTATAGTTTTTTTGTGACACTAACCATACTGAGCAATTCGCTTATACAGGCAGACCAGTGCGCTTATATAGGTAGACCAGTGCTCTATAGTCGCTCATGGAAAGGAGCATTTTTGTCAAGAAGCCATCTGGTAAACAAATACAATAAAATATTGTTTGCATTATAGCTACACATATTCCTTTATTATTAACAGAAACTTATAAAAATCATGGAAGAGGACTTTTTGGGCACAGCTGCTCAATTTTCTTGCAGAAGGGGACTGGTGTAAGCCAGCACTAATAAAAATTCCATCTTAATAACTGATATCTGCAAATGTTGGACTATTATGTCGACTATTTAAACTAGCAAATTAATGGAAAACAAACAAGAACTTCATCAAACCAGTCTTGATGATTCACCTGACGTCTGACCTGGGCGTGTGACACTTTCGGTGAGAAGACCCCACGGAGCTTGCGCATACCACGCAGGATTACATCTCTTGGACTTATAAAAAGTTAAAAGAGCACAACTAATACTTCTCACCTGTCTACTACAAAGCTGATTTGTTTTTCCAGATATTTGCCTCATATTTTTGGTCTGTTCTTCATAAAATTTGTGGCGTGTTTTTTCTGACAAACCACTGGTGATTGAAGTCACTGAATAACATACATACATTTGCATTTCAAATGTCACATCTTCAGAAAAAAGGCATGGAAACAGAAACATATCATTCTAGTGATGTTCTAAGCTTGAGCAATATTTAAAATATGTCCCTGTTTGGGGGCCTTTGTCCTCCTATTATTTCAGGTTTTGTCCAGATTTCTTCCACAAAGAGGCTGGTGTTCTGTTGTTTATGTAAGTGGTTGGTGCTCCATTGTTTATTTAAGTGGCTGTTGGTGTGTGTGTGTGTGTGTGTGTGTGTGTGTGTGTGTGTGTGTGTGTGTGTGTGTGTGTGTGTGTGTGTGTGTGTGTGTGTGTGTGTGTGTGTGTGTGTGTGTGTGTGTTTGTGTGTGTGCATGCATGTGTGTGTGTGTGTGTGTGTGTGTGTGTGTGTGTGTGTGTGTGTGTGTGTTTGTAAAATGCCCAAATCAAACACCTTAGGTACAGGAGCCCCTCTCACCCCCCCCCGTCCCAGTCTTCAACAGGTTCCAGTGCCTATGGGCAAAGTGGTATGCAAATTACAAATTACATTTCTGTTAATTCTACATGTGATTTAAGATGTAGCTTTATTGGCAGGTCAGCAATACACTCAATTGTAATACATTTATTGAGACCTGCAGCCTTATAATTCACTGTTTCAGAGAGGGTCCTCTTTTTCTCAAGCCATAGCAGTCCAGTGTTAAAATAATATACGGGGGTTGCAGTGGTTTTTCTTCAAAGGGGTGTGGGTAGGCAAAGCTAATCCCCTCCCCATAGAATATATATGTTTCTGTTATTCAGTTTAGTGAAATCATATTTTAGTTAATTTTCTGCACAGGACAATGCTTATTGAATGTGGTTTGATCAATAGTATTGCAATCAATTTAATTTCAGGTTGTTAATGTTGTGCCAGAGCTATATACCAATAAAATATGTATTTTCTGTTCACGGTGAGCTCTTACAACATGCCTACATGCAGCAAGGGCTGTTGGCATTTGGGTAGAAGACATAGGCCTAGGAATCATGTGAATGGAAATGTAAGCCTATACCACGATAGCTGTGTCCCACCCATTCCTGTCTCTATAGACAGATACAATGTTTCTAGAGTAGATACCATATTTCATCCAGAATTATAAAAACAGGAAGCATATGTTTCTTTTTCATGCATCAGCTATTTGAGCCGTGATCATTGCAACACTGTGTGTACTAAATGTCCTGACCCCAGCACTCCTGAATAAAGATATCTCCTCTCCATCCTCTGTACAGTTTGACATAGTTCAACCTACTTCTGAATTTATGTAAAAAGTTTCCCATTACTTATTTTTTAAATATCTAATAAAGCTTTAAGATGGAATCATAACAGTATACTTCATGACATATTAAGTGTATTACATACTGGCTGGTTTTCTTTTCTGTAGTAATACACTTTTTGAAATGTATTTTTCAAATTAAGTCTTTTATCACATTGTTTTGAAGCCAAGTAAGACTACTTTGTCACTATTCAGTCACGTGGTCACATTTAATTACTTGCATATTTTTTCTTGCTGCATAGACACTTATCTGGTTGCATGTGAATGGCACCTTGTACAAGGCAAATATTACAAGACAACAAGTGCCCATTGATGCTTCTGGTAGCAGATGAGCAAACTAAGCAGTATATGAGCAATTTACTAAGAAAAAGAAAAAAATGTTGGCAGGAAATGAATTGTGCAGCCCGTCCAAAGAGTAACCGCCTACTGTATATCAGTAAATATAAAAGAGTTATCAGCAAGCCTCATGTTTCAATTATAAACACATTTTGAATGCTTTGAAAAGAAACATTCCCTCTATACTTCTACTGTTCTTTCTGAAAACACATACTTCCTTGCATCATTCTGTAAACTATTTCACATGACTAACTTTGCATGTGCTGTGCTATAAGGTCCGATCCTAGCTCGAGCCAAACTTACCTCACTATACCTTTTCACTTCTTAAAGCACTTAAAGGTACGAAGTACCTCATGATCATCTCCCTGCATTTCAGAAAAAGACAGTTATTATGGTATACTTAAACTCATCACTGTCATCCGCTGTCGTACACTCTCTGCACCAGGCTCATGCACTGCTTCATGTACAGAATCTAGAACTGTATGCAATATTCTAGCAGTACAGTTATCAGACAGGGACATTATCACCTCCATCATTGGCATCGCAACATTTTCCTAAAGGTAACTCCTCTGCCCTTCCTGTCTCTACTTTTGCACACATTACTGCCACCTTCAGGTCATCCAGTTTATCACATTATTCACCTATGAAGTTGTCAACATTTTATGCTTCAGGGTTAAAACTCTGGGTTTAGAGCCAGACCAGTGGTTCATACTGCAAAAACAATCAAACGATCATTGTGGAACCCTAAATATACTACTTAATCACTCAATTTCCTAAACAAAGAATTTAGGAAATCTGAGAAAAAGTAGAGTTTTATGTGAAATGAAATAATACTTTTCAGCCATGTCAACCTACATACAAAACCAAACCAGATTAATTAAAACTAGCACAAAACTTTCTCAAAACATTTATATAAAAATAATAAGACAGCAACTGCTTGGTAACACATTGCAAACAAATTTTGTCCTAATTGCAATAATTTATTATTTTGGAAACTGGGAAGCTACAAATCTTAATTTCATCAGGTAATATCAAAAGCAGAACTCAAACTACTTCTGCTTGCTGGCCCTTCTTCCCATATCTGACATGCCTTTGCCTTTTAGAATGTGCAGTTATTCTGTCATTTCTTGTATTTTCATCAAATGACCCCCAGTTTAGGTAGGATAAAAATATATCAGATCATTTTCTTCAAAATGCACCGGTGCTCACAGAGTTAGTTGATTAACAAATAAACATCTGAAGGTAGGAACAAACAGATTTACTCTCAGTTCCCTTTTTCATGTCAGATCTTTGGTTATCATCTTGAAATAACACACCCATACAATTGTTAAAACAGTGTAAAGGTGATGGGGCACAAATAAACATGGAATTGTTTTATATGTTGAGCAATGATGAAATGGTGCAATGCATTTTAGACATACAAATATTACATTTGCCAGGAAAAGTCAAAGATAAAACTGCCATTAAATGTAATAGCAGTAGGTAGAAAATAACTTATTGAATGACTGTGTAGCCTACAGATACAAAGGCATGCTAAAGCTGTTCCTACAGATGTAACAGACATCAGCCACCAACCATTTCTGAAATACATGAAGAGTTTCATGTTTCCACATGGAACAACCAAATGGAATATAGAAAAAACAAGCTACAGAATGCTGAGTAAGCATTTCTGCTGGTCTAAGAAACACTGAATGCTCTTTTGTATAAATGTAAACTATTTTAAAATAGTGAGCTATGTGGTAAGAATAATTTTGTTACACTAAATCCATAACCTAGGTCAATACTCAGTCTCTGAGACATTTTAATAAACAAGCTATTTACTAAATAGATGGATTATGGAGCTGGTAAAAAGAATAATGTGCTGTCATGATAAGCACTGAACTCTGAGAGATCTAGAAAAATAATCCAAAAGAAATTAAACACTGGGAAATTAAAAACTTATTAAAAACTTATTAGCATCCCCATACCCAAAAACACACAAAAAACATACATGCACATATGCTCGCACACACACACACACACACACACACACACACACACACACACACACACACACACACACACACACACACACACACATATATGTATGCTTGCCTCAATACATACACACATGAGCATGCAAATTCACACACACATATGCACACACAAACACAAAATGCACTCGTGTAAAATATGCTTGCTCACACACATACACACATTCACATGCACACAGCAATACACACAAACAAGCATGCATATACAATTATGCAAACTCACAAACACACACACCTTTACTTGTTCACATGCATAAATACAGACAAGCTCTCAGATATACAAACCAAAATATACACAGATGCACTACTACAGGCAGATTCTTATAGATGCACGCAGACACCCACATTCACACACACACACACACACACACACACACACACGCACACACGCACACACACACACGCACACACGCACACACATGTTCACATGCACACACCAATGCACACACTCATGCATGCACATACGATGCTAACTCAATAATACACACACACACACACACACACACACACACACAGACATCTATACATATATACACATGCATGTACAGGCACACTCTCAGGCATACCAACCAAATTACACACAGCTGCAGTCCCACATGCAGACTCCTATAGTTACAAACAGACAACTAGCCATACACACACATTCTCTCTCACACACACACACACACACACACACACACACACACACACACACACACACACACACACACACACACACACACACACACACACACACACACATACATATAGGTGCTTCAGTTGTTGGCTTTTGAAAGCAGTCTTTTCCTGACATTAGTATTTTTAAACATTTTTATTAATTTTATCCCAGAGATGGACTTTTCATCTCTTTGATCCTGTTGTCAATGTCTCAGTATCTACAGTTAACACAAGAAAAAAATGATGAGCTGAAAGTAATCCAAAAACACTTTATAAAACTTGATAAAACGCAAAGCTTTCGGGAAGAACCCTTTCTCAATACTGAAAACATACATACAAAAATCTCATGCTTATATACAAGCCAAACAATCACATGATCGCAGCCAAGATCAGGTGACAAATTTAAAAAGACATACCACAAAAGTAAAATATAAATAAAAAAAATATATATATATATATATATATATATATATATATATATATATATATATATATATATGTACAATATAATGGTTATTTAACATTGCGCTGTAGTCTAACAAGAATAGGTTTAATACTAACAGTATTATTAATACCAGGAGGACAATCAGCCTCCATGCGTACAATCCACTGGTACTCCTTGGTCTCAAGACAATTATTAATATCTCCACCACGTTTCAAAGGAACTATTAAATCTATGACCCTAAATCTAAACATCCGCACACACACACACACACACACACACACACACACACACACACACACACACACACACACACACACACACACACATACATACACACATACATATAGGTGCTTCAGTTGTTGGCTTTTGAAAGCAGTCTTTTCCTGACATTAGTATTTTTAAACATTTTTATTAATTTTATCCCAGAGATGGACTTTTCATCTCTTTGATCCTGTTGTCAATGTCTCAGTATCTAAGAGAACGAAGTTATAGTTTTGGCACAATCTGTATCCACTCACAACAGCAGAGAGCAAACACCTCAGCCTTGTGTTCCTGCAGTGGCTTTCCTTGTGGGAATCGTATGAACACCAACTCATAAGACAGATCTTTGGTGGCTGCCTGGAATGTGTAGCAACACTACACAGCAAAGAGAGTTTAAGTCAAGAAGACAGAAGTTCTTTGTTAGCAGGGTACATATCTGGCCATAGCAGCGTGACACATTTATGTCTCTGCTTTCTTTCTGTTAGTTTACATGCATAACATTTTCTGCGGACTGCTTACACATCCTGTTTGGATTGGTATGCAGTCCTGAAGCTGGAACCAAAGAATAAGCAGAATTCTTTCTGGGTACACTCTTCTCTTGGTCTGGCAACACATCGCAAGGCTTACTGCCACACACTGTTACAGGTGAAGAAAGTGAGACCAGTGCTAATAAAATAAAACAGAAATCCTTCATGGAATTTCCTCATGTGACTAGAAAATAGTGCAGTTGTGCTTAAATGAAAAGGGGCATAGATAGCTGTACAGAGGAGACTTTGCAGAGAAACTATTTTATGGACAAAGTACTTGACTGATGAGTTAAAACCAGTTCTTACAGCCTAGTGTTATAAAGACTACAATAACCTTCAAGGTCTGGATGGCTACGATAGCAACTATTTTCCAAAAGAAAAAAAAACTTCACATTACATATAGATAGCCTTCAGATACGTTTCATGTATGCAAATTCTTAATGGACAGTGAGTGGTCTGTGATCTTTTGGATGTCTTCATTAAACAATACATTAGAGTCTATAAAAACTGAATCCTCCTCAATAAATATTCTCTAGATTTTCCTATTACATTGTCATCGGTTGCATATGAGTAATACAGGGGAATCTAAACCCACAAGTTGCATCAAAACATATTAAAATCCTACCAAATATGACCTGTTACCCTCTTCATTCATCCAAGAATTATAGGCAGACCATTCATATTTTACTGCCAATATCCTAGTCTTGTCTTTTTGTTGTTCTCTCCATAACAAATCTGAATATTAGTGATAATATGTGCTATTATAACACTACTTCAGACATTAAAATTTAGAGGCCTACCACAGCTGTGTCAGTACCAAGGCAGTATATTCTACTGCCTTACAGCAGCTATACCACTGCCTGAGACAGTACGATCAAAGACTCTACCACTGCTCTATCAATACCTTAGGCAATACATTCCATGGCCCTACCACTACTGTTCCACTACCTTAGGTAATACATTCCACGGCCCTACCACTACTGTACCACTACCTTAGGCAATACATTCCAGGGCGCTACCCCTACCATACCACTACCTCAGGCAGTACATTCCAGTGCCCTACCCCTTACATTTCAAACCCCTACCTCCTTCTGTACCACTGCCTCAGGCAATACATTCCAGTGTCCTACTCCTTATCATTCAGCCCCCCACACTCTACTGTTCCACTGCCTTGTACAATACGGTAAAAGATTCTACCACTACTGTTTCACTACCTCAGGCAATATAGTCCAGGGCCATACTGGTACTGTACCAGTCAGATAAGGCATTCAAAGGCCCTACCATTGCTGAACCATGCCTCAGACAATACATAACAGGGTCCTACCACTACTGTACCACTACCTCAGGCAATACATTGCAGGGCCCTACCACAACTGTACAATTACCTCAGGCAATGGATTCCAGGGCCCTACCAATGATGTACCTCTGTCTCAGACAATAAATTCCAGGCCCTACCACTACTATACCATCACCTCAGGCAATACATTCCAGAGCCCTACCACTAATGTACCACTGCCTCTGGCAATACATTCCAGGCCCTACCACTACTGTACTACTACATACATTCCAGAGCCCTACCACTAATGTACCACTGCATCTGGCAATACATTCCACATCTCTACCACCTCCAGTACCAGTATGTCAGGCAATACATGCCAGGGGCCTACCACTTACATTTCATGTCTCTACTGTACCACTGCCTCAGGCAATGCATTCCACTGCCCTACCCCTTACATTTCAAACCAATGCCCCCCTTCTGTACCACTGCCTCAGGCAATACATTCCTGTGCCCACCCCTTATCCTTCAGGCCCCTACACTCTCCTGCCCCACTGCCTTGTACCATACATTCAAAGACTCTACTACTACTGTAGCACTACCTCAGGCAATATAGCCCAGAGCCATACTGGTACTCTACTGGTCAAGCAATGCATTCAAAGGCCCTACCATTACTTTGTCATTCCCTAAGATAATATATTCTTGGACTGTAAAGCTAGGTGTCACAACCTCAGACAATATATTCCACTATCCTATCACTACTGTATCACTGCCTCAGGCTGTGCAGTTTTGGGACTTATTTCCACTGTACCACACTTCTTCAGACAATACATTCCAAGACCTTACAACTATTATGCCACAGCCTTGGGAAACGCATTTCAAGGCCCTTCCAATGCTGTACGATTACCTCAGGATGTACATTTCAGCAGTGCCACTACTGTATCAGTATCACTGCCTCACACAATACTTTCCACCTCCTTACCAGTACTGTACCAGTGTCACAGTCTCACACAATGCATTCTTCCTCCTTACCACTACAGTACCAGTGCCACTGTCTCACACAATACATTCCACCTCATTACCACTACTGTACCAAAACCACTGTCTCACACACAACACATTCCATCTCATTACTACTACTGTACTGGTACCACTGCCTCTCACAATGCATTCTACCCCCTTACCACTACTGTACTGGTACCACCTCTCACATAATACATTCTGCCTCCTTACTACTACTGTACTAGTACCACTGTCTCACATAATACATTCCACCTCCTTATCAGTACTGTATCAGTGCTACTGTCTCACACAATACATTCTACCTCCTTACCACTACTGTACCAATGCCCCTGTCACACACAATACATTCCACCTCATTATCACTACTGTACTAGTTCCACTGTCTCAAACAATACATTCCACTTCCTTACCATTACTGTGCCAGTACCACTAACTCACACAATACATTCCACATCATTACCATTACTGTACTAATACCACTGTCTCACACAATACATTCACCTCATTACCATTGCTGTACTAGTACTACTGTCTCACACAATACATTCCATCTCATTACCATTACTGTACTAGTGCCACTGTATCACACAATACATTTCACCTCATTACCACTACTGTACCAGTGCCACTGTCTCACATAATACATTCCACCTCATTACCACTTCTCTACTAGTTCCACTCTCTCACACACAATACATTCCACCTCTTTATCACTACTGTACTAGTGCCACTGTCTCACACAATACATTCCACCTCATTACCACTACTGTACCAATACCGCTGTCTCACACACAATACTTTCCACCTCATTACTACTACTGTACCAGTACGACTGCTTCTCAAAATGCATTCCACCTCTTTATCACTACTCTACTGGTGTCACTGCCTCACACAATACATTCCACCTCCTTACCACTACTGTATCAGTGCCACTGTCTCACACAATACATTGCACCTCATTGCCACTACTGCACTAATACCACTGTCTCACACAATACATTCCACCTCCTTACCATTACTGTGCCAGTACCACTGCCTCACACAATACATTCCACCTCATTACCATTACTATATACATTCCACCTCATTACCATTACTGTACTAGTACCACTATCTCACACAACACATTTCACCTCATTACCATTACTGTACTAGTACCATTGTCTCACGCAATACATTCCACCTCATTACCATTACTGTACTAGTACCACTGTCTTCCACAATACATTCCACCTCATTACCATTACTGTACTAGTACCACTGTCTCACACAATACATTCCATCTCATTGCCACTACTGCACTAGTACCACTGTCTCACGCAATACATTCCACCTCATTACCATTGCTGTACTAGTACCACTGTCTCATACAATACATTACACCTCATTGCCACTACTGTACTAGTACCACTGTCTCACACAATACATTCCACCTCCTTACCATTACTGTGCCAGTACCACTGCCTCACACAATACATTCCACCTCATTACCATTACTGTACTAGTACCACTATCTCACACAACACATTCCACCTCATTACCATTACTGTACTAGTACCACTGTCTCACGCAATACATTCCACCTCATTACCATTACTGTACTAGTACCACTGTCTTCCACAATACATTCCACCTCATTACCATTACTGTACTAGTACCACTGTCTCACACAATACATTCCACCTCATTACCATTACTGTACTAGTACCACTGTCTCACACAATACATTCCACCTCATTACCATTATTGTACTAGTACCACTGTCTCACACAATGCATTCCACCTCATTACCATTACTGTACTAGTGCCACTGTCTCACACAATACATTCTCCACCTCATTACAATTACTGTACTAGTACCACTGTCTCACACAATACATTCCACCTCATTACCATTACTGTACTAGTACCACTGTCTCACACAATACATTCCACCTCATTACCATTACTGTACTAGTACCACTGCCTCACACAATACATTCCTCCTCCTTTAGCCTCATGGCCTTAGTGGATTTAATTAAGCTCCTATGTTGTTTGTTTATTTTGGTGACACAAGCTCTAACATTCTGGGAGTTTCTCTTCTTACTTTTCATCAAAAGTCTCTCCCTTTTATCATAAAGCTTGTTGATATTATGATTTCACTATGTCAGTTTGTTTCTGGGGTTTTCCCTGCACTTTTTCCTATGGGATACAGCTGCATCTGTGCAGCTGCTTACATGCTGATATAGTGTGGTGGTGTACATCTCTGCATATTCAGTAAAGTGAACTGGGTTTGGTATGGATTTGAACCTTGCCAATGTATTCCTTAGGCATAGGTAGTTTGCTTTAAAAAAAATTCTAAAGGTACCCTGGGTGAAAGAGATCTTTGGTTTTAAGTCCTACCATACACAGTTTTGATATCAGTGCATTTCATACTTCATACCAAGCTTTTTTCACTTTGTATCTGCAGCCTCCAGTACTGGGCACAGTACCCTGGACGTGTTCTTACTAGTGATCTGTACAATAGAAGATGATTTTAGTATTTCTTGTATGCACATGTAGTTCATTCTGGAGTTACAGACAGCTCACTCATTGGTTTTCCATGCTATTAGCCTTAATTTATTGTTTTCTGCATTCATACATTAATTCATTCATTCATGCAACCTTCATTTTAGTTTCTGATACTTATTTTACTAAAGGTCGTATGACAGCCAAAGAGTTTCCTAGTAACCACTGGGCACAAGGCAGACAATTAATGTTGAACAGAACTCCATTTCAGATTGCACACACAAACACAGGCATACACAAGTGCCAGCATGCACACACAGGTACACTACCTGCATGTCTTTTCACAAAGTAGACATTTTTCTTCATTAAATCCTAAATGCCACTGCCAGCTATAACTATAGCCAGAACAGATCTCTTTGTAGCTCAGACCTATACCTTTGACTACTGCAGCAATCTTTGAATCGTTACCTGATAATTTGCTCATGCTCATGGAAATCATTGTGATATTAGATGCAAATGCACAAAGCAGGATTGGTTCCATCACCGAAAGCTGTGGTAATCTACTGCTCATGGGCTTCTAATGGACAGTTTCCTTTTAACTATGACATTCATTTTCAGTAAGACAGCCATTTTACAAACCCGTCAATTTGAAGACTTCCCATAGTTTTAATTATAACACCAGCTACCTGTGAGACAGCAAGATTCACACATATTTTTAATTTCATTCCAGATGCCTGTGGGAAAGCAGTATTCATTCTTTTTTTATTTTTTTATATTTTTTTTTTAGTTATCACACCAGTTGCCTGTGAGAAAGCAGGATTCAGTCATTTTTTTAGTTCTCAAACCCACTGTTTATGCAACAGCAGGATTCACACTTTTCTTTAGTTATCACACCAGCTGCTAGTAGTTATCACACCTGCTGCTTGTTTTTTTTTTTTTAGTTATCACACCTGCTGCCTGTGCAACAGCAGGATTGATGCATGCATTTTAGTTATCACACCAGCTCACCAGCTACTTGGAAGACAATAGGATTCATGCATTTTTTTTTAGTTATCACACCAGCTACCTGTAAAGCAGCAATATTCACGTTTTTTTTAGTTATCACACCAGCTGTTGTGAAAAAGCAGGATTCATGTTTTTTTTTATTTTTGTTGTCACGCCAGCTGAGATGAGACAATAGGAATAATACATTTTTAGTTATCACACCAGCTAACTGTGAGACAGCAGGATTCACACTTTTTTTAGTTATCACATTAGCTGTTGTGAAAAAGCAGGATTCATGTTTTTTTATTTTTGTTATCACACCAGCTGCCTGTGAGACAGTAGGATTCATGCATTTTTTTATTTGCCACACCAGCTGCCTGTAAGACAGTAGTATGCACTTGTTTTTTCGGTTATGACTCCAGATGCCTGTGAGACAACATGATTTATGTGTTTTTTTTAGTTATCATGCTGGCTGCCTTTGAGACTGCAGGATTCACTTATTTTGTTTGATATCACACCAGCTGCCCATGAGACAGCAGGACTCATGCCTTTTTTAGACCTCATACCAGCTGCCTCTGAGACAGCAAGATTCACACTTTTTTTAATTCTCACACCATCTGATTGTGAGACAGCAGGATTCACATTTTTTAGTTATCACACCTGCTGCTTGCAAGACAGTAGGTTTTACACATTTTTTAAGTTCTCAGTCCAGCTGCATGTGAGACACTAGGTTTTATACATTTTTTTTAAATTTTCACACCAGCTGCTTGTAAGACATCAGGATTCAAACTTTTTGTTATTGATCACACCAGCTGCTTGTGAGACAGCAGGAGTCATGCATTTCTTTTATTTATCATACCAGCAGCCTTTGAGACAGCAGGATTCACATTTTTATAGTTATCACACCATCTACCTGAAAGATAGCAGGAATCACATGGTTTTTTTTAGTTATCATGTCGGCTACCTGAGTGATAGTAGGATTCACACTTTTTTCCTGCCTGTTAGACAACAGCATGTATGTCTTTTTTTTAGTTATCATACCAACTGCCTGTTAAGACAGAAGGATTAATTCATTTTTTTAGTTATCACATCAGCTGCCTGTGAGACAGCAGCATGCATGATTCTTTTTTAGTTATCACACCAGCTGCTTGTGAAATCACAGGATTCTCGTGTTTTTTAGTTCTCACAACATCTGCCTGTAAAACAGCAGGATTCATGCATTTTTTAGTTTTCACATCAGCTGTGTATGAGACAGCAGGATTGACATTTTATTTAGTTATCATACCAGCTGCCTGTGTGACAACAGGATTCACACTTTTTTTCAGTTATTACACCAGCTGCTTATGAGACAGTATGATTCATGATTTTTTTCTGTTTATCACATCAGCTGCCTGTGAGACAGCAGGATTCACTCATTTTTTAGATATCACAACAGCTGCTCATGAAAGAGCAGGATTCACTCATTTTTAGTTATCTCATTAACATACCAGCTGCCTGTGGGACAGTAAAATTCACTTGAATCTTTTAGTTATCACACCTGCTACCTGTGAGACAGCAGGATTCACTATTTGTTTTTAGATATCACACCATCTGCTTGTGAGAAAGCAGGAGTCGCTCGGTTTTTTTAGTTATCACACCAGCTGCCTCTAAGACAGCAGGAGTCAAACTTTTTTAGTTATCATAGCATATGCCTGTGAGACAGCGGAATCCGTGCATTTGTTTAGTTATCACCCCAGCTGCTTGTGATAGAGCAGGATTGATGCATTTTTTAGTTATCATACCAGCTCCTTGTGAGACAGCAGGATTCACATATGTTTTTTATTTATCACACCAGTTGCCTGTAAGACAGTAGAATTCACTCATTTTTTAGATATTACATAGGTTGCTTGTGAGACAGCATGATTCACTCATTGCTTTAGTTATTACACCAGCTGACTGTGAGACAGCAGGATTCACATTTTCTTTTTTTAGTTCTCAGAATTTTTAGTTAGATTCATGTTTTTTTATCGCACCAGCTGCTGGTGCTGTGGTAGCATTGTTGCCTCACAGTAAGATGTTGTCCTGTTCGATTCTCAGCTAGAGCATCTTCTGTGTGGAGACATGCATGAATGGGCGTACCTTCATTGATGGTTGTGCATCAGAGCCAGCAACTCAAAGTTCCACTGTGGCAACCCCTAACCGGGAAAAGCCAAAAGACACAACAGCAACAACAACAACACCAGCTGCTTGTGAGACAGTAGGATTCATACATTTTTTTATCACACCAGCTGTCCATGAGACAGCAGGATTCACTCATTTTTAGTTTTCACACCAGTTGCCTCTGAGACAGCAGGATTTACATGTTTTTTTAGTTAACATACCAGCGGCCTGTGAGACAGCAGGATTAATTTTTTTTTGCTATAACACCAACTGCCTGTAAATCAGGAGAACTCAGGCCTTTTTTTTGGTTCTCACACCAGCTGCCTATGAGACAGCAAGATTCACATTTTTTTTTAGTTCTCACACCAGTTGCCTCTGAAACAGCAGGATATACATTTTTTTAGTTAACATACTAGCTGCCTGTGAGACAGCAGTATTAAGTTTTTTTTGCTATAACACCAGCTGCCTGTAAATCAGGAGAACCCAAGCATTTTTTTTTAGTTCTCACACCAGCTGACTGTGAGACAGCAGGATTCCCACTTTTTTAGTTATCTCACCAGCTGATTGTGAGACAGTAGGATTTATGTGTGTTTTTAGTTATCATACCAGCTGCCTCTGAAACAGCAGGATTCACTCAATTTTTAGTTCTCACACCAGTTGCATCTGAGACAGCAGGATTCACATGTGTTTTAGTTATCACACCAGCTGCCTGTTAGACAGCAGAATTTATGTGCTTTTTTAGTTATAATACTATCTGCCATTGACAGAGCAGGATTCACATGTTTCTTTAGTTATCACACCAGTTGTCTGTGAAACATCATGATTTACATGTTTTTTTCGTTATCACATCATCTTCCTGTGAAACAGTAGGATTCATGCATCTTTTTTTAGTTATCACACCAGCTACCTGAGAGAGAGAGGGATTTACATGTTTTTTAGTTATCATGTCAGCCGCCTGTATGACAGCAGAAGTCACACTTGTTTTTTTAGTTATCACACCAGTTGCCTGTGAGACAGTAGGATTCATGCCTTTTTTAGTTCTTACACCAGCTGTCTTATGACTACAGAACTCAAGCCTTTTTTAGTTCTCACACTTGCTGCCGGGGAGACAGCAGGAATAAGGATTCATCCATTTTTTTTATTTATCACATCAACTGTCTGTGAGACAGTAGGATTGACACATTTTTTTTAGTTATCACACCAGCTGCCTGTACAACAGCAGGATTCACATTTTATTGATCACATTAGCTGCTTGTGAGGCAGCAGGATTCACACTTTGTTTTTAGTTATCCCACAACCTACCTGTAAGACAGCATGATTCATGTATTTTTTTTTTTTTTTTTTTTTTTAGTTATCATAGCAGCTGCCAGTGAGAGAGCAGGATTCTCATAGTTTCCTTTTATTTACCACAGTGGTGATTCAGGCAAAAACATGAATTAAGCTGGACTGACAACATCTGTGTTTTATTATGAAATAAATGTCAAGAAATTGCACCTGTCTGCTGTGTCAAATCTTTTGACTGATCTTCTCCAGAGTAAAAGCAAGACAATCAGATTTGTGATATTTTTTAACTATAAAAAATATTGAAAAAAATACGATTCACAGAAATGTATATAATATATAAAAAGATTACAAAAACAAGCCAGCCAATTATATTTATCAGAAACAATTCAAATAATACCAAAAATTCAATTAAACTGCATGCATATAAGAAGAAGTAAATATGGGATTTAAATATAATGGCAAATTGCACTAGGATATCACTCTAAATATAAAATAAAGAATATAGATTTTTTTTCACATATATAAGTAGTGAAAGATCTGTACTTAGAAAATGACAAAAAATGCTCATAATTACATTCAGTTAATTTAATGTTTTGCTTGCGAGCAGTTCAATAAACAGGATCAAAACTTATAACGTAACTTAAAATAGATAAATAACATGTCAGTTTGTAACTCATTGTTAGGTGCAAGATCTTCTAAAATGACACTTATCGAAAGTGGCCCTCTATTGACAGTAGAACCCAGGTATTTCAGCAGGACAGGGCTGGGTCTTCACATCTCACATGAGTTTTTTTTTGCCTCTCACCCTTTAATTAAATATAACAACACGAGGGTCACACTGCCACTGAAGAAAGGAGACATTTTTTTAATGAGATTTCCCTTTTGATTATAAGAGTAGCCTACTCCCATTTAACTCTGCCTGTTTCATACAGCATGGCTCTTAAATTCCAAGTTATAGATTTCAGTGGCACATAAGTATCAAATGGGTATCCTATTCTGTCCATTTTTAAGGACAATCTGTACATCTTCCTAATAGCTATTCCATTCTTCCCTAAATCATTGTAAAGATAACCTTATAGCAGTATAATGAGTTCTTTAATTAATTATTTTTGACTCTCCTACCTTTTTAACAAGCTTTTGCAATAATCCACTCTGTCATAATCACACTGTATCCCCATATTCTAATATGCAGCAGATGCCATTTTGTTGTCCTTCTCTTTACTACATATAAGGGTAGGGAAGGAGGGTAGCATTATATGTAACTGAGGAATTTAAATGAGATATACTAGATGAACCTAAAGAAGTTGACAAAGACCATTAACTCATTACATCTGAATGACGCCTCCAGGTGCTTCTGCAGTTAACTCCTACTGATGCCTCTAGGCGTCAATTATTATTTGTTCATATCTGCATCAATAATTCCAAAACCATGCTATGTACAAGGTTTTAAAAGATTTCATTGTAAAGTTTACATAATGGCAAACTCATCTGCATTAAAGTTGGACTTCTGTCTAGTGCAGGCAAATAGATATTAACTGCTGTTTTTATGATATTAATTTATACAGATATAATTCTCACATTTTTCTAAATATCTCAACAAACAAGTAACACAGACAGAACTCCTTAGCCCCATTTGAAAGTTCTCAGCTAGGTGCATACAATGCTGATTGACAGTATGTGTGTAACTTGACTGGTTGCTGAGATATTGTAAGTTGTTTACTAAATATTACAAATGCAATTGTTATTGTATTTACTGTGACTTACATAATTTGGTTTAAGACCTACAACCTAAAGAATACTACCACTATAAAAATAGTTTCTATTGAAGAGTTTACAATTTACACTTCTTTCATGATCCCTATGGTTCCAGAGATATGAACATTTGTTTGAAATGTGAGGATATAATTTGATTCTGTCAAAAGGCTTAGGTTCCACCCTTTGGAAGCTACAGTGCAAACTTGCTGAGCTCCAGTGGAGTAAATGAGTTAAGGAGCTTTTAAAGAGCTGTTTCTTGTGGGTCAGTAGTCCAGGGTTTGATTCCCTCAGCCTCCATTGCCAAACTGTGTGACTCTGAGTAAGTTACTTAACCAAACAGCATTCCCTGGTACTCTACCTCAATCAACTAATGCAAATAAATACATAAAGACGGGGTCAAGAAAGCAGCCGAAGAAAAGTATAAGGAAAGTCATCAAGTGTAAGCCAACTAACCAACATGAGCAGTAAGAAGGAGTTTATAGTAGTTTGATACAGTATACAGGCAATTAGGGCTTTCCAACAGATTAATGAGATAGTGGGCCATTTCAAATATCTAGGCCTTTGCTTGGAACCTGCACTTAGTTTTAATGGTCTTGGAAACAAAGTTTAATTGAAAGTCTTAGCAAAACGATGTGAGTATGTAGCAGGGAAACAGTATTCCCTTTCTTTAGAATTTAGGTTGTTCATTATCACTGTTAATTCTTCTGAAATATTTAAAAACAAAATAATAGATCCATGAGCAAAGCCAACAGATTTGTTCAGCAAAAAACTGAATGCTAGTGGTGCACTTAAAATATCTGTATAGGCTGGCAACTCAGAGGGTAACTTTCTAGCTGTACTCTGATATTCAGACTCTTGTACTTCAGTACTGTGCCTCTTTAGTCTGATAACTTACTTCTGAAAAATTTCCTGGGCAACTCCCACATTTCAAACAACTTTTGTCTTTTTTAGTCATTTCCTATTGCAAATCACTCTATTTTGTAGCAGTGCAAGTTTTAGCATACATAGTCCTAAATGATGGACCTCACTTTCGATTTACATTACAGCCATAATCACAAGTGGTAAGTGTTACACATATAAAATTTAAGAAGCACATTTTATAGCAGGCATAAAAAGTATTTACTATTTGACTTAACTTATCTCACTTGTTTAAGAGTATGGAATTATTCAAGCTGCTTTCCTAACTGCTGATACACAGACCATGTTTTAAACTTTAACACTTAAATCTTTTTGCAGTTATTCATGTTGTTGGTTATAACTAGATCACTAGAAAATACTCAAACCAAGAAAAACAGAGAGAAACCTTGAGGAAAAACTACAAGGTACCAAAAACTCTCCCAAAGTGAAGCAGGCTGTGCTAGTGCACATAAACTCAAATAAATATACATACACAATAATGTGGATAGAACAATTTAATAAATAAAACATTGAGCGCTTTCATTCTTACATAAAGGACTTCATCAGAACATTAAAAGGAAACAAACACCACACCTAAATAGCAAATTCAAAAGGATACACGACAGTAACTTGTGCATAGTAAACAAAAGAAGAGCCAAAATGGAGTTCTGATACACTCTACATTCTAAGCATAGTGAAGCAAGGCAAGTAACTCTGCATACCGTTCACTGAAATTATTTGAAGATGAAAGAACTAAACTATCAAGAACAGAGCTAATTAAACCTCAGTAGGATGTCAAGTACTCTACCAGAATCCCACAATTCACATTACCAAAGGCCACAAGAGTATAAGGAAGATTTAGATGGAATACAGTTATAGATGTCTCATCATCAGGAGGACATTAACCAATCAAATGAAGGCAATCTCAATGCCTAGGATTGAAGCCACACTGACATGGGTTAAGAAGGCCAGGTAATGTTACATAGAAATATACTTCTGCATATAAATCCTGCTCACTATTCATACCTATAAAAGGTAGATTAGAGATGAGGAGGACATTTTCTGACATGTCTGAATAAAATATTGATTTTTTTCAGAAACTAGGTTATCAGAACCTGGTTTAGTGAAAGAGAAAAACTACACAGTTCTCAACAATGATCCACAAAGTTGTGAAAATTAATGGACCTAGTGATTCACGGTAATATTTAACCAGTCAAAGCTGTACTATATTGAATTCATAGATGAAACAATATTTATGATCTCTTTGTAGCCACACTACAAAATTCAGCCCAGCAAAAAATCTGGGCAACCAGCATCTGCAATGCTGGGTCTATATTAGGAAGTCAAATGTCGAAAAGAGCAAATGCTCTTACATCAACCCCTAATAATTGAAGTCACAGAATGTCAAATGGCCAAAACAGCGATTTTTTTTCACAGGGAAAAAATTGCTGGGACTTTGCCGTTTCCTCCACTGTGGTGCAATCTCAGAGTTGGTATATTTAAGCAGAGGGTGTGTGGGGGTCACAGCCCCCCACACCAGGGGGTGTGGTGGGGGTGAAGTCCCCCACTTCATGTTGTGTTTGGATTTTTTTTTTGAGCAGTGATTTTTTTTCCCTGGGAAAAATTGCTGCTCTGTATGTCCAAGTTTCATTGCTTTTGGGTATTTTGTGTTGATTTAAGAACATTCATTCTTTTCAAACTTTGAGATTGTGATATAGACCTGCAATGCTACATGAGTAAATTCAGGGTAAAGGCTGACCTTATCTTATCTGTCTCATGTACAAATAAGAATGTAACTTCCTCTTATTGATCTTAGGATAGTCTGGGCTGTACTGCCTGTACACCACCAGATAAAACTACAGCCATATAGTTGATGCGGTGGAAATTTTTTCTTTATGATAATCAGCATAACACATATCCAGACTATACTTTTTAGAGAGAAAGCATAACTTCTGCTATCTCCAATCCAGCCTCTGTACTAGAGCTATTAATAGGCTGGGTGAAGGGGGTGGCTACCCTTTGCACAACCTGTCAGAGGACATGCTGCCCATGTTGACAGAATATTGCCACTTCATAAATGATTGTCACTATTGCATTTATGGTATTGGCTGAAATGTATCTGTGACCACTTTGTAGTAATTGTAGCAAGCATAGTACAATTTTTGCAAGATGCTTGCTACAGTTACAGGTGTGAGATGTTTGGGGGAGGTCTTAAACTTTGAGTTTTGACACAACATTTTTATTTTTATTTATTTATTTTTGTCTTTTTTTTTGTTCCTCTGCTTTCAGGTGAGGGGAGTGCTAGCAGATCTGTACTTGGTGTCAAATGGGCTAACTATGGTTCTGCTCTGTACAATCTATGCATCACACATAACTCATGATCAAATAATGGCTTAAAACAGAGTAGTAGATCAGATCTATGCACAAATCAGGGCACAGATTATAGCTGTATTATAAACCAAAGACATGCATCTGGACCAAGGCCATGGCAAGAAGAATTATTCACTATCATTCAGATCTACCTCTATTTTTCTCAGGAGTTTGTGCCTTCATTTTCTGACATGGAATATTACCTAAATTCCAGTCATCGATAGATGTTTCGTGGTTGGCTGAAGTTGACACAGGAAAGACTGAGGCTTTTCTGGTAAAGGTCACTTTTCTGTTCCTCACATCTTCCTCTGTTTTCCCCATTCATAATTTACATGGAAGATGATGTCTTATTTCCATCTTAAAAATATAGCATAAAGTAGGCACTTTCTTCTGTCTTTCCTAACAACAGTAGTTCCTGCACTGGCAGTGTCCCACTTTAACTACTGCACTGCATTCTATCTCAGGCCTATTGAAAAGGGCCTGGTGTACCTGCAGCAGGTGCAGACCTCAGCAGCTAGACTTTTTTTAAATTGTTTTTATTTTGTTTTTAAAACAATAGATAAACAAATCAATTATAAAACAAATTACCATTTACATAGATTAACAGCCATTCAATACATCAAAGTTATACATATCAACAACAATGAATATTTTTCAAGCAAGCCGTTAAGTTTAAGCCAAGATTTATATGAATGTGTAATATTAGAATTTCTCATCTTTATAGTATACAATTCACTACCGCAAACAATGTTTGCCATACTAATAACTTCAACATTAGAGGGGGTAACTTTACTTTTCCAATTTTTAGTAATTACTATTCTGACTATAGCAAGAATAGACCAAAGAAGAGGCACTTGGGTTTTTGGAACTGGAGCATTAAATAAAACTTAAGATTTAGAAATATTGCATCTCTCTGGCCATAGAGCTTGAATGAAGTTATTAATTTCTTATTCAAAAAGAGATGACTTCATATTCATATACCATATACATCCAAATCAGCTATTATTCCAGAATCACATCTCCAGCATTTAATTCTATCTGATTTATACATAATTGTAATTTTGTTAGGAGTGACAAAAGCTCTGTGTAAGAATCTCCAAGTGAAAATTTTCTAGTATAATGAAGATGCGGTTTTATCTGTAGATTTTAATATTATTTTCTTGTGTTCTTCAGAGAAGTTGTCATTGGTAATTTTGAGGAATAGTTCCAAAAGGAACAGTCTAGATATGTGAAATCTAATTTAAGAATTTTATAAATTTGTGACAAATATGATTTATTTTTCATTGTAATACTATTGATATTTAATAAGAATTCCAATAATTTGGGGAACAATTCCTTCCCTAGGTTAAATATCGTATTTATCTCTGTGTTTACGGTCTGTAAATATTTGTAAAATTAACCAGTTCTCAGAATCCTGATTGTATTTGGACCTTAAATTTTTAACAGCATATATATCAGAACCATTTAAGAACTGATGTCAATAAACTAAGTTATTTTTTTGTTTCAATACTAACATTTTGTTGAAGTTACGAGTTTCTAAGCAGTCATTTATATATGCAATTGGAAACAGAAAATATTAAGTCTTTAATACAATGGTTAGAATATGTGAACTTTTGGAAAGAGTAAATTATGTTTTTAATGAGGGAATTTGAGAAGAGGGTGTAATTCCATTTATGCAAAAATCTTTTAACAACCAGATAAAACTATTAGGGACTATTTGTTTATGACTGGTTGTGATATATTTATTATTTGCTAATAACTTTTCTTGGTGTATTTGTTTTGAACCATAAGATGAATGTATCTAAAATGCTATAAATTTACAATTGTTGAAGTAGTATACAATTGAATATTAGGAAATCCTATTCCACCATTATCCCAACCTTCTGCATGTTAATCAAAGGAAGCTCTTGGTTTATTAGGATGCAAAAACAATTTAAGTAGAATATTATTTATCTTCATCATCTTTTCGGTAGAGATAGTACTAAAGATTTTAAGGCAAACACTATTTTAGGGACAATTACCTTTGTAATAAGCATTAATAATCCTTCCAAAATATGTTAATAGTAAACCATAATAATACATAATATTAAATACATGCAGATAATGGGCGGGGAGAGAGAGAAAAACAGTCCATTAGTCACATTGCAGATTATATCCCTGAAAACATTGGTAATATTAACTGTACAGGTGTGCATTGACAGTTTCATGTACAGTGACTACAAGTCTCCTATTCCTGTAATGCTCCCCACCACTCATTTGCAGCACCAGGTAGCTGCTACACCTCTCCCTACCCTGATTCAATATTCACATTCCTTGGCTGTTCCTCGACAGCTTGCCATCATTAATATGCATGGCACACTGCCAAGAGGGAACCATGGCTGTGTACACTGATACATTCCAGGTAGGCTCTACATTGTACCTACACAGATTTTATTAAGTCCTGGGGTAGGTTTTCCTGGTTTATTGAAACTTTATGATTTAGAATTTCAACATATCTTGTATTTAATTTTTTTAAGTTCAGACTCATTGATAATTTCATTTGGTTTTAGATTTAACTTTAGTGTGTCTATTTTGGCCTGTAGTATATTCAATTTTTTGTCACATTCTCTTGTTACTACTATACCAGCTTATAACCATTACATTTAAGTACGCCTTTTGTGTATCCCACAGGACAATATCAGATACTTCACCATTCATGTTTATTTCTAGAAAATTTTTGATCTCTTTAAGATATCAATCCTTTTATTTTAATAATGTATGTCAGTAATCTCCTGTGATGTATTAAACTGTCAGTTTTTAAAATAATATTAAAGATTATAGCATTATGGTCTGATAATGGATATGAAACTATTGAAACTTCTCTGATTTGTGATAACAGGTTGTTTGAGACAAACATTTTATCAATATTTGTTTGTGTTCCATACTTATATGAATAATAGGTAAACTGAAGTGAATTTGTTTTCCTTAGCTCATATATATCCTTTAAATTCATTACATTTACAAACCTCATTAAGTGTCTGGTTGAAGATATGATTCTAAGTTTTCTATCTGCAGTGAAATCTTTGTCTGATAAAATGCAATTAAAAGCACAAGCCATTATGACTTTACTTGTCATTTAATAGGCTATAGTGTCTTAGCAATTTTTGCATCTTTCACTCCAACCTCTGGAATTCAAAAAGAGTTCACCAATGTGTATAGTTTTCTGTTCCACTCAACTATAACAATGCTTAACATACCATTTTTATTAACATAGGTAACTTTTACTTCCGGCATTACTGGCGAGTTCTTCCATAAAATAAGGGTGCCTCTTGTTTTAGTTTGAGCACCAGAACCTGCTAAAACCAAATAGTTCTTTAATGAAAGTTTATTTAAGTCTTTAAGTAAATGTGTTTCCTGTAGAAATACTATTTGAGCTTTATGTAATTGCAAGTATTTGAACAGACACCCACTCTTTATTGAATCATTCAATCCATTAATATTAATAGATATGCAGTTAAAATCAGACATTTATATGAGAGAAAAAACACAGGTATAATGAAATCACATTTATGTACAGAAGTTATTATATACTTTCTATATAAGAATATGGAATCTTCAGCTATGGACAAAACTTTTGAACAACCAAAAAATTACCTAATGATATAACCCTAAAACATTCTACCATAGAATAAAGTGTTCCAAGTTTGTTGAAAAGGGTGAACAAACTACCTCTCAAACTCCCCATTAGACCTTAGCTCATGCTTCTGATTCATATTGATGTGACTGATATTTTTAGTATGTATCATCTTAAAAAGCCTGTCAGTGAATTATTATGAATAAGAAAAGTTAAACAGGTGTTCAGAATCTTTATTATAAGTTGACCAAACTGAATATTTCTAAATCATCTTTCCTTGTACCTCACATTATCTCCCTGTTCTACTATAGGAAGGAAGTCAGTTGTTATTTTCAAATTTATTAATTTATAAGTCAGATGATTTTATATTTTTTCGGTTTTATTTACTATGTGTAAAGTTGCTCATAGGATTATAATTTCATAAATGAATACCAGGCTAACTGTCCTCATGGGTCATTTCAAGCCCAGTCAATTACCCCATGTGAGAATAAAATGTTTTACTTTGTGCCTATAAGGTGAACACCTTAATCACTATGCCAACCTCCCACCCTTGTAAACATATTTATATTCTTTAATTATATACACATTTACTTATTCTGATCTCTTTCTGTTTGTATACTATGACTTGTGCTATTACTATTACTAGGTTATATATTTTAGCTATAATCCTAGTGTAGAGTGTCATATAATAGAACATTAATATTTACCATTATATATTTGATACTCTTTAATCTAGTACTACTGTTAGAATCAGTCTTATTTTTTCCTTAAATGTTATGTCTAATAGTATCTGAACAAATACCTGAAAATCTTCCCTTTTAAGATTCACACTTTCCATAATAAAATTGTTCTGCGATATTAAGTTTTGTTATCATTAAAAAGAGACAATAAAAGAGAAACACAATCCTAATTTTTATCAGAAGTGTCATTCTATAGGTAGTATATAAACTATACTTTTTTGTATTCTGCAAGCATTCAAACCTATGTAATAACTGACAGTGGTATGATTGCAATTCACTGTCTTTTGCTTATTATGCTACTTGTACTCATTTGACAATTTAGCATATGATTCAAAACATTATGATTATTTACTTTTAGACAGGAAGAAGTAATCTGGACAGTTCTTAGAATTTTCAGAACTCCTGCAGCATCACAAAAGTGCTCATGAGTCTAATTAAGCTGCTTCAAGCTGGTCCTCATGACAAGGGCTTGCAAATGAACAGTTTATCAGCTACAATTCACACAAACATTTATGAGTGAATCCAAACTACCTCTACATTATACATCAATCCCCAAACTCTTCCAAACCACTTAAAAAACAACAAAAAACATTTCAAAGTATGTTAACCACTAAAAGCTATTGTATTTAAAGAAATAACATTTAATGATTCAGTCAGGACAATTTGCATGAGATGTTTAATATAAAGCAGGCTGTCATTTTAAAGGAGACAGCATATAAACTTCCATTAAAAGAATGACAGTTATGTGTGATCCAGGTATAACTTGTAAAAGTGTGAATGTTAATCTAATTATTTGATAACATCCCAATAATAAATTTTGTATATGTAAGAAACTATATTCTTTATATTTTGTTTATAACCTAGCATAACTTTCATGGGTGCTATTGCATGTCAAGTATACTATCAGTAGCAAGCATTCAGAACTATGCAATAACTAGCAGTGGTTTGGGATGCAATTCATTGCCTTTTTCTATTATCTAACTTGTATTATTTGACATCTTAGCATACAATTCAAAATATTATGATTATTTACTTTTAGACAGGAAGAAATAACCTGGACAGTTCTTAGAATTTTCAGAACTTCCGTAGCATCTCAAAAGTGCTCATGACTCTAAGTTGTTTCAAGCTGGTTTTCATGATAAGGGCTTGAAAATGAACAGTCAGTCCATCAGTTACAATTCACATGAAAACACTTGCAAGTGAATTCAAGTCACCTCCACACTACACATTAATCCCTCAAACCCTTCCAAAAAAAAAAAAACAACAAACATCCCAAAGCATTCCAACCACTGAAAAGCCATTTTGCTCAAAGGAATAACATTTAATGATACAACAAGCACTATTTGCATGAGATGTTTAATATAAAGCAGACTGCCATCTTTTAAAGGAGACATAGCATACAAACTTGCATTAAAAAGAATAACAGTATTTGTGATCCAGGTTTAACTTGTAACAGTGTGAATGTTACTCTAATTATCTGATAGCGTTCCAATAGTAACTTTTATATATGTAAAATGCTATATTTTTGTACTTTGTTTATAACATAGCACATCTTTCATGGGTGCTCATGCATATCAAGTATACTGTCAGTAGCATATTACTGGAACATTTTAAGAATCCAGAATGTAACTTAACATGCCTCTTTATCTATTGCATATTATATTATATTTAATAGTATTTTACTCAACTATGCCAAGATATCAGAAAGTGTGCTATCTAACATACATTTCATCATAAGAATGATTAATATAATAGCAAAAGTCCACTCAGGATGAACAGCATCCGTAAATCACAATAAGGTAGGTAGAATAATGTTGGAGATGGGCACTGATACATGGCAGCTAAAACGAATAAAAATGTTTTATTTATTTAAAACAATAGGGTAAGTGCTTTTGCATTACAACAATCGCTTCATCAGACCAAGACACTCTAAATTCAACTAGTACATATAAAATATTGGCTACCAATCAAATCCAAGCATTCAAAAGGCCACATCCAATCACAACAATTAAAATCCCTGCTACAAAATAACAAATTCAACCAGAACATAACATTGCAATTTAAAGGGCCACATACACATATATGATGAGTGCATGTAAGTACATAAAAAAATTAAGAACATTCAGGGCAGCACCTCCTATTTCATACCTTACAAAGCCTACAAACTTTTAAGACAGGCTTAAGTGAAACATCCTCATTAAGGCCAGATCCCTTATTTGATCTTATCTTAATAATCTATCTCAGTTCCAATCCCTCTGTGGTATTATTTAAATCACCTAAGCATGAAGTAGCAAATGTTCTATCAATAACTAGAAATTTAAAAACATATTGAATCCCTTTCTCCATAACATGACTAGCCAAGCCATTAGATTTATTTCCCACCCTAATCTGACATAGATGTTCCCTCACATGTTCTTTTAAACTTCTCTTCATATTAAGTGCAATGTACACAGTGTGTTAAGTAAACAAGATCACTAGTATCACAATCTTCCCTAGTCTTAAACTGAAATTTAGTACCCATATCAGGATGTATAAAACTATCAGTACTGTCTATATAGGCACAAAAATTACATTTCCACAAGGAAAGGTGCCAAACCCCTCATTAACTTGATCATATCTCCTAAAATTATCTGGGTAGCATAACAATTGCTTTAAAGATTTTTTATTCTTAAAATTAAAACATTGAGCATCTCCTCTAATCTCCCTAATTCTATTGTCCATAACTAAATTGGACCAATGTTTTTTTAACCACATCAATAATTGTAGTAACACCACTACTACAATGCAGGGAACATCCCTTCTCTCAGGAGTCTTCCTATTATTACAAGCACTCATAGTATTGGAAAAATATGGTTTAGTTTTTGTTCCCCTTAAGTCTACACTTTGTCATAAATAATATTCTACCTCATTTACCTTATATCCCCGCTCAATAAAATTTGATCTTAGTTTCCTAAGATTGCTGAAATAGCCATCCTTATAGACATTCAGCCTGAAGGTACGCATGCCCTGCCCCTTAATAACAGTCCTAAAAATGTAACCAGGGTGCATGGCACTCCTTCTTAAATAATCTTGTCAAAAAGGATAAATCTAAATTCTATACACCTCAATGTCTAGGAATTTTATATTAGTTTTAGAATATTTCAGCAAAACCTTCAAAAATGATGTAGTTCCATGTAAATGCTCAATAAAATTACCTAGTTCAGAGATCGTACCTGTCCACAAGAATTTCATGAGTTTAAATCTGTGACGTATTCCAGCTATGTTAAGTTTTACTGTCATTTTATGGATGATACAGTTTTGTTATGGGCAGGTACAGTCTCTGAACTAGGTAATTTTATTGAGTATCTTCTTAGATGTTTCTGCTCCCCACATTTACCTTGAGTTTAAGACCACCATATTACTGGGTTATTCTCATAAATGTACTAGATTGATCAGTGTACAGCTAAGATCCAAAATAAGACATCATGTGCAGCCTGTCTGCTAACTCAAAGCGGTGTCTTGTCATGTAGATGTTGCATTAACTTACAGGCTGGATTCGCAGATGAGTACTGCATCTTTGTGCTGCACGAATATTCAGGAAGTTTCTTTAGGACAGCTCACATCTAAGAGGACATGCACTGTCTTTGAATCTCTGCACCCTTCCAATGGCTGATAATTATCACTGGATAAACACTACTCATCCATGAATCCCTACCATAATTTGACGATTGCTGAAACGAAATCCTGTGCAATAGTTGGCTTGTTTGCACTCTTCTAACTTCTCAGTTAAGCTATTCAAGATTAGGTTCATAGGTTCATAGGTTCATACTAGGCTATCTGCCCGAGGGCATTTACAAGCCTAGCCCATAGTTTTGTGGCTTACGCCACCCCTTTAGTATGGGGAACTATACCCATTATTTTGCTGTGCCTCTGTTGAGCAGTGACACTGAGGTAATCCCTGGGGTATATCTGCGATCTCCTATCCATTGGTCAAGATTTCTCTTGAACAAGGCCAGCGAGGTGCTCTGCTTCACATATACCGGGATTTTATTCCACAGCATAGGGAGTCTTTGGGTGATGAATCTATCCCTCCAGCACGTCCTATTAATAGCCGTGTCGAGGTTTAAGTCTCCCGCCCTTGTGGCTCTGACGGATCTAGATTTTTTTAGGTGAAGCATATTCATCAAATCTGGGTTTGACATGGCCTTGTATGTTAGGCAAAGGTCATCTCTGAGCAAGCGGTGACTGAATAGAGCTGGAGTTCTTTCAGTCGGGCAGCATAGGACAGATGTTTGAGACCCTTTATCCTTTTGGTGAGGAACTTTTGTGGCCTCTCCAGCTGCTGCAAGTGTCGGGTCAGATACATTCCGAATGGGGCATTGTACTCAATCATTGGTCTGATGAGTGATGAGTATAGGGAGACTATGACCTCCCTTGATCTAGATGAGAATCCCTTCATGATAAGGTGGGCAATGTAGAAGGTCTTCCTAACTACTTTAGCTACATGGGTGTCGAATGACAGACTACTATCAACCTGGGTCCCCAGGTCCCTGATAACTTTCTTTATTTCGGTGAAATACTTACTGTCTGTTTTTCAAAAAATATAACATAACTTACTTGATTCATACTAGACATTTTGAATATTTAGGTGTTCATTTTTGTAGTTGTAATACTTTATCAGCTTACTGTGCAAAAGTCTGTCTTTTGCAGTTTTTATACTATCGTCAAATAACCTTACCCATTGTAATCTTAAAAGTACAGTATGCACACAAGATCTATCTACTTTAGAAAGTATTTTTAGAAAATGTAGGAACAAGTGCTGAAATTAAAGAGAAAATAGCATCTGTTGAATTGCACCCAAACATATCAGGCATATGTTCATAGGTTTGGATTAGAAGCTATTTTTTGAGAAAATTGAAGCCTCAAATCTTATGTTGGAACTTGATGACTATGCAGACATCCAGTTTCTTCCAGATTAGTAGGCTGGTCCTCAGATGCTTCTCAGCCATGACCTGGATCAGATGCAGGCAAGTAGGGTAAGTAATAGACCTACAAAGATAGTGGACAAGCCATTCATAACTTCATATTCAATTATAGTAAGCATTTACAAAACCATTATTATTCCATTCTTAATAAACACAAAACCATCATTATGCACTTCTTAGTAAATTAAGAACATCAGTCTGACAGTAGCCAGACAGCAAAACCGATTCACATAATAAACTAATCAAAGTCTGTGTTCTTTTCAACATTACTAGAAGTGTATGAAGTAAAAGCAGTTATCTGACCAAGAAATGGAGACAACAGAAGCGGGAAGAAGAAGTAGTCAGTATTCAGTAAATGGAACTAAAACGCTACATTTAATAACTGAGCAGTAGAGGCAAAAAAAAGGCAAATATATATATATATATATATATATATATATATATACATATATATATATATATATATATATATATATATATATATATATATATATATATATATATATATATATATATATATATATATATATATATATATATATATATATATATATATATATATATATATATATATATATAGATATATATATATATATATATATATATATAGATATATATATATATATATATAGATATATATATATATATATATCTATATAGATATATATATATATATATATATATATATATATATATATATATATATATATATATATATATAGATATATATAAGGGTGGGAGGGTGGCCTAATGGTTAAGGTGTTTGCCTTGCAAACACAAGGTGCAGGGTTTGACTCTCACAAGTGACAACTGGCTAGGCTTAAAATGGCTCGCAAGGGCAGTTAGCTTAGTACTAATCTATGAACCTATGAACCTAAATGCCCAATTCTGATAAAAAAATCCCTTATGATGAGTGTGGTCAGGTACACTGTTCAAATTTGGTGCTAGCCAACTACTTCTCTGAGTGGTTATTATCTTAGCAAAAAAAAAAAAAAAAAAACAGCCAAAGCCATCCTTGATTTGCAGAGTTGTATTGCTGCATGTAGTCTCCAACCATCCTACTGTATGCAATCTGTGTGCTTCCATAGTCTGTCATCAATACCATTTACGTCCACTAGATGGCAATCATTTGGTACCTCAGATCATTCTCTTTTATTAGTTAGGTGATCAGAATCAGACAACTGACTGCTCATACCATCTCAATCCAGCTGATGATACAGGGTAATTTTTGAAAGTACTGATGGGACATGCCATTAAATACCAATGTTTTATCTGGCCATTTAAGGTTTTACAACTTTTTCAGAGATGGCAGGTTAGTTTACATATCAATGCAAAATATAGTAGTGCACTTTTTATGGCAAGGGCCTTGAGGACTTTGCACTGGGTCAGCAGAACTAAATCCATCAGAATCTATGAGACACCATGAATGTGCAGGAAATCTCCAACTTTGCTAGACTTTCTAAACTTTGTTTTTGCCTGATAATGTTTTAATTAACTTATGCAACTCATACTTTTATTTAAATCTCATGGTATTTTTTTTTTAATTAAATAATAAATGTTTGTCCTAAACCTCTATCATTACAAATTATCTATAATTTTATATTACCAAGCCTGCCCTGACTTCCCATGGTAATAAAAACCAGCCATGTGATGGAGATGCTTGAACCAATGAGAGGTCCAAGTTATGTTTTTTATGGAATGGTTCTTGCAAGGTGGAAGAAGCCTTGAGTGATGGTTTATGATATTTCTGCTACTACTCAGTGCTTTTGAAAACTCAGTAGGGAGAACACTGAATATAAAAGTTCAGAGTCTGCACATTTAATTAGGCATACTGCCACACCATAAAACCAATACAAAATTACATAAATATTACAAAAGTATATATATTTCAGATACTTGTTGCAAAGAGATAAGACTGTCATAACACTATTTGTTGTAGCTTATTGTATCTCTACACTATGTGCTAAAGTTCATTGTATCTCTTCTGTATGGTTTGTAATTAATTACATCTCTTCGCTATATGTTGTAGTTCATGGCATCTCCTCACCACGTGCTGTAGCTCATTATATCACTTCATCATGTGTTGTAGCTCATTGTATGTCTTCACTATCCATTGTAGCTCATTGTATCTCTTCTGTATGGTTTGTAATTAATTACATCTCTTCGCTATATGTTGTAGTTCATGGCATCTCCTCACCACGTGCTGTAGCTCATTATATCACTTCATCATGTGTTGTAGCTCATTGTATGTCTTCACTATCCATTGTAGCTAATTGTATCTCTTCACTATGTGTTATAGTTCATTGTATCTCTTCTGTATGTGTTGTTGCTTATACCATCTCTACACTATGTGCTAAAGTTCATTGTATCTCTTCACCATGTGTTATAGCACATTTTATCTCTTCACTATGTGTTGTAGCTCACTGTATCTCTTCACTATGTGTTGTAGTTTATTGATTCGCTTCTGTATATGTTGTAGCTCATTGTATTTCTTCACTATGTGCTGTAGACCATTGTATCTCTTCTGTATGCATTTAACTCATTGCATCTTTTCTCTATAGGTTCATAGGTTCATAGGTAGGTACTAGGCTATCAGCCCTGGGGCCTATACAAGCACAGCCAAAAAGGTACCATTACTTTTGCCACCCAAGAAAATTATTTTCCTGTGCCACTGTCAAGCAGAGCCACAGAGGTGATTCCCCAGGGTGAATTTTCTATTTCCCATCCAATCATCAAGATTTTTCTTGAAGAGTGCTAATGAGGAGCTTTGTTTGATATATATAGATAGCTTATTCCAGAGTATGGGAAGGCTCTGGGACAGGAATCTATCCCTCTGGCATGTTCTGTTTATTGTGGTGACAAGGTTTAGGTCCCTAGAGCATGTAGCTAGGAGGGATTGGGATTTCTTTAAGTGGAGCATGTCCAACAGCTCTGGGTTTGACATAGCTTTGTATGTTAGGCAGATATCACCTCTGAGTAGGCGATATGCAATGGAGTAAAGCTGGAGTTTTTTGAGACGGTCTGCGTAGGGCATCTGTTTGAGGCTGGTAATCCTCTCTGTGAGGTATTTCTGTGGCCTTTCCAGTTGTTGTAGATGTCTTGTGAGGTACATACCAAAAGAGGCATTGTACTCTATAATGGGTCTAATGAGTGATGAGCAGAGGGGAACAATGACCTCTTTTTTTCTAGATGAGAAACCTTTTGTGATGAGGTGTGCCATGTAGAAGGATTTCCTGACTACTGTGGCAATATGATTATCAAAGGAGAGACTACTGTCCACCTGTGTCCCAAGGTCTCTTATCACACTTTCGGTGTTAAGTATACTACCACCTATGTTGTAGTTCATGGGTACAGAATTTTTACCAAAGGGGATGACAATGCACTTTTTGGCATTGATCTTGAGGCCATGGCTTTGACACCAGGCATCTGTCTCAGTGAGGCCCTTTTGTAGGATGTCCACATAATTATGAGTTTCGATTATGGCTCCTAGTTTGCAGTCATCTGTGAACTTCATTAGCCAAAGACCTTCTGTGTTAGCCTGTACTTCAGAGAAGTAGATACCAAACAGGAGAGGACCCAGGACTGAACCCTGTGGTACTCCACTTGTCACTGGTCTGAAGTCAGATTTGGAGTCTGCTACTTTCACAGTGTGGGTTTTGTCAGTGAGCCAGTTGGCAACCCATCTTGTGACATAGGGATTTATACCTAGTTTAGTGAGTTTATCTATAATTCCAGAGTGGGGGATGGTGTCAAAAGCCTTGGCAAGATCTAGATAGGCTGTGTGTCTACGGCTTTGGTGACTGCTTCAAAGAAGTCAATAAGGTTTAGGAGACATGATCTGCCTTTTACAAACCCAAACTGGGTGGGGTCCAGAGTTTGGAGATTACCAATATCTTTGTTTATAAGTTCCATGATGATATGTTCCATGGCCTTGCAGACCAGGCTCATCAGGCTAATGGGGCGGTAGTTCCCGGGGGTCCGTGGTGGCTCCCCCTTATGGAGTGGGAAAACCGTTGCTGTGCGCCATTCAGCAGGCACAAAGCCTGAGGTGAGGCTATGATTGAACATGGTACTTAGGTGGGGTGCCAGTTCGTTCTGTAGTTCGTGTAGAATGCAGCCTGGGATGTGGTCTTGTCCCATGGATGCTGTGTTCTTGGCTTTGGAGAGTGTGGTTTTTACCTGTGCAGCCATGATTACAGGAACCTTGCATTCTTCTGATATACAGATGGGCTCTTTAGGGGGTGAGAGGGGGGTAAAGTTAGCACTGAACCTATCTGCCATGATGTTGGCAATATCAGTTGGGTCTGTATATTTAGTGCCATTGTACTGTAACTCAGAGCAGATCTGGGTGTTGCCATTGAGATTCTTGACATAGCTATAGAATGCTTTGTGGGTGTCTTTAGAATCAGTGGCGATTTTATTTTCGTAACTAGCTTTGGAGGATTTTATTAGGGATCGCAGCTTCTTACTGAGGCTGCTCAGGGAGCTCCTCCACTCATGGGATTTTACTCTCTTTTGCAACAGTTTCTTCCTTCTGTTGTATAATTTGTTTATGGCGGGGGACCACCAGATTGGCTTCCTTTTTTTGGAGGATAGCGCCTTGGTTCTGTTTGGGATAGCACGATCCATGCACTCATGTAAGTGCTTATAAAGTGCAATTGTGTAGGATTCAGTAGTCGTAACTGTATTGTCCATCTGCATGGGTGTCATGAAGTTCCTTAATGGGGGGTGGGGGCAGGATGTGGATATCTAGGGTAATTTGCTTATGGTTGGATCGGACCAATGAGGCGTTGACCTCAGGTGTTTGTGTTGTAGACCATTGTATCTCTTCACTATGAGTTGTAGACAGAGTCGGATCTAGCACTAACTGACCAAGTCAGTTGTCTAGGACCCACTGGCTTGGAGGGGGCACCTTCTGAATGTGGAATTCATTTTTTTAATGTAAAAAAAAAAATTACATATTTTTTAAAGGTGTTCCTCTTTAAGAATGCCCTTTGCACCTTTTGGGTCTGTGTGGACTATTTACATCTTTGACTTCTGCGCGTATGGAATTTGAATACATGAAGAGATTTGGGTCATGGATCATGGACAGACAAGTAAGAGGTGTGTGTGTACAAGTTTGAGAGTGTGCGAGCATGCACAGAATTCCAATACAAGAAGACATTTGTACTGCGGATCATGGCTGGACAACAAGGAGGTATGTGTGTGTGTGTGTGTGTGTGTGTGTGTGTGTGTGTGTGTGTGTGTGTGTGTGCGTGTGTGTATAAAAGAGGTAGCTAGGTAGGGGTGTGTGTGTGTGTGTGTGTGTGTGTGTGTGTGTGTGTGTGTGTGTGTGTGTGTGTGTGTGTGTGTGTGTGTGTGTGTAAAAGAGGTAGATAGGTAACATACCTCTCAACTGTCAAGATTTGTCCAGAATGTCCAGATTTTTGCCTCGTATTTTAGGTCTGTTCTTCATAAAATTTGTGATTTTCTGGAAAATCATTGAGGATTGTAGTTACTAAATAATGACAGCCATTTGAGTTTCAGACTTCATTTCCTTTAGAAAAATGCTTACTAACACAAATTGTGTTATTCTAGCAACTTTCTAAGTTCATGAGATCAATACTTCAAATCTGTCCTTATTTTTGGACCTTTGCCCCCATCATTTTAGTTTTTTTTTTCCAGATTTCTTGGACAAAGAGGATGAGAGGTATGATAGGTGAAATGCCCTAGTTAGGGATAGCAGGTGGTTAGTTGTTTGCTCATAGGTTCATAGGTTCATAGGTAGGTACTAGGCTATCTGCCCGAAGGCATATATAAGCCTAGCCAGAATGTGTTGGCTTACGCCGCCCCCTTAGATTAATTCCCTGTGCCTCTGTCTAGCAAAGCCACTGTAGTGATCCCTGGGGTAAACTTTCTGCTTTCCATCCACTGATCAAGGTTTCTCTTGAAGAGTGTTAGTGAGGAGCTCTGCCTAATGTAGATTGGAATCTTGTTCCAAAGCATGGGAAGTCTCTGTGACTGGAATCTATCCCTCCAGCACGTCCTATTTATTGTTGTGGTGAGATTTAGATCCCTAGAGCGTGTGGCTCGAGGGGTTAAGCTTTTCTTTAGGTGGAGCATGTCGATCTTTTCTGGGTTGGACATGGCCTTGTATGTCAGGCAGAGATCACCTCTGAGTAGGCGCTATGCAGCCGAGTACAGCTGGAGTTTTTTCAGTTGAGCTGCATAGGGCATCTGTTTGAGGCCAGTGATCCACTTGGTGAGGTACTTCTGTGGTCTTTGCAGCTGTTGCAGGTGTCTTGTAAGTTACATCCAAAATGGGGCATTGTACTCTATAATGGGTCTGATGAGCAATGACTAGAGGGGCACAATGACCTCTTTTGATCTGAATGCGAACCCTTTTGTAAAAAGGTGTGCCATGTAGAAGGATTTTCTAACCACTTTGGTAATGTGATTATCAAAGGAGAGTTTACTATCTACTTGGGTCCCCAGATCCCTTATTACATCTTCCATATTTAGGGGATTACCACCTATGTGGTAGTTTGTTGGTACTTTGTTTTTTCTAAAGGGGATGACTATGCACTTTTTGGCATTTAGCTTGAGGCCATGATTTTGATACCAGGTGTTGTCTCAGTGAGACCCTTTTGGAGGATGTCTGTGTCAGCCAGAGAGTCAATTATAGCCCCTAGTTTTTCAGTTGTCTGCGAACTTTGTCAGCCATTGTCCTCCTGTGCTTGCCTGTACCTCTGAGAAGTATATGCCGAACAGGAGGGGTCCTAGGACTGAGCCCTGGGGAACGCCACTTGTAACCGATTTAGAATCAGACCTCGCTCCCACAACTGTTATCATGTGAGTTCTGTCCATGAGCCAGTTGGCAACCCATCTTGTGACGTAGGGGTTTATGTTCAGGCTGGTGAGCTTGTCTATAATACCAGAATGGGGAATGGTGTCAAAGGCCTTTGCAAGATCTAGGTAGGCTGTGTGTACCATCTTTCCCTCATCTATAGCCTTGGTAACTGTCTCAAAGAAGTCCACCAGGTTTAGGAGGTAAGATCTGCCCTTAACAAAGCCGAACTGGGTAGGGTCCAGTTTTTGGAGGTTCCCAATGTCTCTGTTAATGAGTTCCATGATGATGCGCTCCATAGCCTTACAGACCAAGCTAGTCAGGCTTATAGAGTGATAGTTCCTGGGGTCTGTTGTGGCTCCACCTTTGTGGAGCGGAATAACCGCTGCTGTGCACCACTCTATGGGTACGTAACCTGTGGAGAGGCTAAGTTTGAACAGTGTGTTTAGGTGAGGGGTTAGTTCATCTTTGAGCTCGTGTAGGATGCAGCCTGGGACTCCGTCCAGTCCCATTGATGCTGTGTTTTGGCTTTGGAGAGGGCTGTTTTAACCTGAGTGTCTGTGATTTCAGGAGCTCTACATTCTTTTGGTATGGTTATGGGCCCTTTTGGGGGTGAGAGGGGGGTGAAGTTTGCGCTGAACCTGTCTGCCAGGATGTTGGCAATATCTGTGGGTTCAGTGTATTTTGTACCATTCTGCACTAACTCCGAGCAGATCTGAGCATTGCCACTTAGATTCTTGACATAGCTAAAGAATGCCTTGTGGTTATCTTTGGAGTCCTTGGCAATTTTTCTTTTGAAACTCTCCCTGGATGATTTTCTGAGCGATCATAGTTTCTTGCTGATACTGATCAGGGATGTATTCCCTTCTTGGGATTTTACTCTTTACTGTACTAGTTTCCTCCTTCTATTGTATAGCTTGTTTATGGCAGGAGTCCACCAGACTGGTTTCCTTTTCTTGGATGACTGAGTCTTGGTTTTGCTTGGGATAGCACGATCCATGCATTCTTGTAGGTGCCCGTAGAATGCATTAGTAAAGGATTTTGCAGCTTGGACAATGTTATCCTTTAGCATGGGGGCTTTGAAACTTTCCACCTCGGTCATAAGTAACGTGAAGTTTGCTTTTGAAATGTTTTTCACGATGGTTTCCTTGTCCGGGGGTGGGGGCAGAATGTGGATATCCAAAGTGATTTGTTTATGGTCAGATCTAACCAGTGAGGGGTTGACCTCTGGCGTGGAGCACCGGTTGCCCATGTTGGTGATGACCAGGTCCAATATGTTGTCACCTCTGCTGGGAGTGTTGACCAGTTGATCCAGGGCATTTGAGTTTATAAATTCTAGGAAATGTTGGGCAAAGGAGTTACTACTTGAGTAGTTCTCCCAGTTACTGTTTGGGTAATTGAAATCACCCAAATATTAGGGTGTTTGGTAGGACCTTTATATTTCCCAGTGTTTCCAGAAATGTGGAATGGGGGCCCTGGGACATGATGGGTGATCTGTAGCAAGCTACAATATGAATTGCAGTTTTCCCATTGTTAGTTGCACGTGGATGATCTCTGAAGCATCGTGCTGTGCCACTAACCTGGAGGTGTGGGTATCCTTAATGAATATGGATACGCCCCTGCCTTTTGTATTTCGGTCCGGGTTCTGTGGCCGAAATGTATGGTATGAGTTATAGCCTGGTAGTGCTGGGGTGCTCTCTGGAGCCTTAAACCAGGTTTCTGTTACTGCACATATATCGATTTTCTCCATACTGATGAGTGCCTCGAGTGCATGCATTTTGAGGTTTAGACTTCTGGCACTGAGTAGCATCACCCTCAGTTTTTTGTTACTTGTGCTATTTATGGCAGTGGGTTTGTCTTTTGAGCCTTGCCTGAAAAAGGCACTATGGGGGCAGCAAGAGCCTTGGCCAGTATTCAAAAGCCTAAGGGTGACAGGTGCAAGCTGTCTCTAGCAAAGCAGCGTGACTTGTCGAGCATGTCATCCCAGGTGGACAGACACTGGATCCCATTTGAATGACACAAGAAACTTAGCCAATTGTTGAAATTGATAATTTTTTCTTTATACTGTTGTTTCTTTCTTCGTGAGGGCAGGAAGCTACTTAGGGTCAGGGTCATACCAGCCTAGGCTACATGATCAGAGAGCTCTTCCATGTCTCTTTTCATGTAGTCAAGGGCGGTACAGCTCAGGTCCTTCACACCAACATGGACAATGACAGAGTTGTATTTGTACTTGTTTTGGAGTGACCTGAGTGCTTGTGTTATGTGGCAGACCCTGGCACCCGACAGGCAGCTAACAGTAACCTTCTCCTTATTCAGCCTAGTGAGTGGGACGTCAGTGTGTCTGACTATAGAGTCACCTATTACTAGTATATTGGTAGTGGCGGCTGGTGACTTCAAATCAAAGGGGGGCTGCAGGAGACAGCTGGTCAATGGGAAGGGGTGTGGCCAACTAGAAAGGGGAGGAGCTATGCTCAAAACCACAAAAACTAACTAAATACACTGCCCTGGGTGCCAAACCGTCATTATGAGAGTCCAATCAAGACAAAATGAAGTGTAGAAAAATAAAAATATTTCAATGCATTGTCTGCCTGACAGCTTACTTAATATCTAGATGGAAACAAAAAGGTTGTGAGGCATGAAAAAATAAATTACTTTTTAAATACATTAATGGAATGCCAGTCAAAATCAAGTAAAAGAAAAACAAGCAGCACTCAACTCAAACCACTTCTTGCACTGCAGTTCTAATTATAATTTATATTCAGCTTTATTAAAGTACCAAGTAACATGCTGAAAGTAGAAATCTCTGATGCCCCACTTGTAAAAATGTTTCTTATCCAAAAAAGACCTGCTGCCTGACAACTATCTACTTGTTTCATGGGGAAAACATGATCAAAGTAAAAAATGAAAAGCAAACAAGAAATAAGATCAAGATACATTGCTTAAAAGGATTACTGTACAGGTTATGGACCACACGACTGGCATTCTGTTTAGTTTACGGGTAAAGCCTGCAAAGATGACTGGAAGTCTTCAAGTGTAATGAGCTTCTTAAAATAATGTAATCCTGTCCTTTATTACAAATACTGTCATATGCATTTCAATACCCAAGGCTTATACATTATCTAGTTAAGTATTCTCTACATGGCAACAACAGAAAGGCTTTCAGTGTTGGCAATTCTTTGACAGTATGCTTATTAAAGCTTACTTGCATCTTACGATCTCAGCCAAGCTTACCTGATGGTCATTAAAGTATTGCTACTTAAACACAGAACAACAGGCACTTTGAGTAATAAGCATAAATCAACAGTACAAAAAATATGACAGAAACCAGACCATTCTGCAAAAATTAAGGACAGATGAAAAGCCACTCTAGTACTTGTGTCTGCCTTGGATGGGGGGGATACTCTGCACATTTACACTGCATAACTACTCCTTGCCTTGCTTCGACACATCCAGAGTCACTACATGGGGGTGTGGGGTGCAACAAGTATGCCACAATTTGAAATGTCTCTGGCTGACTGTGATGGCCCTGACACATTTGTCATACCTCTCAACCTCAGAGCAAGAAATCTGGACAAAGCCATACAAAGAAGTGGGACAAAGGCCCAAAAATAAGGACATTTTTTTTTTATATTGCTCTTATAAACTTAGAAAGATAACAGAATAGTAGGTCTTGCATTAGTATGAATTTTCTGAATGGCATGAAATCTGAAACTCAAATGTCTGTCATTATTTTCTAACTTCAGTCTTTAATGATTTGTCACTAATTTACAAAAAAAAAAAAAAAAAAACACAATTTTATGAAAACTGGACCAAAAATGTGACGTAAAAATATAAAATAGCCACACAATACAGCTGGGAACCCGTCAAAGAAAGGACACTTTAATATTAGTACTGCTAATTTGAGCAGCCACACAATACAGCTGGGATCCTGTCAAAGAAGGGACTCTTTTTTTAATATTAGTACTGCTAACTTGAGCAGCTGACAAAATAAAAGAATCTACATGCATTTCTGAAATAAAAGTAATCTATATCTCTGATTATTACAGTTATTTCTTAATTGTAAACCCTCCATGTTTTCTTCCAAAATTGCTATTTTGCGGAGGGATTATTAGGGGGAAGAGCAACATTTTGAGCCAAAATCAGGGACAGTTGAGAGGTCTGGCTATGCCTAATTCTATAAAGCAATTTATTTGCATGTACCTCTCAACCTGTTAATGCAATAAATATGGACAAGGCCAAATATATTGGGGAAACATATAAACAGTACTTAAAATTGCTCTTGTATAAACTAAGACATGTCTTACTTTAGCATGCATTTTTCTGAAGGTTATGATGTTTGAAACTCAGTGTGTCATTATTTAGTGACTTAATTCCTAAATGATTTGCCAGAAAACCACAAATTTTATGAGGAACAAACCAAAAATAAGAAGCAAAAATCTATTCATTCGTTGAAAATCTGGACAGTTGGGAGGTATAGTTCAGCTGGGGCTGTCTTTAAGTTTGCCGCCCTTCCCCCTCACAAAATCATGGTCAAATGGAGCCTCCCCCTGCAGCCATTCCAATGATCCATTACTTGGCTATTTCACTCCATTTACCATAAACACTAATGTGCGTACTGATTTACTTCTATGATGATTTGGACTTCATTTAAAAGTTTTATTTTGCATTTTACAGCACAAACACTAAGACATCTGCTAAACAAACTTAGCATTAAAACTTCTCTGCCCTTGAAACTCACATTCACTGAAACAGCATTGAAACCCACATTCAAAGAAAATACATTTTACCAGTGGCAGATAAAGATGAATTCTGGGCTGTTTTCAAATTATAGGCCCCTTGCATATGAAACATACATGTGCTCTTTGATACACCTTCCTATTGTTTTGAACATTTTTTCCAGTAAACAATGAAACAAAACGCATGCACCAATAATGACAAAACTGCCCAATTCAGAACATCTTTCCAGTAAACAATGAAACAAAATGCATGCACCCATAATGACAAAACTGCCCAGTTCAGAACATTTCCATCATAAGTCTACTCAAACTTCTACAGTCCACCATTATCAGTAAATATGCACAATTCTACAGTCCACACCATTATCAGTAAATATGCACAATTCTACAGTCCACCATTATCAGTAAATATGCACAATCTCTGAAGAAGTAAAAAAGTCATCTAAATAATTCCACATTAAATAAATCTGTAACTAACGAAGAGGTTGTTGCTAGCAAACACCTTTATATTTCATGGTTTCATTGAAAAATAAAGTGTCTGATGCTCCTGAGGAATAAATTGCCTATATTACATTAAAAATGACAAGCTAGTAATATTGCAATAGGAAATGGATGGCAAACTGATAACAGGCTCATAGTTAGTATCTTAACATTTTCAGTACGGCAGCATTCACCCGTTGTGGGAGTAGAACCAACAACCTTCTGCATCAAAAGTAAGCACACAACCTGTTGTGCTATTAACAATGCAAGCTGACTTAGCATAAGCAGCACTAAACTTCTCTTCCCCTGCAGCTCTCAGATCCTTGTAAAATCTACTCAATACTCAACTGCATCTCAACTTTGCAGCACAAGAAATCTGGAAAAAGCCAAATTTATTGGGGTCAAAAGGCCAAAAACCAGGGACACATTAAACATTGCTTGTATAATCTTGGAAAGTTGCTAGAATAAAATGCTGTGTTACCACCATACATTTCACTGCCAATGTCCCTGTGCAAAACAGTCAGAGCAACATGCCACTATGACAAATCGCCTGCTTTGTGAAAGAAAAATGCTGTGTTACCACCATACATTGTACTGCCAAGGTCCCTGTGCAAAACAGTCAGAACAACATACCACTATGCCAAACCAGCTGCTTTGTGAAAGAGAGGAAGACTGAAACTTAAATGGCTATCATTTAATGAATTCAGTTCTCACCATAGCTGTCAATCTCTTAGCACAAAACACCTGGATAAACCCAGTAATGAGGGAATACAGCCCTCAAACATATTCAGTGAATTCAGTTCTTGCCATAGCTGTCAACCTTAGCACAAAAAACCTGGAGAAAGCCAATAATGGGGTAATACAGACCCAAAAATAAGGACAAATTTCCAATATTCATCTTATAAACTTAGAAAATTGCTAGAATAAAAGGTTGTGTTACTATGTATTTTCTGAAGAATATGAAGTCTGAAATTCAAATGCCTGTCAATTTTACTTCTGACGGAATAAAAACAATTTTCAGCAGAGTCCCAGGGAGAAATACTGCAGACACATGTCTTTGTAAAATGGCAGGACACCAGAACAAATCCACACAAACACAGGGATGAGATGCAGACTCCATACAGAAGGCACCCCAGCCAAGAATCAAACCAGGAAAAAACTATAGCTGTGAGGCAACAATGCTACCACTGCACCATCAAATATGTAAGGAATTAAACATTCAGAAACCTGAAGTCTGAAATCAAATGCCTGTCAATTTTATTTAACATTTGTTAATCAGGACAGTCTAACTTGGAACAAAAAACAATTTTCAGCAGAGGCCCAGGAAGAAATAATGCAGACATGTCTTTGTAACATGGGAGGACATAAAAGCAAACCCACACAAACACAGGGAGAAGATACAGACCCCCACAAAAAAGCCACCCCAGCCAAGAATCAAACCTGAGAACCTGCACCTGTGAGGGAACAATGCTACCACTGCACCATCAAATATCAAGCATTGCAACATTTAGAAACCACAGATATTATGAGGAACAGATCAGATCAAATAGGAGGCAAAAATCTGCAATTTTTTTACACACACACTTTCATGAAGTACTCCAGCGAACGAAGCAAGTCCAGCAGTAATCCCACAATCCGAACACCTACCTGAAGCCCACGCACTGAAAGTCCTGTGAGAGCAGCTCCAGTCCTCCTCATCTCATTGGTTCTGACTGCGGCTGAAGCAGTCCGGAGCTCCTCGGTTCTGTGCAGTCGTCACATCACCGCACAGATTCCTGGTATCTCACAGCAATGATTGCTGGGTATCTCTTTGCCCATATCTGGACTGCTGATAAAGGCAGTCTGAGTTGTCCATGCATGCGCAGAGGATCGGGGCTCATGATTTTTTTTTTCTTCTGTTTGTTTTTTTGTTTTACAGATTTTTTTTTGTTTTTTTCTAGGTGGGAGGGCTGCAGTCCAGCAGTCCGATAGGAAGAGCCGCCCCTGTATGTTGGGTATGTTATTTTGCCTTAAGGGTTGTGATTGCATGGCACACTGGTTTTGTGAAGTATGTGTTTCATGATTTGTATTGGGGGGGTGAAGGTTGCTTGGATGTCTGCTTTGGAGGTCTCTGTTGCTTTTGCAGATTTTTATTTAGAGCCTCCGAGTATGTACTCATGTATTTATGTGTGTTTTTTGCCTGTGCTAGTCTAATGGGTCTATATGAGACTGGTGGTGTGATGCAAGTATTTCCCTTCTCCTCTTCACTGTCTGATCCAGCCTTGGGTTGAGAGAGCTTAGCCTCCAGTTTGGCTGTATAATTGCATCTCTCACATGTATTAGTGTTTGGTGGTAGGAGGAGAGGGTTTTCTGTGTACATGAGGCAGTTGTAACATTGCCTCAAAATGCCCAGATTCACCAGTTGGACTGGAGAGTATGCCTGAAACTGCCCTTTGGACATGCCTGGATAGGTACAGTAAACTGTTTTACTGAATGGCTGGTAAGGTTGAATAGAGAGCCTTGTCCTTCTGTACAGTATAGGAGGGTCTAGTGCTAGGGTTTATACATGCTTGCTATGAGTTTTGAGCAAGTGCTGGGCTGAGAAATGAATGGCTTGAGTGCTTAAGTTGAAAGTTTGCCTAGTTCCAAGGGAAAAATTGAAGAGGAGACTTTGTGGAGCCGGGAATAGTTATACCCTAGCTAACCAGCGCTGCCTGGCATGCAAAACCGGGCAAATGTGGTATTTATAGCAGAGAAATGAAAGAGATAAAAATTAGCCAAAAATGGCCAATAAACTGCTAATTTCTGGGCTGAAGCCACTTCTCCAGGGACAGATAGGCTGCTCAAAGCTCCCCTGTCTCACAAGTGAACAGAGAAACTTCCTTCTATCCAGGTAAGGTATGGGCAAACACAGAGATTTGTAACACAGCTCTGAATTCAGCACTTAACCTAAAAACTGGACTCTACTAGCTTAGAAAGGTGGGAAACAAGTATATATACATATATATATATATATATATATATATATATATATATATATATATATATATATATATATATATATATATATATATTTCAGAAAATAAAGCAGATACAATATAAAAAACTATTTAAATGCACAGAAAAGGATACTTATTGTTATATATCTCAAATCAGAGTCAATGCCACTAGTATTAAAGTAGGAAGAAACACAAATACAGTCAAAGCAGATGAATAGAATGCAATTAAATATATATATATATATATATATATATATATATATATATATATATATATATATACACATATATAAAAAAACAATAGAAAACGAACAACTGATTTAAACACGTTAACCAGAAAAAAGCTCAAAACAGCCCTGCTCCAGCAGTCTTCAAACAGACAAGTTCTAACTGCACACACCTGCTGCTAGGGTGCAGGGGAACCTTCTCCAAAAAAAGATGGCCTGGATCAGTGCTCAAGTTATACAAACAAAGCTAGATTCAGCAGGCCTGAATCTGGTCTATGCTGCAGCAACAAGGTGCACCATTTTCAGAAAGAAAAAGTTCAAATAAGCAGGCACAATAAGTCTGTGACCAGAAATTCCCAGCTCAGAAGGGCAGAATCCAGCCTCCCACAAGAGTGCAGACCACACCTTCATAATGTAAAAAAACTGGCCCAAAGCCCAAGTGCTTAAACCAGAACTAATACACTTTAGAACAGATACTAAGTTTTCAATCAGCAACTCCCAACTCAGAAGGATGTAAGCTTCCTGTCATGCCACAACAGTGCAGACCAAAACCTTCCTAATGTGAAACAACTGGTCTAAAGCCCAAGTGTGTAATCCAAAGGCTTAGAATAACAGTTACAATTTAATCGGCTACTAACAAGCAGTAATAAATGCAGCAGAATAAATATTAAGTACTTTTAAGAACAGGCAGCAAGAGCAAAATAAACAATAAAGTAGGAAGAAACACAAACAGTAAGCAGATGAATAAAGTGCAAAAAAAATTTTTTTTCTCTCTGTTTTAGATAGGTTGAGCTGAAGACACTAGACTGGGCGGAGTGTCACAGATCAAATATACAGTAGGGGCAAACAATTGCAAAGCCACCAAGTATAAAAAGTAAACACCGATAGGGAGGGCAGGGTGAGGGAAAATCAATTCAGATCAGAAGCCAGCAAATATGATCTTAAATCAATCAAGCAAAAACAATTAGAATACTGCAGATCTTTGGAAAGAAGTGCCAAAAAATATACTTATCAATTTATATCTTGAGTTGTTTCAGTAGCACTCTCAGTCAGAACTCAATTAGATTCAAGCAATGAATGCAGAGGTAACAAACAGGGAATCTTAATTATACTAGCAAGCCTTGAGACAATGACATAAAACACACAAGTTGTTTGGCCAGTATTTAACAGAGCAGGATTAAGGGTGGGGGAAAAATAGCACTTTCCACTCAGAAAAATAACACTTTCAACACAGATCAGAAGCCAGCAAATATAATCTTAATCAAGCAAAAGCAATTAGAATACTGTAGAACTTTGGAAAGAAGTGCCAAAAAATATACTTATCAATTTATATCTTGAGTTGTTTCAGTAGCACTCTCAGTCAGAACTCAATTAGATTCAAGCAATGAATGCAGAGGTAACAAAATAGGGAATCTTAATTATACTAGCAAGCCTTGAGACAATCAGATAAAACACACAAGTTGTTTGGCCAGTATTTAACAGAGCAGGATTAAGGGTGGGGGAAAAATAGCACTTTCCACTCAGGAAAAATAACACTTTCAACACAGATCAGAAGCCGGCAAATATGATCTTAAATCAATCAAGCAAAAGCAATTAGAATACTGTAGAACTTTGGAAAGAGGTGCCAAAAAATATACGTACCAATTTATATCTTGAGTTGTTTCAGCAGCAGTCTCAGTCAGAACTCAATTAGATTCAAGCAATGATTGCTCAGTTTCAAACACTGTACCTTAGTTACAGGAAACAATAGCCTGAATCCTCTACCCCCTACTACCAAGCTGTATTTTTCAAGGAACCTAGTTTCAGATGCATTTTTCACGGAACTGAGTTTCAAGTGCATTTTTTAGGCAATTAAGTTTCAAGTGCATTTTTAAAGAATTGTGAGCTTCAAGGGAAGAGAAGTTTATTGTTGCTCATGCTAAGTCTGTTTACAATGTGCAATAACTTTGTTTAGAAAATGGTATCACTGTTATACTATAGAATAGAAAAGCATTGTTAGTAGCACAACAGGTAGCATACTTGCTTTTGATGGAGAAGGCTATGGGCTCTACTCCACAGAATGTAGATGCATTGCTGATACTATGTTGTACTTTATGGGGGTGGGGTACTGCAGTCCTGAATATGTCCTCCTTTGAATGAGATGCCTGGTAACTCTTAACCGGGTCTATGTTTACTGATTGAATGGCATGCTCATCGAACAGCTGTTCATCAAACACAGACCATCAAAACTTCTTTAATCGAAAGGCCATGTGAGCATAAATAATTTCATAGAACAATCATAGTTGGCCAACATAAAGGAGGTGGAATGTAGTACTTGCTGATAATGTAGGTATAAGGAAACCTGCCCATTCCCCATTGTAGTGTGATCTCAGATATGGCATATATAATTAGCAGGGGTTGTTGGGGAGCAGCCCCCACAAGAGGAGGATTTGGCGAACATCAAACTTAATAAATGAAAGCTTAATCCATTATTTTTTGCAATGTTTGGTGTATGTTGCTTGTTCATTGGTTGTACTATCTGTCAGAGTCTCTGTGGCCAACAGTTTATCTTTGTTGGCAGCAGGCAGAGAATTGGTAGATGAAAGACTGAAATATAAAGTTGTTTGCTAGCAACAGCCTCTTCACTATTTATAGATCTCTTTAATGTGGAATTATTCAGATGACTGTTACTTCTGCAGAGATTGTGCATATTGGCTGATATTGGTGGATTGTAATCACAGAAGTTTGAGTGACCTTTTATGGTTGAAATGTTCTGAACTGGGTAATTTTGTCATTATTGGTTCATACATTTTGTTTCATTGCTTACTGAAAAAATGTTCAAAACTATAAATTTAAAGCACACTTTAACAAATGGTGCTGTATTATACAAAGAATATAAGTTAATACAATCTGAAAGATGAATCAAAGAAGTCGTGCATGTTTGCATGGTCCTAAAAAGGTGTGCAAGGGGCCTATGATTTGAAAACAGATCAAAGGTAAATTTTATCTACCACTGGTCAGATGCATTTTCTTTGAATGTGGGTTTAAATGCTGTTTCAATGAATGTGAGTTTTAGGGGCAGATAAGTTTTAATGTTAAGTCTGTTGTCATTGTGAAACTGTATTGCTTTGTTTAGCAAATGTCCATCAGTGTTTGTGCTATAAAATTTGAAATAAAAGTTTTAAATTAAATCCAAATATCTGTAATCATTGTAGAAGTAAATCAGAAAACAGTATGAACATTGAGAGGTATGAACAGTGTTTATGGTAACGGGGAGAAATAGTCAAGTAATGGGACACTGGAATGGCTGCGGGAGGGCTGTGAATGAGGGGCTTAATTTATTACCCTGCCTAGGGCCCCATGTGACCATGATCCAGCTCTGGTTGTAGCTAATTGTACCTCTTTTGTATGTGTTATAGCTCATTGTATCTCTTTTGTATGTGTTGTAGCTCATTGCATCTCTTCACTATGTTTTGTAGCTTGTGTTTCTTTTGTATGTGTTGTAGTTTATTGTATCTCTGTTATGTGCTGTAGATCATTGTATCTCTTTTGTATGTGTTGTATCTCAATGCATCTCTTTACTATGTTGCATATCATTGTCTCTGTTCACTATGAGTGTAGCTCATTGTAGCTCTTCACTATGTGTTGTAGCTTATTGTCTCTCTTCACTATGTGTTCTTTGTATCTTGTCACCATGTGTTGTCACTCATTGTATCTCTTCTGTATGTGTTATAACTTATTGTATCTCTTCACTTTGTGTTATAATTCATTGTATCTCTTCACCATGTATTGTTGCTCAATATATCTCTTCACTAGGTGTTGTAACTCATTGTATCTCTTCTGTATGTGTTGTAGTTCATTGTTTTGCTTCATTATGTTGCTCCATGTATCTCTTCACTGTGTATTGTAGCTTATTGTATCTCTTCTGTATTTGTTATAACTCTTTGTATCTCTTTACTATGTGTTCTAGTGCATTGCTCATCCAAGCTAAATAATGTGCAGCTCCTCCACTCCAAAACTAAACTTCTGGTCTATGACAGGTTTGGAAAGGAAACTGCTATAAACTTCAGTATGATACGGCAATATGGTAACAGTCAGAAAAGACCACCTCAGTGGTGCAGAACGATGGAGCCCAGAGTGTGGAGCACGTGACTAGCATTCACTTAACAGCCCTGGAACTGAAGTAGCCAGGCAGGTAGGCGAAGCAGTGATGGGGTGTGGTGTACTTGCCTTTCTTTGTGGGACGAGAGTTGTGCACACCTACAGTGTATAAGGGCATTTTCACTGGTGAGACCAGTGAAACTATCTGTCATGCTTTCAGTTTAATGGTGTGATGCTTGCTAGTACATATCCCCTTGTGAAAGTGAAAGGCTGCTCATCACAAACACCCACTGCATGTCCCGCATTCAATAGCTTACAGTGTGTGTGAGCTGAGATGCAGGGCTAAAAGAAACAAAAGACAAGACACTTCTAGTGGCTACCTGAGTGATAGCTCCTCTTAGCCAACTGTCACCCTCAGTGATCAGAGAAGAGAAAGAGCATTAGCTGAAAGAGTGCTGACAGTTGTCAGGCAGTGAGAGCAAAAAGTATAAAGAGAGGTAAGAGTCACAACTCCTGCATAAAAGTTTACTAATAATAATTAGCAGCGCAGTTGTATTGCTAGACTTTAAGGCTGTATATACCTTCACTTCCAGCATATAAATAAATGATAACATAAATACATTAAAGAAAAATCAGTTTTCCAAAGAACAATTGTAACATGCTCATGAAATGTAAAGACATTGGTGTCTGCATCACTAATATTTATTTATTATTTGTTAGCCGAGTAAATAGGCTTATTCGTGGACTCTTTTCAGCCAAAGTACAGGCCACAAAACAAGAGTAAATTGTATATGTGTACTGTGTTTGTTTATTTATGGGAATTCAATTTAGTGTAATCTTTCAACCAAAACACTTGTGGGAGGTGGGAGGAAGCTGCAGTGCATAGAAAAAAAAAACACAGATATAGGGAAGCCATTACACAAACAGTCCCCAGAAGTCAGGATTGAACTCTAGAGCTGAGGCAGCATCTTGCTACTGAGGTGCTCTGCTTCCCAACTATGGCTAAATAAGAAGACAGTTTTAACACATACGCATTCACCCAAGTCATTGTTGTGCAGTATAGACATAACTGTATGTTATGTAATTTCAATCATCACTGGTAGTACAAACTTCAGCTAGTATGACATACATGCATATTGATTAAAATATAATTACAATGGCTGGGATTCATAAAAAATATTTCTAGCAGCACTATTTGGGCAACACTGCAGTGCCCAATAGTGTGTTGACAATATAATATGATTCAGAGACATGATAAAGCCACACAGAGCAACATCTCATGACCAGCTCAGTATCATGTCTGTGAACTAAAAACTGCACAGTTACAGGTAACTGTGTTAGTGAGCAGTTCTACAGTCATATATAAACATGTGCACACAGAGTCATACACACACACACACACACACACACACACACACACACACACACACACACACACACACACACACAGGCACAGCACATGCACACACATGCATAGCACACACACACACACACACAGACACACACACACACACACACACACACACACACACACACACACACACATACACACACACACACACACACACACACACACACACACACACACACACACACACAGCACATGCACACACATAGCGCAGACACACACACACATGCACACACACACACACACACACACACACACACACACACACACACACATGCCCACACACCCATAATGCACATATGCTCTCATGCAAATCCAGATAGACAGAGACACACACACATGCACAGCGCGCGCACACACACACACACACACACACACACACACACACACGGATGCACACACACACACACACACACACACACACACACACACACACACACGCAGCACATGCACACACAAGCATAGCGTGCACACACACACATACACACACACAGCATGCACACACACGCATAGCGTGTGCACACACATGCACATACACACACACCCACACACACACACACACACACACACACACACACACACACACACACACACACACACGCCCACACACCCATAATGCACATATGCTCTCATGCAAATCCAGACAGACAAACAGACACACACACACACACACACACACACACACACACTCACATACACACACATATACACACATGGCTTTTCAGTTTTTAAATGCCTTGGTGCAAAGATCTCTGCTTTTGCTATATGGATGAATGGGTGTATACCATCAAAATATGACATATCCTTTTTTTATTTCACTCCCCCCAAATAGCACAATATGGATTTTTGTTGACTTGCTCTACTGAGTTCTTCCAGTTCTGGAAAAAAAAGTTCCAGGAGGCACACATGACTAATTTGCATTAAGCAAGTTGCCCCTGGCTTTCCACATTTGCATGTGGCCTTCAACAGTGAGAATGATGAACAACTACAGTATGGATACTTCTTAATACTGTAGTATTACAGAGATGTCTGCACCACTCTTGCACAATGTACTCAGCAATTTTGCTGTAAAATAATATTGCTGAGAGCATTATGTTTCTGAATCCTGGCTGTGACCTTGAATGATAACTAATGCAGTACCTATGCTACTTGTGGAACTACTCAAATACTGACAGTTTTTCTCCTTGTTGTATTTGCCAACTGTCGCACAATGCCTCCAACCACATCTGTGTGGTCAATGCTGACTGAGGCCAATATATATTGTATAACAGTGGTTGTACTTAATAATTGAACGTATGTAACATGACACCTCACCTCTTTGCTATAGAGTGAAATATGAAGAATAAAAAGGCAGTATACCACCAGGCTGCAACAACACTTAATACTGTATTAAAACACAAGCAAAAAACAAGGTAAGTGCTTTCGGGTCTAAGCCCTTCATCAGATAACATTCACATTAAACAGCACAATTTTAAATACAACATAAAACAATCAGAATTCAATATTGCACCCTCCTTCTTTTTAATACCGGTTTTAAAGGTATAACCCCGTTAAGGCCAGGGGTTTTATCTGCTGCTAATTCAATTATCCATTTTATTTCACTGAACTCTGTATAACTGACCATATCCCCTCCCCTCACATGGCTATGCATAATCTGTAATACCATGAATCTAAATGTGTGATCAGAATGCTTTGATATGTGCTGATAAAAGTGCATTGCATTCATTCTTTAACCTAATGAATGATAAATGGTTATGTATCCTATTTTTCAACATGCAATTCATCTTCCCTATGTAGAACGAAGTACAGTCTTGACATGTAGCTAGATATACCACATTAGATGTTCTACAATCTGCACAGTGATTAAAATGATATTCTTTTCTGGTTATGGGATGCATAAGGGAGTTATACTCATTAATATAAGGGCATGAACCAACCTATGAACCGTACCTTGCAAATCTTACACCTAAAAGTCCCCTTACATTGAGATAATTGTCTATTGTCTTTTTGTTCATTATTTTCCTGACAAAGTAAATCTTTTACTTTTTTTTGCCACTGCCCACACACATCTACTCTCCACCCTCCTCTACAGCTCTCTAGTATTTACAAACATTCGTAAATCTGACCTAAATAATCTGCAATCATGCTACAACAAAATCACCAAGTTTGCCTCAGGCCACCCTTACAGAACCCACCACTGCTCTGTACTCTCCCAACTTAAATGGTTAGAACTACCAAACCTTCTAACATTTAACCAACTGTCCATAGCCCACAATATAATTCACATACCTAACAACTGCCCAGCACTCACAACTGCCCAGCACTCACCAATCTACTCCAACCCAACAGTAATCCTAGAGCACTAACATCCTCAAATAACCTATTGTTAAAGATTACCCAAGCACAGAATACACAGGGCACTGCTCTAGTTTCCCATAAAATTGTCAAACTGTGGAACACTCTTCCTCAATCTATGGCTAAAAACCCAAGCATTCATGAGTTTAAAAACCTCCTTAAGGAACATCTAGCAAAACACTGGCTCTGCTCCTGCCATACTCCTGGTTAAGCTACCTACTACTCCCTTAGATTACTTTAAGCTAGCTCATTCTCACAGCTACAACTATTAACTGCTGAAGGCTATCTTGTTTCTACACTTGGTTTCAGTTATCAATCTATACATACATACTGCTTTGTCAACTGTTATGTAGACTGAATTTATCTTGAAATTACTGTATCACACTGTTCTCACTATTAACTCATAGGTTCATAGGTTCATAGGTTCATACTAGGCTATCTGCCCAAGGGCATTTATAAGCCTAGCCCATAGTTATGTGGCTTTCGCCACCCCTTTAGTTTGAATAAAAACTATGCCTATCATTTTGCTGTGCCTCTGTCAAGCAGTGACGCTGAAGTAATCCCTGGGGTATATCTGCAATCTCCCATCCATTGGTCAAGATTCCTCTTGAACAAGACCAGAGAGGTGCTCTGCCTCACATGTACCGGGATTTTGTTCCACAGCATAGGAGTCTCTGGGTGATGAATCTGTCCCTCCAGCACGTTCTATTTATAACCGTGTCAAGGTTTAAGTCTCCCGCCCCTGTGGTTCTGAGGGATCTAGATTTTTTGAGGTGAAGCATATTCATCAAATCTGGGTTTGACATGGCCTTATATGTCAGGCACAGGTCACCTCTGAGCAGCGGTATGAGACTGAATAGAGCTGGAGTTCTTTCAGTCGGGCAGCATAAGACATATTTTTGAGACCCTTTATCCTTTTGGTGAGGAACTTTTGGGGCCTTTCAAGCTGCAGCAGGTGTCTGGTCAGATACATTCGAACGGGCATTGTACTCAATCATAGGTCTAATAAGTGATGAGTACAGGGGACGATGACCTCCCTTGATCTAGATGTGAATCCCTTCATGATCAGGTGGGTGATATAGAAGGTTTTCCTAACTACTTTAGCAACATGAGTGTCAAACGAAAGGCTAAAGTCAACCTGGGTCCCCAGATCTCTGATGACTTTTTCTGTGCTCAGTGGATTGCCACCTATATGGTAGCTAGGGGTAGCCTTGTTTTTCCCAAAGGGTATGACTATGCATTTTTTGGCGTTTAACTTCAGGCCATGGCTCTGGCACCAGTTATCCATTTCTGTGAGGCCCTTCTGGAGGATATCTGTGTCAGATGTGTTTTCGACTATGGCGCCCAGTTTGCAGTCATCTGCAAACTTTGTCAGCCATAACCCTCCTGTGTTTGCTTGTACTTCAGAAAAGTAGATGCCGAACAAGAGTGGACCCAGGACTGAGCCCTGTGGGACACCACTTGTGACAGGCTTTGAGTCTGACATGGCTCCAGCAACTCTGACCCTGTGGGTTCTGTCACTTAGCCAGTTTGCAACCCATCTTGTGCAGCCAATTTTTATCACTGTGCCATTTTTTTGTTACATTTGTTTATTATTTGCTAATTATTGTTATGTAACTAAGTTCTTAACTGACTGGCTTTGTTCATTGTTGAGTAATACGTGTTCAATTTGATTGTTTAATACTGTCTGTTTTATGTATGGAGATTTTCTCCCCAGGCCTCTGCTGAAAATGAGCCTCATGCCCAGTCGGACATTACCTGATAAACAAACAAAATAAAATAAATAAATACATTTTAAATTCTTATTCCTCCTAAAACCAAAAGAGGGAGTCTGTCCCACTATATTGCCTATCTTCTCATTTGTTAAAAGAACTTTCCAATTTCGTTTTATAATTTTACATACACCCCCTATATTATTACTATATGTTAGCATCACCCGCATATCATTGCTTGTGTTATGAGATATATGGTCATTGTTCCTAATAGTACCTCCCTGTTTCATTATATTTGACAACTGGGGTTTGGTTCTATCATTCCTATTCCATTTTCTGTTTCTTATCACGTCTTTAACTTTTTTTCCTATCATAACCCCTCTTACATAAGTTGTGTTCCAAAACTGCTATTTCATATTCAAACTGTGTGTCATCTGTACATAGCTGGGAAATTCTATCAACCTTATCAAGTTATTAAAAGTATATCTTGGATGCATACTGTCAAATGCTAATAGGCTGTTTTTCCAGCAGCCCTTTTAAAATAGGGATGTGTCCAAAATACCCTTTACATCCTTTATGAGACGAATATCCAGAAAATGTACTTGTTGTCATGAGTAATGTGTGGTGAACTTTACAAATTGGTGCTCGATTCCAAATAGCCCACAAATTGTTCTAACTCTGTCAATCCTCCTTTCTATAGAAAGAAAATATCGTCCACAAACCTAACATAAAAACACAATAATTCCTTCCAGTTCTGTTCATTATTAAAGATTACCGCACTCTCACAATATGCTAATAGAAGATTGGCATAGGTATTAGCACAGGGGGTGCCCATAGCCATCCGCTGTTTCTGACGATAATAGATATTTTGACACAAAAAGATATTGTTCTCCAATACTAACCTAAGTAATTCACTTGTTAATTCTCTCCATTTATCATCAAAACCTGCCCTATTGGTCAGAATGGCATCAGTTGCTTGTATACCATAATCATTACTTATAGGTTCATAGGTTCGTACTAGGCTATCTGCCCTAGGGCATTTATAAGCCTAGCCAGAGTGTGTGTGGCTTTCACCACCCCTTAGGATGAGAATACTACGCCCTTTTAGGGTTTAGTTTACTGTGCCTCTGTCTAGTAGTGACACAGAGATGACCCCCGGTGTAAACCTACGAGCTCCCATCCACTCGTCAAGATTTCTCTTGAATAGAGTTAGTGAGGGCTCTGCCTAACATGGATTGGGATTCTGTTCCAGAGTGTAGGGAGCCTCTGGGTTATGAATCTGTCCCTCCAGCATGTCCTATTTATTTCTGTGTTGAGGTTTAAGTCTCTTGCTCTCGTGGCTCTGGTGGATTTGGATTTACTGAGGTGGAGCATGTCCATTAATTCCGGATTGGACATGGCCTTGTATGCCAGGCACAGATCACCTCTGAGTAGGCGGTATGCAACTGAATAGAGCTGGAGTTTTTTCAGTCGGGCAGCATATGACATATGTTTAAGACCCTTTATCCTCTTGGTGAGGAACTTTTGGGGTCTTTCCAACTGCTGCAGGTGTCGGGTAAGATACATCCCAAATGGGGCACTGTACTCAATCATTGGCCTGATAAGAGAAGAGTACAGGGGCACAATGACCTCTCTTGATCTAGATGTGAAACCCTTCATGATAAGGTGGGCAATATAGAAGGTCTTCCTAACCACTTTGGCAATGTGAGTGTCAAATGAGAGGTTACTGTCAACCTGGGTCCCTAGGTCCCTGATTACCTCTTCCATACTTAATGGATTACCACCTATGTGGTAATTTGTGGGTACCTTGTTTTTCCCAAAGGATATGACTATACATTTTTTTGGCGCTCAGCTTAAGGCCATGGCTCTGGCACCAATTATCCGTTTCTATGAGGCCTCTCTGAAGGATGTTTGTGTCCGCTGGAGTATCAATTATGGCACCCAGTTTGCAGTCATCTGCGAACTTTGTCAGCCACAATCCTCCTATGTTTGCCTGTACCTCGGAAAAATAGATGCCGAACAAGAGGGGTCCCAGGACTGAGCCCTGTGGGACACCGCTTGTGACTGGCTTAGAGTCTGACATAGCTCCAGCAACTCTGACCCTGTGGGTTCTGTCCTTGAGCCAGTTTGCAACCCATCTTGTGACATATGGGTTTACATTTAAGCTGGTGAGTTTGTCTATGATGCCTGAGTGGGGTATTGTGTCAAAGGCTTTTGCAAGGTCAAGGTAGGCTGTGTGAACTGCCTTACCCTCATCAATGGCCTTAGTGACTGTTTCAAAAAAGTCGATCAAGTTCAAAAGGCAGGATCTGCCTTTGACAAAGCCAAATTGGGTAGGATCCAATGTCTGTAGGTCCCCAATGTCTTTGTTTATGAGTTCCATAATGATCCTCTCCATAGCTTTGCAGACCAGGCTCATCAAGCTTATGGGACGGTAATTTCCAGGGTCCGTAGAAGCACCGCCTTTGTGAAGTGGGACCACTGTTGCCGTACGCCACTCATTGGGTATGTATCCTGTAGTAAGGCTAAGATTAAACAGCAGCCTTATGTGTGGGTTTAGTTCCTCTTCCAGTTCATGTAGCACACAGCCCGGGACACCATCCGGTCCCATTGATGCTGTGTTTTTAGCTTTAGAGAGGGCGGCTCTCACCTGGGCATCTGAGATGTTAGGGAGGCTACACTCTGCTGGGATAGTTATTTCTCCTTTGGTGGGAGGGGGAGAAATTTGCACTGAACCTGTCTGCCAGAATGTTGGCAATGTCAGTGGGTTCAGTGTATTTTGTGTCAATTTGGACTAACTCTGAGCATATCTGGGAGTTTCCACCCAGGTTTCTAACATAGCTAAAGAAGGCCTTGTGATTGTCTTTTGTGTCTTTTGCATTTTTCTCTCAAAGTTGGCCTTGGATGATTTTATGAGTGATCGTAGTTTTTGCTAGTACTGATCAGAGATGCCTTCCCTTTTAGGGATTTTGCTCTGTCATGTAGTAGCTTCCTCCTCCTGTTGTAGAGTTTGTTTATGGCTGGGGTCCACCAGACCAGGCCTGCCTTTGGGGAATGGGTCTTGGTTTTATTTGGGATTGCATGATCCATGCATTCTTGAAGGTGCCCGTAGAAGGCATTTGCAAAGGATTCAGCAGTGTGGGTTGTGGTTTCCACTAGCCAAGGGGCCTTGAAGGATACCACTTCAGTCTTGAGAAGTGTGAAGTTGGCTTTTGAGAAGTTCTTCACTGTGGTCTTTTGTGCAGGGGGTGGAGGCGAGATGTGGATTTCCAGTGAGATTAATTTATGGTCTGATCTTACCAAAGAGGGATATACTTCCGGTGTGGAGCATTTTGTCCCCATGTTTGTGATGATCAGGTCTAGTATATTGTCTCCTCTTGTGGGAATGGTGACCAGTTGTTCCATTGCATTTGAGTTTATGAATTCTAGGAACCTTTGGGCTAGGGTGTTGGGGCTTGAGTAATGTTCCCAGTCAATGTTTGGGTAGTTGAAGTCTCCCAATATGATGGTATTTGGAGAGGCATTCATACTCTCCAGTGTCTTCAGGAAGGCTGTGTGGGGTTCCTGAGTTTGAGAGGGTGGTCTGTAGCATGCTACAAACTGTAAGGCAGTTTTGCCTATGGTTAGTTGCACCTGGATGGTCTCCGATGCTTCGTGCATTGCCACTAACCTGGAGGTGTGGGTATCTTTGATGAATATGGATACTCCCCCTCCTTTTGTGGTTCGGTCCAAGTTTTGGGGCCGGAAAGCATGATATGAGGTAAAACCGGATAGTGCTGGGGTGCTCTCAGGAGCCTTGAACCAGGTTTCAGTCACTGCACAGACATCGATGTTCTCCATACTGAGGAGGGCTGTGAGGGCATGCATCTTGAGGTTTAGACTTCTGGCATTGAGCAGCATTACCCTTAGTTTTTTCCACTTGTGTTTTCTAGGGAGGTAGGTTTGTCATTTGAGCCTTGCCTAAAAAGGCACTATGGGGGTGGCAAGAGCCTTGGCCAATATCCGGAAGCCCAGGGTGACAGGTGCAAGCCGTCCCTTGCTAAGCAGCGTGGCTTGTCAAGCATGTCATCCCAAGCAGACAGACATTGATCCCCTTAGAATGACACCAGTAATTAAGCCAATTGTTAAAACTGATCATTTTGTCTTTGTACTGTGGCATCATTCTTGGTGAAGGTAAGATGCTGCTCAGGGTCAGGGTCATACCGGCCTGGGCTACATAATCAGAGAGCTCCTCTATGTCTCTTTTCATGTAGTCCAGGGAGGTACGTCTCAGGTCGTTCACACCGGCATGTACAATGACTGAGTCATATTTGTACTTGCTGTGGAGTGACCTGAGTGCTTGTGCTATGTGGCGGATTCTAGCTCCCGACAGGCAGCTTACTGTGACCTTTTCCTTGTTCAGTCTGGTGAGCGGGATGTCAGTGTGTCTGACTATGGAGTCACCTATTACAAGTGTGTCTGGCATGTTGTTTGGCCTTAAGGGCTGTGACTGTTTAGCACACTGACTTTGTGAACTATGTGTTGCATGTGCTATGTCTTGAGGTGGCGGTACCACTTATCATGGTAAATCAGTCTTTTACATCCAGTGTAACCGTTGTATAATTCTGATTGTCTCCCTTATCCAAGCATTCATAAAGTAGTGTTAAGAAATGTACTGTATCTTTTAACATATTTGAAAAATCTTGCAAAACCTGTCTTAATGTGCATTCTATCCAAATGGAAATATTTTCTGTGACCCATCCTCTCTCTGAAATGATGGGTCTCATTGGAGGGTTTAACGGGTCTTTATGCACCTTAGGAAGTGCTTTAAATATTGGTATAACTGGATGTTCAACCTGTAAAAACCTAAACATTTCCTCTGTCAGTAGTTCTACTTGTTTCAGCTCATTAAGTCTCTGTTTTACTTTAGATATAATTGTTTGTACTGATAATGGAGAAAGTTGTAAAAATGTATGGCCATCCTGTACTAATGATAGTATTTTATCTTGGTAGAAGCCCTTATTCATTTCAACCACCACCCCTCCCTTGTCAGCTGGTTTAATTATTATATTTGTATCATGCATCAGTGAATCCAAAGCCTTTATTTGTGGTAAAGATAAATTATAATATTTCTTATTACGTTCACTTCCTAGAAAATGTTTAATATCTTCCTCACATATTTTTAAGAAGGTACTGACAATAGGGTGCATAGGTGGTGAAAAAACACTTGGCTGTCTCAAACAAATATGGCGGGGTGCATTCACATCCCCGAACATGTTTCTTAATATCACATTTCTACCAAAAAGCATTAGGTCTATTGTCACCTCATTATATATTCTACCAACGCTAGATACAAACGTTAAGCCCTTATTCAATACATATAATTGATCTTCAGTAAACACAGAATCTGACAAACTGTATACAATATTATCAAAGTCACCAGTCAAGTAGATATTCTCTGTTTCTTGGCCTCCCTGTAATTTGAATAATTGCGCTTACAATCCACCTTACTTTTCACAGGGACTGGTAGTGAGGGAAAAGTAGTCTCAGGTTTTCATTAAAATATAAAAACTTTAGGTCGTGCTCCTATCCATACTGATTCATCCTCCATGATGGCATTCTTAATCTGCCCATGTATCACATCAGCTGGTCCTTCTCTGGCCCGTTCACTGGTCAATGGGGCTTCTACCATGCACGACTCCTCCCTGGTTGCCATGGTGATGTTGTTACACTCAAAGTCGGTGGTTGCCAGTTTCCCCATATCCAATGCTGTTCGTGCAGAATTGGTATAGCCAGTTAAAGGTAAACTGGAAAGACATGATGTTTTTTCAGTATCTGGTGGGGATAACCTATCCCTCGCCATGTAAAGATGTTTCCCTGCATAAAATCTCGATAGTCTCTAACAAGCATTTTGGTTTTAATTTGTTGTAACTCAGCGTCAAATGCAGACACAGTACAGAAAACATCTTCAAGTCTATTTATATAAAAATCTTGAAAATCAGTCTCTACTTTCCTTTGTAGAGATTCTATTTCCTTCACCAAGGCATTTTCTTGTGGTGTACAAAATTCCAACAGCAGTCGCATATAACAGAAACTAGTCTCCAAGTTTATGCGCTGCCACCGTGCTAATAATTCCGGATAAATTTCACCCTGTGCAGGCATACAGAGTACTCAGAGGCCCCTTGGAACTGTTTGGTACTGCAGGTACACCTCCAGGTGATGCCTCTGCCATTGTAAACATTTTAATTTCATGAGTTTATTCTGTAATGCATTCAATAAATCTGTAAAAGCCATTAATTCACTTTGACTAGGATCATTTTCAGGTCATCTCTCAGCCAATGCACAGAAGTCCAGGTTTAATACAGGGTTAAATGTAGATATAACATTCTTCCTTACCCTCTCCATCATGGCCTGTTGATATTTTTGGGGACGATAATCCAATTCTACTTCATTGCTCTGTTGCTCAGCCATGTGTGTGAAGACTTCAGAAACAAGTATACCAAACCAAAATAGCTGTAGGTCTTCCACCAAAGGTTAACTGCCCACAAACAGTCAAATATGAAGAATAAAAAGGCAGTATACCACCAGCCTGCAGTGACATTTGATACATCCATTTAAAAAGGGCTGCTGGAAAAACAGACTGTTAGCGTTTGACAGTATGAATCCACGATATACTTTTAATAGCTAGATAAGGGGTCAGGTTGATAGAATTTTCTGGATATGTACAGATGACACACAGTTTGAATATGAAATAACAGTTTTGAAACACAACTTATATAAGAGGAGTTATGATAGGAAAAAAGTTAAAGACATGATAAGAAACAGCAAATGGAACAGGAATGATAGAACCAAACCCTGATTCTCAAACATAATGGAATAGGGAGGTACTATTAGGAACAATGCCCATATATCTCATAAAGCAAGAAATTATATGCGTATGATGCTAACATATAGTAATAATATAGGGGGTGTATGTGAAATTATAAAATGAAATTGGAAAGTTCTTTTAACAGATGAGAAGTTAGATGATATAGTGGGACAGACTCTTTTGGTTATAGGAGAAATAAGAATTTAAAAGATTTACTTTGTCAGGAAAATAATGAACAAAAGGACAGTAGACAATTATCTCAACGTAAGAGGACTTGTAGGTGTAGGAATTGCAAGGCATGCCCTTATATTAGTGAATATAACTCCCTTATACATCCATAACCAGAAAAGCATATAATTTTAATCACTATGCAGATTGTAGAACAACTAACGTGGTATATCTAGCTGCATGCCAAGACTGTACTTCGTTCTACATAGGGAAGATGAATTGCATGTTGAAAAATAGGATACTTAACCATTTATCATCCATTAGGTTAAAGAATGAACATAATGCACTTTATCAGCACATATCAAAGCATTCTGATCACACATTTAGATTCATGGTATTACAAAGTATGCATAGCCATTTGAGGGGAGGGGATATGGTCAATTATACAGAGTTCAATGAAATAAAATGGACAATTGAACTAGCAGCAGATAAAATCCCTGGCCTTAACAGGTTATACTTTAAAGATAATATTACAAATAAGGAGGGTGCAATACTGAATTCTGATTGGTTTATGTTGTATTTAAAACTGTGCTGTTTAACATGACTGTTATCTGACGAAGGGCTTGGACCCGAAAGTGCTTATCTTGGTTTTTCTTGTGTTTTAATAAAGTATCAAGTGTTGTTGCAGCCTGGTGGTACACTGCCTTTCTATTCTTCATATTTCACTGTTTGTGGGCAGTTAACCTTTGATGGAAGACCTACAGCTTTTTCAGTTTTCTTTGCTATACAGTGAGCAGTGCCATTTCCCATTGGTTTTACATGGGTACCACTCGGGCTCATTGTAACCTGTCCTAAACAGAACAATCACAAAATATAAGTGATTTGGAAGCCCTAGTTAAGCATGTATGGGGCATGTTTATCTATTTTAACCCGATTAAAGGCTGTAAATGAGAGTATAGGAAGGAGATGAAAAGGGGAACTAAAAAGAGAGTAAAATGAAAGATAAGCAGATAAGGAATGAGCAGGATGGAAGTGAAGAAGGAGGGATAATTTTTTGTGGGAGTGATGCCCATTTTTTTACACATAAAGAAACGTTAGGTTGGGGAAGGATGTAAGGCACATAAGAGGAATGTAAGAGGATTAGGATAGGTGTCAGGGGAAGGCAGACACAGCTGACAGAATGTGCGGTAGCACAATGAAGGAGGGGAAAAAGACGTCAGGTGAATCGAGGGAAGACAATGTTGAGGAAAGGACTGAATAACTAACAGGGTTGGGCAGAAACACAAATAGGAGAGGAACACCAGTCTAAGGAATAAGGTGGGGTGTCTCTAACTGCAGTCTCTGTTAACTGTGACAAAGTGGGAGATTATGCACTACCCTGGGCACAGTCACCACTGGATCTTGTCACAGATGTTGGAAGATAGTGCTGAACAGGGATATGACTGAACAAATCATCAGAGGAGGTTCTTTGTCTAGTCAATTTGGGCATCCACCCTCTTGCTGATAATCTTCCCCACAATGTGTGCCAGCTGTTGATAGGAGACAAAGGTTTCACCTTCACTGGTACTGCTGCTGGTGGGTACAACTCTTCCAGCATCCATCACAGGGCTACCTGAAGTGGGTGGTGCAGGCAGGGCAGAAGGTTTGGAGGTGACTGTGGCAGGCTGCGACCCCAATGTGTGCTAGGTGCTTCTGCCAGTGGTAGTGGCACTGCTGTTACCACTCCTGGGAGTTTGACAGGCTTTGTCAGAGAGATGGGTGCAGGTTGTGCTACTGCTGCATATAAGGTATAGTAAAATACTTGGAGAGAAACAAAATAATATGCCAAATAATTGTATTTAATTGAAAAGAAAATTACAATGAGGGTAGTGAAGGAAGAGTACAAATTCAATGAAAAACTGAAATGTAGATGCATTTTGACTATAATAAGCCTGAACAAAGTATTCTTGAAGGACCAGAAAAAATTAAACTTAACCAAGAGGGGGACCTGAACCAACAGCCATCATCACCTGCATTCTGACAGAGAGAAGATTAATGATGTGATAACCTACCTGGACAAACCAACATGAATCTGAAGTCCAGGATGCTGTAATGATGTCTGAGACAAATGTGTATATGCAAATTTACAGTGCTGCTCGACATACATTTCACTCACAGGTTATAAAAAAATGGAAACAACTATATTGACAAAATATGTCTACCCACACCAAAATGTTGCTCCTACATATTTCCTCCCTCTAATGCTGTAGTTAATATAATGAGACAGATATCTCAAGTTAAGTATTTCAGGATAATGCAGATGAAAGATGACTGAACCTACAGGCATCTTCATTATGTAGCAACACACTCTTTATATCCTGACATAATTTTCCATGTATATAAGAAGATGTATGTACAAACACAGGAATAACATTCAACAATAGTGCTACCTTTGGCCTATGCTGATTATCATAGAACTGACAAAGATATTTGAAAGGCATACTGTTTGGGAATGAATTTCTTCTTCTGTTAATATTAAAAGCTGTACTGTTTGAAGCAAGTGTATTTATGCTGGTGCTCTTTTATTTACTCCAGTCTCCAATGTGTAGCTGCCTATTGACTTAAATTATTTCAGGTGCTGTAGAGATAAAAACATCCTTGTGTAATATTTGTGAATGGCATGTAATGGCAGGTTATATATGTGGCTAAGATAAGTCATACTTATAGAACTGAGATGGTGACTGCTGTTAAAGTTCAGTTTCTCACTGGCGTAGGAGGTCAGCATTGTGGTGTCTCATGTCACTTTAACTTTATGGCATTGTTCCCCAGTGTGTGGGATGCCAGTGACATGGGTGACAGCATGGTCTAAACTATTCCAGGCTTCAGTCTTATATTGAGGCCTTTTATAACCCATCTGCAGGAGCCTTTGGCTATAGTCCATAAGAAGAGGGTCTAGAAATATTTTGGACTCCTCATCACACCACTGTGCTCTAAAAGGAGCAATGCCCTCTTTTCCTCCTCATGATGAAGAATCTTAGTGAAAAATGGCAGAAAACTGGAGTTCAAAAATCTTATGTGTCCTGTCGGGCACCAACATGCATCAGCAGGCATCTCATTTGCATGATGGATAGTGGCCTAGATTAATGTAGGTACTGTATTATTATGGTTCCCAAAGACATTTTAAGATGTGAGATATGGGAGTTGTGTATTCCAGTGCATGCTGGTAAGAAATCAAACATGACAGCAACTCCATTGACAGCCAATTATATGTGGAATTACAGATCCCTCTGGAGGCATGGCCTAGACACAGCATGCACAGTACTGCCAGCAGTGAGCCAGGAGTGTGTATTGCTTTCTTACAAATGAGTGTGATGCAGAGCAAGTTTTCTCATCATGCATATTGAGCAGTTTAGAAGCTATGATGAGTTGAGCCATACTTAATATAATTATCGAACTGAGTGGGGTGAAATTGTGAGATGTAAGTTTGGGGGTAGGCAAAGAGAACTATCTCACTGCAGAACAACTCCTAGAGCAGCAACTTCTGAACCTGTCAGGTAAGCCTGCATTTTTGTGCTATTGTATCTGTTCCCCATAATGTAACATAAGTCGAAAAACAATTTTAAATGATTGGAGCAAGTATCTTGAGGAGGTTACAGCAAAAGTTAGACAACCACTAACATTAGTATTACTTAGCGATTCTCAAAATCGGAACATGAGCATTTGGACAGGTGCAGTGATGTAGGAATTTATACATTTTTTTAATTGCAATGCCATATTCCTTTGTCTCATTAGCATGCACAGAAATGCTTATCTTAAGAGTGTTTATCATTACCATGTCGTTATGTCATTATATGTCCATTATCATATACTGCATCTGAGCATGCTGCTTGGCCTGTCTATTTTTGTTAAGCAAATTGCCTTACCATGATGCATAAATATATTCCATGCATTAAATGCAGCCTTTTTGTTAAACTCTGCAGTTTTTCTACAGTCCTCATATCTTATTTGCATTCCTGTGGCAATTCTTTAAAGAAGGGACATTTTCAAACCTATACATTCAAAACTAAATGCATATTTTATCCTGGTGAAAATTCATGTCTTATACTGTAGCTTAGCTGAGACTGTATGGTTCGGTGTAAAATAAATTGATTTTATGATATCAGGTCAGGAAAGATGAGTCAATACATACAACATTAGTGTATGGCATATTAACTGAGGGTAAATGCTTGTAATATATACCCTTTTACAAGCTTCTGAACAAAAATTACATATCTGAACAGATTCAACACAGTGGAGCCCATTTCACTGGAGTAGAACCTACTCAGCATACAGAAACATTTATCTATACAGAACAATCCTTAGCTTTGGACAAAGGAACTGCACAAGAACTTCTTCCTGCTCACATGGCTAGTTTTACTAAAATTACTTTTCTCGAACTCTTACAGCCACTTTGCTTCCCAGTCTTTTGCACCTTATCACTCCTCCTCATACTGTAGTAATGTCCTACATTTTTCTCTTTCACCCCACTACTAACTACTATTCCTGCTCTGTCCCTTTATCTTCCAGTTCATTTCTATGATTTCACCTTTCATATCCCTCTTATCTTCAATTTTTAGGTAACATTACTACTTGCCTGTCTGTAAATTACTACTAACCTCAAAAACACTACAGTTTGATATTTTCCCTGCAGCCGTCATGCTATAAGTACATTAATTATTATTATATTTTATTGTTAATTTTTCTCTCTCTTTTTGTTAAAATGCTATGGTCATGTAATAAATATACAACTCATGTAAATAAGCTCATGTACAGATGTTTACCCTGCAATTGTAAAAGTGCATCATCTGTAACTTAAATGTGGAGCTTTACTCTCCAGGTCTCCACTAAAAATGGGTTTTAACCTGTCAGACTTTTCCTGGGCAACAAAGAAAAACAAACAAATAAATAAATGAAAGGAATGGCCAAATAAGTGAATACATGCATAATGCATAAGGATTCAATACTTGGATTTTTCTGTTACCTTAGTCCTTGTTCATTTGCAGTGTAGCACCCATATTCTGGGTCACTCAAAACCCACAAATCCTTTCCACTGGAGACAATCAGCTTCTACCATTATGGTGAATCTTCTGTTGCTTTGTAACCACAGACAGGTACTTTCTCATCGACTCTCATCTGGTATTGAGAAACACATAACCCAGTTTGCAATCCTATTTGCAGCAGGATTGCTCAATGCATTATAATGGAGCAACTCAAAGACTGTGAACATACTCCAATGGTAAGAAGGTTCTGGACTGCAGCACAACAGCAATTTCAGAGCATGCAAGTACAGCACTTAGTTGTGTAAGTAAAGGAATAAAAGCTATGTGTGCTTCCCCAGGGCCTTTTGATAGCATCGGCATAGCATGGAAGAGTGATTCAAAAACAACCACTACCATACTATTCCGGGAGTGAAAGAATAAAAATTTACACCATCTTTTTATGGTGTACATACATTGATATCTATGGTAGCAGCAGGTACGTAGTGTGAAGCTATGTCCTTGTGTATGTGTGTGTGTGTGTATGTGTGCGTGTGCGCGCGTGCATGTGTGTGTCTAGAGGCATGCTTAGGTTTGTCTCAGTGTCAGAGTTTGCGCGCATGTGTGTGTGTGTGTGTGTGTGTGTGTGTGCGTGTGAGTGTGCATGCGCGTGCATGTGTGTGTCTAGGGGCATGCTTAGGTTTGTCTTAGTGTCAGAGTGTGCGTGTGCGTGTGTGTGTGTGTGTGTGTGTGTGTGTGTGTGTGTGTGTGTGTGTGTGTGTGTGTGTGTGTCTGGGTCTGTATATGTGTGTGTGTGTGTGTGTGTGTGTGTGTGTGTGTGTGTGTGTGTGTGTGTGTGTGTGTGTGTGTGTGTCTAGGGGAATGCTTAGGTTTGTCTCAGTGTCAGAGTTTGCGTTTGTGTGTAGTGTCTGGTGTGTGTCTATGTGTGTGTGTGTGTGTGTGTGTGTGTGTGTGTGTGTGTGTGTGTGTGTGTGTGTGTGTGTGAGAGCACATGCAGGAGTGTTTGTAGGTGCCTGTAGAATATTGCTGTATGAGTTGGTGGGGGAACACTAGCATGATTACTTCTTGCACTGTGTTACAGTTAGAGACATGCTAATGAGCTGCTAATGTGCTTTTTTTTTCATGCATCTCTGAATTGCCTTCTATTGGCATAGTGCTGACTGAGCTCCCAGCAAAGTCCTAATAGCACTGCTGAAATAGTGTCTTTTAATACCCCAATCTCAGAAATGTCAAACAGTGTTTAAAGTCTACAGGATTTATACCAGCCATTCTTTTCACTTTGCACTAATTAGGAATGCCAGACCTTCTGGGGATGTTGTACCAACCATAAAGCACAGGGTAGGTTTTTATTACACTGCATCACACTTTCCTCTTCTTTTTATTGCCTCATCTTGTATCACAAGGACACATAGAAGAAGATCCATCTTTGCATTACAGTGGCTATAGCAAGTAGCTGCCATCTGGATCCCATGGTATTTTATACAATGATTGAAATAGCTAAAACTTAACATTTAAAGACTGCACAACATCTGCACTATTAATGTCAATATATCAAACAAAACTAGCTTTGAATGTTTTTTATGGCATACAGAAATATATGTACTTTATTACAACTGGAAATGTTTGGATGGTAAAAGCCATTATCTGTCACATCTGCAGCGAGAATTAATTTGTTAAAAAGGAAACATTTCTTTTAAATAATGACTGTGCTTATTCATAGTTTTCACATGACCTGTAAAGAGAAAAGTAACTATCAGTTACAGATGAATAAATGTATTCAACGCATGCATTAAAGGAAGTCATGTTACCAGCACTATAATTTCACTGAGTGTCCAGTTTTATTTGCATTCCTGTGGTAATTCTTCAAAGCAGAGATGCAAATTCAAAATTAAAGATACATTTCATCTGAAATGAAATTTTAACCCCTGTAAGGACACATTCATTTCCCATACACTTCTTTTTTCAGGACTGCAAGTTCAGGTATAACACAGATTACATTTGAGATATCAGGTTACCTGGGAAGAGGAAGCAAATGTAAGAATATGCTATACTTGTTTGAGACAGCAGGTTACCTGGGACAGGAAGCAAATATAAGTATATGCTATACTAACTGGGGACATCACATGGATGACCATAGCTTCTTACCTGCACAGCTGTAGCTTTTTTATAAGGCCTTTGTGCACAATTAACAAACCAAAGACAGATTCATAGAGTAGAGTCCACATTAATAGAAGAGCAAGTTATTCACTTAATCCACAGAAATGCAGCTATTTACAGAGCCATCCTGCAAACCACTTCCTAGCTGAAGTTAGGGAAAAAAACACAATGTAAGGGAAATGAGGAACTGCTGCATAATTTGCTTCCTGCATAATGTATAAGGCTTTATCTCCTAGCTGAAGTTAGGACAAAAGTATTACATAAGGACCAATGAGGAGCTGCTGCATAATTTGTTTCATGAATAATGCATGAGGTTTTACTTCCTGGGTTTCTCCTATCTTAGTCCTAGTCTAGCTGCAGTGTCATGCTCTTGACTGGTGACAAACCACCAGTTCTTGCCAATGGGAATAATCATGACCCACATCTACAAGTCTTCTGTTGTTCTGCAAAACCAAATGGGTGCTTGGTAAGGCCAATAGAAATTTACAAAACAGCACACACAAACAGCAGTGCAGAAACTGTAGAGAATTTACAGGGAGATTGCAAGGGAAATTGTTGAATTTTCTTTGTCAGTATCCATGTTACCCGGAATGAGCTGTGCAACCATTATATAGGCACAACTGAGTTAATACGACGGTTAATAGCAATAAACATATTGCAAAAAAAAACAAAAAACAAAAAAAAAGGCTTTCATTCCTCATACAGAAATGAAGGTTGCCCTACAAGAAAAACACACCTCTGCAAATGTTTCTCTTATCTGTGTTAACATATTGGGGGATATCCAGAAATAAGCGGTATGTAGCATTAAGCAACAATAAGTGATAAACAGCAACAAGCAGGAAGGAGAAATTTCAGAAATCTATAACACAACAGCACTGCAGGAGAGATAGTGTATTCATGATTTGCAAATGATGGCATAATGCCCTGAAAATGAGTGGCATCATGCAATTCAGACTCCTCATATATGCAAATGATGAAATCATATAATGTGGATTAATTCACAGGTGTATACATTTAGTATTAATAGCCATGGTGCTCATCTATTCTGAATACAAGAATTTCTCAATGTACAAGAGCTTCAGTTGTGCTGTAATACTTGGAATAGCAGAAGCATTAGCTGAGGAGCAAATTTTAAAGGCTGCTCTCAGAGCCAGTGCCCCTGATGTTTAGTGCTATCACCTTCTGTATCACAGATGGGTCCGTCAACAGCTGACATACTGTCAGCTCCACTTGGGCATGTTGACCACAACTGTGTGGACAGAGACACTGTTAGAAAAATATGTATTAATATGTGTTTGCTTAATAACAAATTAATAATCAAGTGTTTTTAATATGCTTTTCATTCTATTCCTTATGCACTGTGATTTTTATAAATTGAGTTTCATATGAGGCCGAAAATAATCCTTATTGAAACTGCAGCATGCTTACTGAAACTTGCAAGTTGCCCTCTGACCTAGTAACTGCTAGCACAGCGATATTCTTGTTTATGCCTTGTGGAAATGTACTTGAAAAACAGGTGTTAATCTGCTAGGTCAGAAGCATATGAATAGACAATATACCATTGAATAAATGTAATGATTTCAGACAAACAGCTTTGTTCAGAGGATGGGAACCTCTGCAGCTGCAGTAGTTAGAGATAAGTTAGACAAAGGCTTTTTAGAGAAATGAACTGCTAGCATTGTGTTCAATTTAGCTATAGTATCTTGAATGTAACATAGCAAGTATCTAACTGAAAGTAACCAAGGCCATGTTGTTTTCCTCAGGATGTTTCACATAAAAATTGTTTAAATCAGCAGAAAATCATGGGAAAGATGGTCAGCAGATGATGACCAAAAGGTGGTAATTTGTTACGTCAGCATGGTAGGACAGGATTAATTTGATAACCTATAAAAATTAATGCATTTCCTGTTTCTGGTTAGACAAACTCTGTATTAGCACGTTTTTGTCTCCTTGCTGAAAGATTAAAGTGCCTTAACCTGAACCTACCGTGTTTTGATCATTTTTAAAGTAAACTTTTCCTTTGACAGATTGGTCCTTCGGACCGGAAAACGTATCTCTCGCTCTGGACCTAGGTTAGAATTGGGCCCGGTGGCATGCATCTGTACGGAGAAGAGGCCAAATCAGCTCTTCTGCTTTGAAAGACCTACGACTGAATTGTCGGTCGAAAGAGGCCAGCCACTGTTTCTGATCTGGGATTGGAGGACGAGTCAACGATCCAGTGGATCAACTCACGGAGGGTTAGGTAAGGAGGAATTACCTTATTTTTGTTTCAAGATCAGGGACTAGTTACAGAATTATTCTTTTTTTGTCAGGTAAATTGCTTATGCAAATTAGAGACAGAAGAAGGTATTACTGTTTTTTGTCATAGATCAGGGAAACGTAATAGGTAGACAGTTATTCTACATAAACTGTAAAAAAGGTGTAGACTTGTGGTACCACGTGATAGAAAGGGTTACGTAACAATTGACAGCTTAGCTAAGACACCAATGGGAAATCAGTGCACAAAAAGCTCCCGGGGCACACCCCTAACCGAAGACGCGAAGTATATGCAATTACAGCATTCCGATAATGTTAAATATTATACCAAATGGGTCGATAAGTACAAATTCGAGGGTAATTTAGATAAACTCGCACTTATGAAACTTATAAAACAGTTAAAAATAGACGTGAAAGGCAAATTAAAAAAGCAGAGACAATTAGGAATCCCTCAGGCGCACAGGTGGCTTGAAGAAGCAAATCGTAGGGAACAAAGAATTAAAAATTCAAAAACGATGTTTTTAGACAAAGAAGATAATAATTTAGTAATAGCGACGGCCCCTCCTTCGCCCCCTCCACTTCCGTTACCAGAATAAGAAGCGAGTGGACGTGCTGATCCACCTCCGCTATACCCAGCTGTCCCTGTAAAAGCACAACCGTTTGTCAGGGATCCCATCGAGACCAGGTCTCGAACACGCGACTTGAGGAGGGAAATTGAATTAAATGAGTTAAATAGAGCATCACAAGCTATGAGCAAAGAAGAAATATGTCCGCTCATAGAAGTACCGAATCCTCAGGCAGGACAGGCAGGACAAGATCCAACTCTTTTAGTTTATAGACCGTGGACACCAAAAGATATCCGGAAAGCCACAGAAGGTATTCCCCACCCAAAAGTGAATTTTAGGAAGTTTTTAGAAGATTTACAAGGTATGAGATTGAGTTACCATTTGAATGGAGAGGAAGTAGAAAAAGTATTTAGACAAATTGTAGGTCCAGATTGGCACATGATTTGTGGCAGCTGGAATCCTCATGACGCACAACTTAGACCACTCCCACATACTGATGCAGAACTAGATGGTAGAGTGAAAGGTCTGACAGACCGGATCTCTGAAAAGTGGAAGCCTAGGGCTGATTGGACTTGTATTAATCAATGTATACAGCAGGAAAAAGAAACAGTAGATGGGTACTATGCCAGGTTATTAGAATGCTTTAACAATCATAGCGGCATGACAGTTCCTGAAAATCAAGCGAATGATTCCCCGTATGAACAACAATTAAAAAAAGCATTTTTGAAAGAGTGCATTGCACCTATTAGTAGCTTCATTACAAAGCATATGATAGATCATCGAACAAGTAGGTTACAAGCCTTACTTGAATATGCTAGACATGCAGAAAGACATTTTAATAGTAAAAAGAAAAAGAAAACCCAAGTATTTTCAGCAGAAGATGGGTCAGAAGTATTTGTAGTACAAACTGGGAAAAAGGGTAAGAAAAATGCCCAGGGAAATAAACAATCTGACAAACGATCAGAAGATTTCGAAGAAAGAAAAACAAAGGGTGAGTGTTTTAAGTGCGGGAAAAAAGGACATTTAGCAAGGGATTGCAGGCTAAATAAAAAGGCGACTACAGAAAATAAGGAGGATGAGGAATGACTATATGATAGTCAGGAATCATTGAGTGAAAGTGAGCAGGAAAAGGCAAGTGTAAATGTGATAGCAGGTGAAGAGGATGTGACACAAGGGGTAGAGGATGTATATGAATACACAGACGTAGAAGAAAATGAAATTTTGGACCTAGCTCTTTTGAGCTTAGACCTTTACTTAGCAGATACAAAACCGGAAGTGACGCTTCTGGTGGAGGGGAGGGAAGTTAAATTTTTGTGTGACTCAGGGGCTTCACGGACCCTGATATACCCTTCCAAACTATCAGAAGATACAGAATCACCAGACTATATACTAGTGAAAGCAGCTAATGGACAGCTATATCGGGAGCCACTCTCCCGTGACATTACAATAATAGACCCTGTTTCAGGGATGACTCAGAAAAGTAAAATTGTAGTTTCTGCAAAATGCCCAGTGAACCTTTTGGGTAGAGATTGAATGCAGATATTTGGCATAGCAGTAGTTCCAACCATGCAGGGTATGGAAGCACAGCGACAAATGGACACTTTTGTAGTGTGACTGGAGGGTGAAATGCATTATTGGTACAGCCAGGACTTGGTTACGACTGGTCCAGGGGCAGTAACTGAAGAACTAATGAATGTAGCTATCAGCAAGTTCCCCTCCCTCGACATTGACAAACAGCATTTGTTGCATTGTACTCTATATTACTGTAATAGACCAGGTCCTGACAAAGATTATGAACTAGAATTGTTTCAGAACCATGCAAATAGGCTGGTATTATGAAATTTGTACTGGGATACAGAAGGGAACAGTGTAGCAAGCTGTTCATTGTCCCAGGAATTTTTGACATTCTACAAATCTAATCGACTGCCCCATGTTAGTTTGACTAAGAATAAAACTCTAAAATGGGCAGACTTAGGTGAGAACAACCTGTATTCAAACTGGAACCTTAGTTTGAGAGGCAGCCTTACAAAACTATCTTCAAGTTATAGAGCTGAGTATATTTTCTGTGTTATTCTGTATTATAGAGCTAAATTGTCTGCTTGATATCTGTGTCTTACTGCTCTGCAAATCTATAGAAAACAGTATATATATTTTTTTATAATTTGCACATTCCTTACATCTGTGTTGAAACTGCCCCCACCCCTCATTTCCTGCCTTGTCTTTCAGCTGATATAATTTAGCTAGTGCTGTGTCTCCTTTTAATTAACAACCTGTATTCAAACTGGAACCTTAGTTTGAGAGACAGCCTTACAGAACTATCTACAAGTTATAGAGATGAGTATATTTTCTGTGTTATTCTGTATTATAGAGCTAAATTGTCTGCTTGATATCTGTGTCTTACTCCTCTGCAAATCTATAGAAAACAGTATATATATTTTTATAATTAGCACATTGCTTACATCTGTGTTGAAACTGCTCCCCCACCCCTCATTTCCTGCCTTGTCTTTCAGCTGATATAATTTAGCTAGTGCTGTGTCTCCTTTTAATTAACAACCTGTATTCAAACTGGAACCTTAGTTTGAGAGACAGCCTTACAGAACTATCTTCAAGTTATAGAGCTGAGTATATTTTCTGTGTTATTCTGTATTATAGAGCTAAATTGTCTGCTTGATATCTGTGTCTTACTGCTCTGCAAATCTATAGAAAACAGTATATATATTTTTTTATAATTTGCACATTCCTTACATCTGTGTTGAAACTGCTCCCCCACCCCCTCATTTCCTGCCTTGTCTTTCAGCTGATATAATTTAGCTAGTGCTGTGTCTCCTTTTAATTAACGACCTGTATTCAAACTGGAACCTTAGTTTGAGAGACAGCCTTACAGAACTATCTTCAAGTTATAGAGCTGAGTATATTTTCTGTGTTATTCTGTATTATAGAGCTAAATTGTCTGCTTGATATCTGTGTCTTACTGCTCTGCAAATCTATAGAAAACAGTATATATATTTTTTATAATTTGCACATTCCTTACATCTGTGTTGAAACTGCTCCCCACCCCTCATTTCCTGCCTTGTCTTTCAGCTGATATAATTTAGCTAGTGCTGTGTCTCCTTTTAATTAACAACCTGTATTCAAACTGGAACCTTAGTTTGAGAGACAGCCTTACAGAACTATCTTCAAGTTATAGAGCTGAGTATATTTTCTGTGTTATTCTGTATTATAGAGCTAAATTGTCTGCTTGATATCTGTGTCTTACTGCTCTGCAAATCTATAGAAAACAGTATATATTTTTTATAATTTGCACATTCCTTACATCTGTGTTGAAACTGCTCCCCACCCCCTCATTCCCTGCCTTGTCTTTCAGCTGATATAATTTAGCTAGTGCTGTGTCTCCTTTTAATTAACAACCTGTATTCAAACTGGAACCTTATTTTGAGAGACAGCCTTACAGAACTATCTTCAAGTTATAGAGCTGAGTATATTTTCTGTGTTATTCTGTATTATAGAGCTAAATTGTCTGCTTGATATCTATGTCTTACTGCTCTGCAAATCTATAGAAAACAGTATATATATTTTTTTATAATTTGCACATTCCTTACATCTGTGTTGAAACTGCTCCCCTACCCCCCTCATTTCCTGCCTTGTCTTTCAGCTGATATAATTTAGCTAGTGCTGTGTCTCCTTTTAATTAACAACCTGTATTCAAACTGGAACCTTAGTTTGAGAGACAGCCTTACAGAACTATCTTCAAGTTATAGAGCTGAGTATATTTTCTGTGTTATTCTGTATTATAGAGCTAAATTGTCTGCTTGATATCTGTGTCTTTCTGCTCTGCAAATCTATAGAAAACAGTATATATATTTTTTTTATAATTTGCACATTCCTTACATCTGTGTTGAAACTGCTCCCCCCCCCCTCATTTCCTGCCTTGTCTTTCAGCTGATATAATTTAGCTAGTGCTGTGTCTCCTTTTAATTAACAACCTGTATTCAAACTGGAACCTTAGTTTGAGAGACAGCCTTACAGAACTATCTACAAGTTATAGAGATGAGTATATTTTCTGTGTTATTCTGTATTATAGAGCTAAATTGTCTGCTTGATATCTGTGTCTTACTCCTCTGCAAATCTATAGAAAACAGTATATATATTTTTTTATAATTCGCACATTCCTTACATCTGTGTTGAAACTGCTCCCCCACCCCCCTCATTTCCTGCCTTGTCTTTCAGCTGATATAATTTAGCTAGTGCTGTGTCTCCTTTTAATTAACAACCTGTATTCAAACTGGAACCTTAGTTTGAGAGACAGCCTTACAGAACTATCTTCAAGTTATAGAGCTGAGTATATTTTCTGTGTTATTCTGTATTATAGAGCTAAATTGTCTGCTTGATATCTGTGTCTTACTGCTCTGCAAATCTATAGAAAACAGTATATATATTTTTTATAATTTGCACATTCCTTACATCTGTGTTGAAACTGCTCCCCCACCCCCTCATTTCCTGCCTTGTCTTTCAGCTGATATAATTTAGCTAGTGCTGTGTCTCCTTTTAATTAACAACCTGTATTCAAACTGGAACCTTAGTTTGAGAGACAGCCTTACAGAACTATCTTCAAGTTATAGAGCTGAGTATATTTTCTGTGTTATTCTGTATTATAGAGCTAAATTGTCTGCTTGATATCTGTGTCTTACTGCTCTGCCAATCTATAGAAAACAATATATATATTTTTTTATAATTTGCACATTTCTTACATCTGTGTTGAAACTGCTCCCCCACCCCCCTCATTTCCTGCCTTGTCTTTCAGCTGATATAATTTAGCTAGTGCTGTGTCTCCTTTTAATTAACAACCTGTATTCAAACTGGAACCTTAGTTTGAGAGACAGCCTTACAGAATTATCTTCAAGTTATAGAGCTGAGTATATTTTCTGTGTTATTCTGTATTATAGAGCTAAATTGTCTGCTTGATATCTGTGTCTTACTGCTCTGCAAATCTATAGAAAACAGTATATATATTTTTTATAATTTGCACATTCCTTACATCTGTGTTGAAACTGCTCCCCCAACCCCCTCATTTCCTGCCTTGTCTTTCAGCTGATATAATTTAGCTAGTGCTGTGTCTCCTTTTAATTAACAACCTGTATTCAAACTGGAACCTTAGTTTGAGAGACAGCCTTACAGAACTATCTACAAGTTATAGAGCTGAGTATATTTTCTGTGTTATTCTGTATTATAGAGCTAAATTGTCTGCTTGATATATGTGTCTTACTGCTCTGCAAATCTATAGAAAACAGTATATATATTTATTTATAATTTGCACATTCCTTACATCTGTGTTGAAACTGCTCCCCCACCCCCCCTCCCTATTCTTGGTCGTAGTTTAAATTTGGTGGCTTTTGCAGTGCCCGCCCCACTGTAGATTTGATCTAAGACACTCCCCCAGGACATCTCTTTACCGCATTCTACCTAATAAACCCTTTCTGCACTTGCTTTTAGTCCTTTTTAATTACATTTTTTCAAACTGTGTGTGGACTAATATTGCTACATATTCAAGTGTGCCAGCTTGCACTGCATGAGAATTGTATTTACTACTGCTTTTGCTACTTTTCTAAAAAAAAAAAAAAAAAAATCTTCTGCTTTTACAGTACTTGTGTTTCTTCCTACTTTATTTTGCTTTTGCGTCATCTTAAACGTTCTCAATTGTATTTATTACTGCTTGGTGTAACTCATTCTAAGCCTTTTAGTTTAAGCACTTGTGCTTCAGACCAGTTGTTTTACATTGAGAGGGTTTGTGGTCTGCACTGTAGTGGCAGAACAGGTAGCTTACATCCCTCTAAGTTGGGAACTGCTGATTGAGGGCTCAGTGTCTGTTATTATAAAAGTATATTAATTCTGGTTTAAGCACTTGGGCTTTCAGGCCAGTTATTTTACATTAAGAGGGTTTCGTGGTCTGCACTCTTGTGGGAGGAGAGGCTGGACTCTGCCCTTCTGAGCTGGGAATTTCTGGTTGAAGGCTTATAGTGCATGCATATCTGAATTTCTTCTTACTGAAATTGGTACAACTTGTTTGCTGTAGCATAGACTAGATCCAGGCCTGCTGAATCTAGCTTTGTTTGTATAACTTGAGCACTAATCCAGGCATTATTTAAAGTATTCAGTTGTATTTATTACTGCTTGGTAGTAACTTGGTTAAAGTGTAGCTATCATTCTAAGTCTTTTGGATTAAGCACTTGGGCTTCAGACCAGTTGTTCTACATTAGGAAGGTTTGTGGCATGCACTGTGGTGGCAGGACAGGTAGCTTTCATCCTTCTAAGTTGGGAACTGCTGATTGAGAGCTCAGTGTCTGTTATTCTTAAAGTGTATTAGCTCTGGTTTAAGCACTTGGGCTTCAGGCCAGTTATTTTACATTAAGAAGGTTCGTGGTCTGCACTCTTGTGGGAGGAGAGGCTGGACTCTGCCCTTCTGAGCTGGGAATTTCTGGTTAGAGGTTTATAGTGCCTGAATATTTGAACTGTATCTTACTGAAATTGGTACACCTTGTTTGCTGTAGCATAGACTAGATCCAGGCCTGCTGAATCTAGCTTTGTTTGTATGCTTGTTATTTCCTGGAATGCTAATTCCACCTAAAACGCGGCTTCTCAGCACTTCTGTGGATCCCTACTGATATCTGCATTGCTTACTGTACTTATTTCCTTGCTTCTTGAAAGAAAGTTACTGTTTGTCGTTTTGCATTTAAGTTACCTGTAACACATTGCACTTGTTACCTGGCACTTGCTCACTAAAGCAATTATAAGTCAGCACTAAAATTAAAAGCACTACACCCTCGCTCCCCATTGGCCCTTGTTTTCAATTATAAAGGAATTCCCAATATTATTCTAGCATGTCCAAAGGTCAGTTGTCAATCTCCTCCGGTCCAGCTGGTGAATATGGGAATCTTGAGGCAATGTTACAACTGCCTCATGTACACAGACAACCCTCTCCTCCTCCCAACAAATTCCAACACATGTGAGAGATGCAACCATATAGCCAAACTGGAGGCTAAGCTCTCTCAACTCAGTACTGGCATAACCAGTCAGGAGGAGAAGGAAACCACACTCACTACAATTCCAGTCTCACATAGACCTACCACGACAGCAAACCAAACACATAATCACACAAAACATACTGAGGCTCTAAATAAAGATCTGCCTAAGCAGCAGAGACCTCCAAACCAGACACCCAAGCAACCGCTACCCCAAAACAAAACACGTGCAACACATATCTCACAAAGCCAGTGTGAACAGTCATAGCCCTTAAGGCTAAACAACACACCTGATACACTTGTAAAAGGTGACTCTATCATCAGGCACACTGACGTCCCGCTCACCAGGCTGAACAAGGAGAAGGTCACGGTGAGCAGCCTGTCTGGCGCTAGGATCCGCCAATAACACAAGCACTCAGGTCACTCCAAGGCAAGTACAAATATGACTCAGTCATTGTCCATGCTGGTGTGAATGACCTGAGACGTACCTCCCTGGACTACATGAAAAGAGACATAGAGGAGCTCTCTGAGCATGTAGCCCAGGCTGGTATGACCCTGACCTTGAGTAGCATCTTACCCTCACCAAGAATGATGCCACAATATGAAGACAAGATGATCAATTTCAACAATTGGCTTAAGTATTGGTGTCATTCAAAGGGGATCCAATGCCTGTCAGATTGGGATGATATGCACGACAATCCACGATGCTTTGCTAGGGACGGCTTGCACCTGTCACCCCTGGGCTTTCGGATATTGGCAAAGGCTCTTGCTACCCCCATAGTGCCTTTTTTAGGCAAGGCTCAAAAGACAAACCCACCTCCATAGGTATCACAAGGGATAAGAAACTAAGAGTAATGCTACTCAACGCTAGAAGTCTAAACCTCAAGATGCACGCACTCGAAACTCTCCTTAGCATGGAGAACATCGATATCTGTGCAGTAACAGAGACCTGGTTCAGGACTCCCGAGAGCACCCCAGCACTACCAGGTTATACCTCATACCATGCTTTTCGGCCCCAAAACTTGGACCGAACCACAAAAGGAGGGGGAGTATCGATATTCATCAAAGATACCCACACCTCCAGGTTGGTGGCAAAGCACAAAGCATTAGAGACTATCCATGTGCAACTAACAGTGGGTAAAACTGCCTTCCAGTTTATAGCCTGCTACAGACCACCCTCCCAAACCCAGGAACCCCACTCGGCCTTCCTGAGAACACTGGAAAATATGAAGGTCTCTCCGAACACCATTATATTGGGCGACTTCAACTACCCAAACATAGATTGGGAGCATTACTCTAGCTCCAACACCCTTGCCCAAAGGTTCCTAGAATTTATAAACTCAAATGCTATGGAACAACTTGTTACCACTCCCACAAGAGGGGAAAACATACTGGACCTGATTATCACCAACATGGGGACTCTATGCTCCAAACCAGAAGTGTATCCCTCACTGGTAAGATCAGACCATAAATTAATCTCACTGGATATTCACATCCCGACCCCACCCCCTGCCCAGAAAACCACAATGAAAAACTTCTCTAAAGCAAATTTCACACTCCTCAAAACCAAGGTGGAGTCCTTCAAAGCCCCCGGGCCTGTGGAAAATACGGCCCAGACCGCAGAATCCTTTATAAATGCATTCTATGAACACCTTCAGGAATGCATGGATCATGCAATCCCAAATAAAACCAAGACCCAATCCTCCAAAGGCAGACGACCTGTCTGGTGGACCCCAGCCATAAACAAACTATACAATAGAAGGAGGAAGCTACTACATGATGGAGCAAAATCCCAAAAAGGGAAGGCATCTCTGATCAGTATTAGCAAAAAACTAAGGGCACTCATAAAATCGTCAAAGGCCAGCTTCGAGAGAAAAATTGCACAGGACACTAAAGATAATCACAAGGCTTTCTTTAGTTATGTTAGGAACCTGGGTGGGAATTCCCAGATATGCTCAGAATTAGTCCAAAATGAAAAAAATACACTGATCCCACAGACATTGCCAACATCCTAGCTGACAGGTTCAGCAAACTTCCCCTCCCCACCAAAAGGGCAAATATCTATCCCAGCAGAGTGCTGCCCCCCCCGACATCTCAGATGCTCAGGTGGGAGCTGCCCTCTCCAAAGCAAAAAACACAGCATCAATGGGACCAGATGGTGTCCCAGGCTGCGTCCTACATGAACTCCAAGAAGAGCTAAACCCAAACATAAAACTACTGTTCAATCTCAGCCTTACTACAGGATATGTACCCAAAGAGTGGCGACAGCAACAGTGGTCCCTCTCCACAAAGGTGGTGCCTCAACGGACCCTGGAAACTATCGCCCCATAAGCCTGACTAGCTTGGTCTGCAAAGCTATGGAAAGGATCATCATGGACCTCATAAATAAAGATATTGGGGACCTGCAGACACTGGATCCTACCCAGTTTGGCTTTGTTAAGGGCAGATCCTGCCTCTTAAACCTGGTTGACTTCTTTGAAACAGTCACCAAGGCCATTGACGAAGGGAAGGTGGTCCACACAGCCTATCTGGACCTCGCAAAAGCCTTCGATACAATACCCCACTCAGGCATTATAGATAAGCTCACCAGCTTAAATATAAACCCCTATGTCACTAGATGGGTTGCAAACTGGCTCAAGGACAGAACCCACATGGTTAGAATTGCTGGAGCCATGTCAGACTCCAAACCAGTTACAAGTGGCGCCCCACAAGGCTCAGTCCTGGGACCTCTCTTGTTTGGTATATATTTCTCGGAGGTACAGGCCAACATGGAAGGACTGTGGCTGACCAAGTTCGCAGATGACTGCAACTAAGCGCCATAATCGACTCTCCAGCCGACACAAGCATCCTCCAAAAGGGCCTCATAGAAACAGACAACTGGTGCCAGAGCCATGGCCTCAAGCTAAACGCCAAAAAGTGTATAGTCATCCCCTTTGGCAAAAACAAAGTGCCCACAAATTACCACATAGGTGGTAATCCATTAAGTACAGAAGAAGTCATTAGGGACCTGGGGACCCAAGTTGATAGCAATCTCTCATTTGACAACCACGTGGCCAAAGTGGTTAGAAAAACATTTTATATAGCCCACCTAATCATGAAGGGATTCACATCTAGATTAGGGGAGGTCATCGTGCCTCTTTACTCATCCCTCATCAGGCCCATAATCGAGTACAATGCCCCTTTTGGGATGTACCTTACCAAACACCTGCAGCAACTGGAAAGACCCCAAAAGTACCTCGCCAAGAGGATCAAAGGGCTCAAACAGATGCCATATGCTGCCCGGTTAAAGAAACTCCAGCTCTACTCAGTGGCATACCGCCTGCTCAGAGGTGACCTGTGCCTGACGTATAAGGCCATGTCCAACACGGAATTAAGGGACATGCTGCACCTCAAAAAATCCAAATCCCATCGAGCTACACGCTCGAGAGACTTGAACCTCAGCACTGAAATAAATAGGACATGCTGGACAGACAGATTCATAACCCAGAGGCTCCCTTCACTATGGAATAAAATCCCAGTCCAGGTTAGGCAGAGTCCCTCATTGACTCTCTTCAAGAGGAATCTTGATGAGTGGATGGGAGATCATAGGTTTACCCCGGGTATCACTTCTGTGTCACTGTTAGACAGAGGCACAGTATACTAACCTCGAAAAAGGGCATAGCAAAATTAATTTAAAATGGGTGGCGAAAGCCAAACATACTCTGGCTAGGCTTATAAATTCCCTAGGGCAGATAGCCTAGTATGAACCTATGAACCTATGAACCTATGAAAGTCACGAGGTGGGAAAAACAGACAGAACTAGAACTGTCAGAACAAGGAGTACAGAAACAAAAATTGAATTGGATCACACAGACACACCCAGCTGTACACTCACAGGCTAGTGAGAATAGCTGAGTATTGCTATTATTAGAAGAAGAGGAAAAAGCCTTGTGGGACATACCAGACATTTTCTGGTCAGCAGGGAAATCAGATGTAGGATTAATACGAACAGCAGGAGCAGTTACCATAACGCCAAAGTCAGCTTTTAGACCCCAGAAAAGACAGTATCCCTTGAGAAAGGATGCAGAGGTAGGAATCAAACCTATCATAGCAGCCTTACTCAAGGAAGGAGTCTTAATAGAATCCCCTGATTCATCATGTAACACACCCTTATTTCCTGTCAAGAAAGCAAACGGGGAATGGCGTATGGTCCAAGACTTACAAGCAGTGAACAATGCAGTTATACCTAGAGCACCAACGGTGCCAGATCCACATACCTTACTGAATGATTTAAAGCCAGAACAGAAATATTTTTCAGTGGTAGACATAAGTAATGCATTTTTCTCGATACTGATACACCCTGACAGCCAATATTGGTTTGCATTCACATTTCAGGGAAAGCGGTATACATATACCAGATTACCACAGGGGTATTGTGAAAGTCCAACGATATTTGCACAAGAAATGGCAAGCAACCTGGTCGGATTTATCCCACCGAAAGGTAGTCAGATTCTACTTTATGTAGACGACATTCTGCTGGCAGCCCCCACCCAGCAAGAATGCAAAGAAGACACGATAGCTTTGTTACAATTTTTAGCTACTCAAGGTCACAAAGTAAACAAGGACAAGTTACAGCTTTGGAGAAAACAAGTTAAATACTTAGGATATGTAATATCCAAAGAAGGTAGAATATTAGATGGAGACAGAAAAACAGCGATTTTACAAGCACCTAGACCAACTACCAAGAAGGAAATGATGTCCTTCCTGGGAACTACTAATTTTTGTCAGAGTTGGATACCAAACTATGCTTTGGAGTCTGCTCCAATGGCCGATTTAATATTTAAAAAACCGATGGCTGCACAGGATTTATTACAATGGACACCTGAAGCAGTAGCAGCTTTCTGTAAGCTAAAACAATTGATAGCATCATCCTTAGTTTTAGGATTAGCAAACTATAACAAGCAGTTTATTCAAACTGTAGATTGTAAGCAAGGTTATATGACATCAGTGTTGACACAGCAACATGGGGACAAACAACGCCCCATAGCTTATTATTCATCACAGTTAGATCCAGTGGCACGGTCTTTGCCCCACTGTGTACAAGCAGTAGTTGCAGCTGCAATGGCAGTGCAGGCTTCAGCCTCAGTAGTATTGTTCCACCCTCTCACATTGAGAGTGCCTCATGCAGTCGCAATCATTTTACTGCAAGAAAAAGTAGCATATCTTTCTCCAGCTAGACATCTTTCCTGTATGACCATTCTGTTGGGCCAACCTCATATGACAATTGAATGATGTACAACTTTGAATCCGTCAATTTTGCTACCAGCCCTTGTAGATGGCAAACCGCACTGCTGCCTGCAGGAGATTGAGTAAAAGTCACTACCTAGACAAGACCTTACGGATGTTCCCTTGGATGATGCTGAGGTGACATGCTATGTGGATGGCTCGTGCAGGAGGGGTATGCAGTCGTTTCTGATACTGAAACTTTAGAAGCAAAATCTTTGCCACACAACTTATCTGCACAAGCAGCAGAATTGATTGCCCTAACAAGGGCATGTACCTTAGCAAAAGGTAAGAAAGTGAACATTTATACTGACAGTCAGTATGCTTTTTCTACTGTACATGTTTTTGCGCAACAGTGGAAAAATAGAGGAATGATAACATCTACTGGTAAACCGATTAATCATGCGCAACTTATATTAGACTTGTTAGACTCAATTCAGTTACCTAAGAAAGTAGCTATTTGCAAATGCGTTGCTCATACAAAACAACAGGACAGAATTTCAAAAGGTAATGCACAGGCTGATACAGCTACAAAACAGGCAGCTTCAGCCACAGAAACTTTTCTTTTGAGTGAAGAATTACAACCCTCAGAAACTTTAGATTTAGAAATGTTAAAAACAATGCAGACACTTACTACAAATCTTGAGAAACAAAAGTGGATAAAACGAGGAGCAATCCTCGAAAAGGGACTGTATATCTCCAAGGAAAAGAAACCAATTTTGCCATCTAATTTATTTAGATATGCAGCATTGTTGAGCCATGGGCAGAGCCATGTCTCAACAGGGGGGATGGTACAGTTAGTGAATCGAGTGTTTACAACTTATGGGTTTACAAACTATACAAAAAAATTTTGTGCAGTATGCCATGTTTGTAACAAGCATCATGCACAAGGGGCATTGAAGCCTAAGCGAGGGAATTTTCCAACACCACCATATCCGTTCCATACCATTTGTATGGACTTCATAGAATTGAATAAATGTGAGAATAAGAAATATTGCTTAGTTATTATAGACATGTTTTCCAAATGGTTAGAAGCATTTCCAACTAAAAACCCAGATGCAGCTACGGTTGCAAAGGTCCTTGTTAAAGAAATTATACCCAGATTTGGGATACCGGAAAAGATTTATAGTGATAACGGGACACATTTCATGAACCAAACAATTCAGCAACTTAGTCATTACTTCGGAATATCATTAAAGAATCACTGTGCGTATCACCCCCAATCTACAGGACTAGTAGAGCGGCACAATGGGGTACTGAAGAATAGGCTTAGGAAATTGATAGAAGAAACTCAGAAAAATTGGGTGCACTGTTTGCCTTTAGCACTGTTGAGTATGAGAACTGTTCCAAATGTAAAGGGATTAACTCCTTTTGAAACTTTGTTTGGGAGGGCATATTACACACCTCAGTGGAAACCTCTCATGTCTACAGGGCAGGAGGCTGACAGTTCACATGCAGGATATATGAGGAGATTTTTGAATAACAAACTTTTGCAGTTAAATTCTGTTTCAGATAAGGAGCAACCGAAATCGGAAGCACCAGTAGCCCCAGGCACTTGGGTCTGGGTGAAGATTGCGAAACGGAAGAACTGGAGCTCTCCGAAGTGGGAAGGTCCATACCAGGTACTGCTGTCGACACCCACTGCAGTCAAAATCACGGATCAAGCTTCTTGGATCCATTTGACACACTGTAAACTGGTTAAAAACTTTGAACTGGACAAAAACCTTGTTACTGTTGCACAACAAGAACAAAATGGCCAGATACAGAGTGAGTAGAGACACTGAACAATTTCAGAAAACTTGTACGATTGTTTTTGTTGCAATATTGATCACACTGTTCTTTTTGCTGTGGCCATACTTTTTTCCTGCCACAAAGGTTGAACTGATTAGACGTAATGAACCAAACATAGACTGGCATCCGAACTTTAACACATCAGGCAATTACACGTGTATATGCAGAGACTTTCAATGTTTCGAACTACTGGGTCTATACGGCCATACCAACAGCATACGGGGGTTTGTTAATGACTGCTATCCCCCTAGGGGTCAATGAGACCTGGGAAAATCTGGTTTTTGACACAGTTGCTATTAAAGCACAAGATAAAGTAGCACTGTATTTGCCTGTGACACAAAAAGGAATTGTATGTTTTTATAAAAACGACTCCATCCAAGTTGGGTGGAGTAAATGTAATGTTACTGTACAGTACAAATGTTATAGAAAACCAAATTATTTGAGTGGATCTTGTAGTACAGATTATGACTCATTTTTTAAATCTATGCATAAAACACTTGATCAGGTACAGCACAACCCTGTACTTTTCAAACAGTTATCAGTGATAGATAAGAAAATGTTTCATGCAGGGCAGTCTTTTCATAACAAAGTAATGACAAAAGTAGAGGACTGTTATTTTGCATGTGGGAAAAAGGCATATAAATGGTTACCTGAGAATTGGTCTGGCAGTTGTTTTTGGGATACCTGGTTCCGGCCATCCAACACACTGCAGCCTTGCCTCAAGGGAGTATTCAAAATACTCGAGACATAACCAAACAGACTGTTAAGAAACCGGAGAATCCAGTGGGACGAATCGAGCAGGGTGGAAAAACCATCGTAATGTGGGAACCAAACTTGTGCACATGGACTTGAGCGATGCTGTTATATCCTGGGCAGGTATATCACCCATGTATGGCAGAGTTAAATCAATCAGGGAACTGCGAAAACTGTCTAAACTTCTCGAAGTAATGAGTAATGCAACTTTTTCTGCCCTTGAACTGATAACTGATGAACTGAATGCCATGAGAACTGTAGTGCTTCAAAACCGAATGGCTCTTGACTTCACCCTAGCGGCGAGAGGTGGGACTTGCGCTTTAATCAAAGAAGAATGCTGTGCGTTTATTCCTGACCATCAGCATGAGATCAACGATCATCTCGAGGTGATTCAGCAAGTGTCGGCCATGACCAAACCAGGCCCAAACCCTCTGACAGAGTTTTTTCAGAATGCCTTTGGGGGGTGGGGTTCCATCTTTATGAACATACTGATTGCTATTGGGGTAGGTTTACTCCTAATAGGAGCTTGTATTTGTTGCGGAATCCCCTGCATGAAGAAATTAAGGAATTCACAGATATATCCATATATGAAACTATGTATCAAAGTACTGAATTTGAAGAGCTGCTAGAATGTGAGACACTTTCATAAAAGTTTAAACTAAATGACTTTCTTAACTGCAAATCCTAAATGGAAGAGGTTAGGAAAAGAAGCAAACTGTTTATCCTTTTTTGAAAATAGAATAAAAAGTATTAACAGGAGGGAGATGTTAGAAAAATATGTATTAATATGTGTTTGCTTAATAACAAATTAATAATCAAGTGTTTTTAATATGCTTTTCATTCTATTCCTTATGCACTGTGATTTTTATAAATTGAGTTTCATATGAGGCCGAAAATAATCCTTATTGAAACTGCAGCATGCTTACTGAAACTTGCAAGTTGCCCTCTGACCTAGTAACTGCTAGCACAGCAATATTCTTGTTTATGCCTTGTGGAAATGTACTTGAAAAACAGGTGTTAATCTGCTAGGTCAGAAGCATATGAATAGACAATATACCATTGAATAAATGTAATGATTTCAGACAGACAGCTTTGTTCAGAGGCAGCTGCAGTAGTTAGAGATAAGTTAGACAAAGGCTTTTTAGAGAAATGAACTGCTAGCATTGTGTTCAATTTAGCTATAGTATCTTGAATGTAACATAACAAGTATCTAACTGAAAGTAACCAAGGCCATGTTGTTTTCCTCAGGATGTTTCACATAAAAATTGTTTAAATCATCAGAAAATCATGAGAAAGATGGTCAGCGGATGATGACCAAAAGGTGGTAATTTGTTACGTCAGCATGGTAGGACAGGATTAATTTGATAACCTATAAAAATGAATGCATTTCCTGTTTCTGGTTAGACAAACTCTGTATTAGCACGTTTTTGTCTCCTTGCTGCAAGATTAAAGTGCCTTAACCTGAACCTACCGTGTTTTGATCATTTTTAAAGTAAACATTTTCTTTTGACAGACACCATATAAGAATTACTGGAAATGTACCACCCACACCTGGAGTCAGTGGTGTTAGATACACTACCTATCTCAGTGGACACAATGTTTATGTTGCAGTAACCATCTTTGCTATGGGGACCTTTCAGTGTTCAAAATGGGACATGTTATCAGTTTTGCAGGCATCAACCTTCTGAATCCTAAACCATTTCTTTGACTTGATTCTGCAGTATGTGGATAAATATATATATATATATATATATATATATATATATAGATAGATAGATAGATAGATATATGTTTTCCATGGATGGCACAGGACAGATCTGCCACTATGTGGATATTTTACAAAATAGTTAACTTGCCTAAGGTTATTGATTGCACCCATATTGCATGCACAGCCCTACATGTTCCACACATCATATGACATATCTGTACACTACAGTGTATCAACTGCTAGGTAATGTGCAATGCACAAAATATTGTATGCAACATGTGTCTGCATTATGCAAACAGTGCCCATGACTCCAACATCTTGCACATGTATGACCTCTACAAGTGATTTATGTAGGATGACTTCCCACAGGAAACACATTGCTAGCAACATACGCCAGGCTTTGTGGTTCCATTGACACAGGCAGACAGTCACATATAATAGTGTCCACAGTTGTGTGTTGCAGCATATGTAAAATATACTGTGAAACCATGAATGATGATCCCTATCCAAAGCCCCAAGACTGGCTGAGATAAAGTATAACAATGCACATTCACAGACAAGGAACAATGCCGAACATGTACTCAGACTCATGAAGGCACACTGCCTTTGCTAGTTTTATCAAAAGGGAGGAAAAAAGCTATTATTTCTATAACCTTTGCATATTTCAATCATTCTTCAAGTCACTTGTGACATATTACTGTTGTTTTGTACCTTTAAGATATTTTGTTTGTTTTCAACTTAAAAATTTACTTGTTTATAATTTCTGCTTGGTCTGATGTAATGGTACTGCAGTTATTTTCACAATAGTGGGAGAATTGTGATATTCTGCAGGATCTGTGCCTCATTTATACATTTATACATCTTTCACTGCATTTTTGCCATAACTTCATTGACCTGTAATTTTTGTCTGGTCAAGTACCATCATCTTATAGTTTTATTTTGTAGTAATGGCAGTATTGTGAGTTTTGCTGCAGGATATGTGTCAATATAAACTATTTATACTCAGATTCTGTTGAAAAAAATAGATTTTGTATTTATTTATTTGTTTAAAGTTCATATGCAAACTGATAAAATCAAAGTAGCAAATCTGTTCTCAAAATGCATTTCTTACGTAGTTGCTTACCTTGACTGTCTTTCTGTCAGTTAAGTTTGCATTCTTAGTTTTCGTTTTAAGGAAGGTCACTTCCAAAAATGCCCTCTATAACCTGCCCTCGTGGAATACTCTGCAGAAATTTCTGCTTCCTTGCTGACATGCTGACATCCCATCAGGGTGAGCAGGTCCATTGCATAGTCAGCAAGAGGAAGTAAGGTGTACAGAGAAAATATTTTCAAACTGGGACAGATTTACTTGGATTTTTTTGTCTAGTTTTCAATTTTAAGGTTAGTTACACATAGTTGGTTAATCAAGTCTTCAAACCTCCATGCATTCTGTGTTCCATTTATTTATGTGAAAACAAATTTGAAGGCTACTTCTATTCCATTACTATACCAGCACATCATGTCCAGCACTATATACATACCTCTTAACTGTCTCTAATCTTCCATAATGTCACTAAATCCTACCTTTCATCTTTCCATTTTGCCTCATATTTTTACCATGTCTATCTCTCATAAAAACTTGTGATTTTCTAGTAAATCACTGAAGATTATAGGATTATACTATACCAGCACATCATGTCCAGCACTATATACATACCTCTTAACTGTCTCTAATCTTCCATAATGTCACTGAATCCTACCTTTCATCTTTCCATTTTGCCTCATATTTTTACCATGTCTATCTCTCATAAAAACTTGATTTTCTAGTAAATCACTGAAGATTATAGGATTATAGTCAAACACTAATGCTAGATATTATAGTTTTATATTAGATGTTTGCAGGGGTTACATCCTGTTGTGTCTGGGTGGAGCTTCCATGCCATGACCTTTGCCTTGGTTTACTGTGTGGCTGTGCAGTGGCAGACATAGATAATGTCTGCATGAGGGATGGTACAGCATGTTGGAAGGGAATACAGGAACCTCAATGTGGATCCTCATGTCAAGAGCCAGTAAGTGAATGATCCTAAGGATGACAACAACTAGGTGTGACACTCAGATAACCAACATAGGATAGAGATGGTGTGGAACTATGAGAATGACAGCAACTTACCTGGTGAAGTGTCCCAGCATTGTAGCCATGAGCATCATTAGTCATGGCCATAAGAGTGACCATGTCCAGGTATGCTGGCTGTCATGGCCATGGATGACAGTGATAAAGTCTCCAGGGCAGTGTGTATTTGTCTACATTAGTCTTACCTATGACCATTCATTATGCATTTGTACACTATTAAAACCATTGCTGGTACGGACCATAGTGATACAAATGGTGAGAATTTCACAGAACCCTCATGGACACACCACTGGATTCATTGTGGGCTACCGATGGCCTTAGCAAGTGTGTTTTTCCATGTGTGTATATTGCATAACACTTTACATACAGTGTAAGTCATTCCATGTCTATAGAGCAGTTACATGTCCTAATACAGGCCACATAGCATGCTTCTCACCCTACCATTATATTTGGAGTGCTGACTGTGCTTAGATCATTGACCTGCACATATTTTATTGATGCCAAGGTGTAGCACCCAAGTTTGGGAAAGACCTAGATTCATTGCAGAGATGGCCACCTACACACATCTCCCCTATGCATTGGAGGCACTGTGGCTACGAAATTTCATCCATGGCAGTGATGGCTGTACACCTTAGGTGGTGGCGAACACTGTCAGAACTTCAATGCAAAAAGGCAGGTGATGCTGAAGGTTTAGACTGAACATCTACCATTACTGTATATGGGTAGAATGTGTGCATGTCCTATAGTGTCAGTGCTGTTGAAAGTGTCATCTGTACATTACCATCACTGAAAGTCACAGGAGGTCTACTGACCTCAGACATATGCTGACCTATTGTGCTTGACCGTCCACCAGTAGAGCCTGTGAATGTACAAGGTTAACATATTTGTGTCAGTGCTGAAACATATGCTTAACTATATATTGGTAAAGGTCATATGTACACATATGTAAGTTATGATGCAGGTTGTCACAGATAGGGGTTCAATGTATCTGGAAAATAAAGTATGCAGATATATTTTGCTGAATAACCCTTTTTGAAATGTGGAACAATGTACAACTTAAAATGTATATGTCGTTACAAACATGGAGCATCCCCAGTAGATACTTGGGCAGCCTCAACTCCCATATCCAAGTCACCATCATTTATGAAGGTTTGCCTACCTGCCCTGGACATGTCTACCAGTAATTCTTCTACCTCTGTGAGCCACATCTGAATTGTTCATACCACATTCTGTGGTGGAACAGTGCCTGATGATGTCTTGTGCCTTGATCTTAACATGCAGTGTCATATAAATGATCCATTAATGCATCTGTTCTGCTATCCACTTATGATCACCCAATGAGCAATTCATCTCTCCTAAGCTCCTGTTATAGTGACCTAGACCACTAATGTCATGTATCCTTCCCTACCACTCCTAGTCCCAGAAGGTCATGTCAATTTTACCTTTATCAAGGATGCATATGTCATGTGTGCATAAGACTTGCATTAACACCTCCATCTCCTGAGTGTTAACTTTCCCAGACATTGCTGTTGTCTCGCGCCCATAACAAGACATGTACACCTTTGGATTATTTATTGTGTTTTGTGTGTGTGTGTGTGTGTGTGTGTGTGTGTGTGTGTGTGTGTGTGTGTGTGTGTGTGTGTGTGTGTCTGTGTGTCTGTGTGTGGTGCACGTACGTGTGTGTCTCTTTGGCTGACACCTATGTCTCAATCCTGACTCCCTCCATTATATTTATTAGCCATATACCTAACTGCCATTGTGCTGTGACCATTCCCACCCTGTCCCATAATGGGAATGAGAATGTTGCCATTGCCCACCTTCTTGCAGCACTGCTCTGATGTCAAGTAGTTCACCATATTTCCTTTGCCTCTCACCTCCTTCTCTACACATGACCATGCCTAAAACTATGTACGTGAGACAGTTCATGGGTCAAAGTGTGGCATTAACCTATCATTTATATAATGAGCTGTGTTGGCACTTTGCTGCACTGCACCTCTGTGACCTGGTCACACAGTCTGTATTGCAGCTATGAAGTGATTCATTGTTCGTATGAACATGCATAGCCTTAGGAAAATGTATTTACTGTTGTTGTTATCACATTGATCATATAATCACCTGTAGTGAGACCACTTTCAGTGGCACAACTGCTATCAGTAATGCATCTGCTCTGCATTAGTATACAGCCCTTTTCATGGCTACTCCTGCTACATAGCTAACCAGCACTGATCCATATTGCTCTATGACATTGTTGATAATCAGTGCTGCACCACACCATTCTAAACCTTTGCAAGTACCCCAAAACCAGTTAATACATTATTTTTTATTTCAAAAACCCTACAGACTTTGCACATGCAGTTTACAGGTAATTTGTTCAATAAGTCAGATTAAGCAAGTATTGAAACTCTGGACTTGAAGAAGTATTGCAGAACTGGACTATACAATGTTTTTTGTCAGCTAGGAAAAGCACTGCAATAATTTGTTGCTGTTTTGCTGGAAAATGAATTTATCAATCAGTAATCAAATGTTAGCAGTAACATTCTCTTCCAAAACACTTTACATTTTACGAATATAGTACATGCTAATGCTGTGGTCTCAGTTTGTACTCCACAGTAGTGTCATAATTTCTGTATATTTGGAAATGGTTTGTTGTATTTAAGTAATTTGTAGAATCAACTAGCAAAAAGAAAGTTGATGTACTTCAATAAAAACAAGTAGCAGCAACAAAAGATACACGTGCACCACACACCAAAAAGCAAATAAAACTTTTAATGAACAGATAAGCCCTTTCACATCGAAAGACGCTTGCTCAGATCATATAACTGCCAAGCATTTTTAAAAACATTTAAATAGCACACAGCTGATACAAAGTATCAAATACCGTCATTTGAACAAACCACGTGACTTTAAATGCGGTTTCAGTGAAACTGCTTCATTGGGCCCTTCCCCTTTATCAGACTGTAACAAAATCATCCATCTAAGTTCTACCTGTTCAACTCTTTTACTAACAGCTCCTAACCTATGGTCATTTGATATAGTCTGTATCACCATAAAAGTAAAGAGATGTGTGCATCCTCGCAAACTAACATGCCTGGCCAATGCATTCCTTTCATCAGATTTCTTAATACTATACATAGGTCCATAGGTAAATACAAGGCTATCAGTCTGCAGACCATTACAAGCCTAGCTAATGATAATAGGGGTCGGAATCAAACCCCGTAACTTGCATCTGTCAGGTAAAGGCCTTAAACATTAAGCCAACCCCTCCCCCATGTGTTCTTATACCTGCTCTCTCAATGACCGATCGATTTTACCTACATAAAACACACTGCAGTTCACACACTTAGCTAAGTAAACCAGCTGTCGACTATTACAATCAGCATAAATATCACTCTCTCACCACTATCCACATTTATCATCCATGTAAAGATGTTTCTAAACACGAACAGGGATTTTTCCAATGATCTTATTTGTTTGATTTGTATGTTTCTGGAATTGATTCTAGAAAACAATATATTTTTAATTGATGAATGTTATTATTGGTAAAGATCTGGCATAGCTATGGTCACTTTGCGTGCTAATAGCTGCACCAATATGGTTTTAGCATCATGGGAAACCACATGTGTTTAAAAAGGTAACTGTTTCTTTGAGCCCATCATTTATTATAAACAGTTTGCTGATGATGTATTTATTTTTTTGGAGTGGACAACAGCTTGAAGTGTTAGAGTTTTTGGAGTTTTTGAATTCTTGTACTGACTTTTTGCATTTTACTTTGTACTATTCTAATACCAGCACAGACTTTTCAGATGTGACTATCACCAGGGAGAAGGATGGATGTTTTGTATCTAGTTCATTTAAGAAATCTTGTAAAATGAATAACTTTTTACACAGAAGAAGTATGCATCCACAACATGTATACCACAATATTATTAAAGGGCAAGGAATGTGACACTCAAGGTTAAAATGCAGTGACAAGTTTGGAGAGGATTTAGGTATTTTTAAGAATGATTTGCTAGCCTGTGGATATTCAACCCATGACGTGGATAGACACTTGCAACCAGAGAAGGTAGACTGAGCGGGAGTGATAAACTTTATTTTTCTTAGAGGATTAATACCCATGTGGATAGATAGAGTGACTTCACAGTACATGGACATTACTGTGCCTTCCCCCTATGATTTCAGTTTGATAAGTGACTTTTTTTAAGAACTGCTCTGTCTTGACCATGGATGAGGATATTGGAGAAATTGTAGGCCCTAACCTGAGGTTCCTTTTTAGGAATAATAAAACTCTTAAGCACATGTTTTGCTATAAGAGGAAGAAACAACAGATTACTGGGATAGAATGACAGGACACACAGGGATGCAGAAAATGCACTATTTGTTCATATATTGATGATAGAAATGTGTTTATTTACACTCAACACTAACACCAGTGAGGGGCATCTCATATAGGAGGAAAGGATAACAAATACACACAGTAAAGTGCAATTTCCCTTAAAAGCACATAGAGATCTCAGTCTGGGGCTGGTCGCTCCCTTGCTCTCCAGGTCCCCAATAAGACTCCCTACTGGCACAGCTATAGGGTCCAGTTCTCAACCTAGTAGGCAAGCTAAAACCTCCAGCACCACTAAAACTGCATTTAAAGTCATGTGTTTGTTCAAATGAAGGTATTAAATAATTTGTATCAGTTGTATGCTGTTAAAATGTTTTTAAAAATCCTTTGTAGGTATATGATCTGGGGAAGCATCCATCTAGATACAAAAGCGCTTATGTGTTCATTAAAATGTTTATTTGCTTTTCAGTTGTGTGGTGCACGTTTATCTTTTTTTGCTGTATTTGTGTAATAATTTCACAATACACAGATGGCCGCATTCAGCAACGTTTAATTTCCATGCAGGAACAGTGTAACTGCTCCTCATGGAAAATGGCCGCTTTGTGATCCACACATGTGCCGTTTTCACATGCATGAGCGGCCCTACACTGTTCCTGCATGGAAAGCCATGCTGGATGCAAATCATCTCATTTGCTGGTAAAAAACATGCAAATGAGTTGATTTTGTGATCCACGAAGCTGCCCTAGGGTTGCCACCTCTTCAAATGCCCAATGTGGGACATTTTTTATGGAAGTGTGAGATTTTACAGGACAAAACATACCCACGGCCAGGGCAAAGGACAGAACTTCACTTTTTTACCAAAATAAAAGCTTATTTTTGTAGCATTTGAGTTACTTATTTTATTTCATATAATATGTATGTATTCCAGATCCAAAATAACTGTTTTATTCAACTATTAAAGAAAACTTAAGAAACATATTTTGTTTTAAAATCTCAGGACATTTGCCATTTTTTAGGTTTTTCCGCAGGACACAGCTGCCCAAAGTGGGACTGTCCCTCACAAAGAGGGAAAGGTGGTAACCCTAAGCTGCCCAGACTCTGTGCAGGAACAGTGTCAGAGCAGAAATGCATTCAGTTAGTAACCGAATACATTTCTGCATCTGATCAAACTGAGGCATGAAAGCTCGTGGAAAACATGTAGTAATGTGAAACACACATGCCAATGACCAAATATAAGGCCATTGGCATTAAAGTATGTTTTTTTTTTTTTTTCTTTAAATAAAACTTTTGTATTTATTGGTTAATCTCGGCCATTTAAGCTCAGGGCAGCCACACACAAACACAGGGGTGGGGAAAAGAAAACAAAAAGAAAAAAAAACACAATCTGAAAAAAAATCTGCATTTTGCTATTATAGTCTATTGCATGCAGAACTGCGGTGGTGGTGCTGCGGTAGCGTTGTCGCCTCACAGTTAGACGTTGCACGTTCGATTTTCAGTTAGAGCGTCTTCTGTGTGTCGACATGCGTGAATGGGTGTTCCTTCGTTGATGGTTGTGCATTAGGCCTGGCAAGCCAGCACATAAAAATCTACTGCTAATCATTAGTGTACCGGAGTTCCGCTGTGGCGACCCCTAACCAGGAAAAGCCGAAAGATAATATATATAGTTTATGGCATGCAGAATGTAAACAAAACCAGGGAGCAGTGGTTGTCAAGGGGAAAGGGTGTGCTTGAGTGCACTAACTATGGACTCACACTGGGGGGTATGTAAATGACGGGATTAATAGTGAATCACAGATTTCTTCTAAGTGTCAGCCTGCACCTAACCATGTAGGTGCAGGCACAGAACAGTGTAGGAATAAGAGCCTGATGACTTCAGCAGGGGTGTGTCATGCTTGCTGTAAGCTCATTGGAGCCCTGAGGCCACTGTTTGCCTTAGCAAAGCACAGCTTAGGAAGTGGGGGGGGGTGCCTGAAGTTGCTTAGTACTGTGTACATTCCCTGAACATGTATGTGAGATGCGCACTGGGTTTAAAAAAAAAAGGAAAGGAAAGGGCTTAAAGGGGAAAAAGCAGTGGGAAGGCAATCCAGGAGAACTAGCATAGCTGGCAGGTGGAATGTATCAGAATCAAGCAATTACACATGCAGCAGCACAGCACACCACTATAAACTATACAAACACCTTACAGACTGTTTTTTCCCACAAACACTACACCACTGGTGTGCACAAATGTGGAAATTTTAAACTCAAAAAACTAACAAAACATGTTAGGGGCTACTGTGGTTTTGATTTACCAGTATGTGCAATAGGCGAGGGGTGTTTAGGAGGAGAATGCTGACAACCGACCTGCAGTGAGGAGAAGGAGAATTTATTTTTTATTTATGTAGTTATTTTTATGTTACATTTGTTTACTGGGAAAAATCTGAATGGACACAGGTCCATTTTCAGCAGAGTCCTGGGGACAAAAGCTCCACAATACATTTGCACACATTAAAAACGTCTGAAAAAAAAAAAAAAAAAAGACTGTACAGACCCAGGGTAACCTACCAGGGGCTACATGAGCTAGAGATGGGGCACTATAGGGTGGACAGGGACATTCTACAGCAAATCATCAAGCTGTGCCGGCCTCGCCTCAGATCCAGAACCAACAGAGGGGAACCCATCCAAGTCGATACCGAGCTATGTGTAGCCTTAGGATTACTAGCCACAGGTACCTTCCAAAGACCAACTGGGGATATCATGGGGGTCTCACAGGCATCAGCATCCAGAGTACTCCACCAGTTCCTGGATGTCATGCTACCACATGCTAGTGAGCACATATATTTCCCCAGCACCCGTGAGGCGTTGACCAGCATAATGCATCACTTCCACCAAATAGCAGAATACCCTGAGGTAGTTGGTGCTGTAGACTGCACACACATACACATCAAAGCATCACCCAGTGAGCGGGGTAGGGTCTACATCAACTGCAAGGGCTTCCCCTCCATCAACTGTCAGGTTGTGTGCGATGCCTAGAGCATTATCATGCAAGTGTGTGCTGGCAGCCCTCGAAGCTATCACGACTCCCACATCTGGCATTCTTCACAGCTATATCAGGGGTTTGCCAGGGGGGGACATTTCAATTGGCCATCTAGTGGGGGATGCTGGCTACGCACTGGAACTGTGGCTGATGATATCCATCAGAAATGTACACACCCCCAAAAAAGGGTGCCATAATGAGGCACATGTACAAGCCAGGATCCTTATAAAGCATTTGTTTGGGATGCTCAAGTCACGGTTCCACTGACTTGACATATCCGGTGGAGCCTTGCAGTACTCTCCAGCAACATGTGGACAAATGTTCATAGTTTGTGCCATGCTACACAATATGATCCTGTGGAAACAGCTGCAGCAGGAAGAACATGGAGAGGGGCCACACAGCCCCCTACCATTGCCAAGGAGGAGGAACTTCCTGAGCCTGCCCCTAGATGCAGACAGAGGTGTTCCCAGTATGCCTATGCCTTGGTAAAGTGGCAATGCATGGCACACACACACTGACACTGTAGGGACCCAGGGAGTGATACCTCTCTACAACTCGCACATACAGTAGAAGGGGTGCCAAACATGACACTAGCTGTACTTTACCATGTATAGGGAGTGTACTGCGTGTGTCCCACATAGTCAGCTCTCCAGCACCATCTTCAATACCACCCCAGGCACAAGGTATGTCACCCTTACTATCAATTACTGAATGGAGTACTATATTCTGATAGTTACATCTATGCTATAGATGCAAACGTGTAAGGGAATTGGGTGGCCAAATGGGATAGCAGCAGATAGCTGACAGCTATATGGGACAGCATAAAATCCATAACAAATACTGTTGTCCTCATACTAGGCAGTAGCACTCAAGATGACAACTCCCACTGCAGTACATTTGGTGGCTCGACTAACTGTGTGTGTCCACAGGTCACACACATGGATGTCAATGAGCATTCCCATACCCATCCCCCAGCCTTACCCAGCAGGACAGGTGTAGATGACCAGAAACAAAGGTCAGGCAAAGGTCCACAAATGCTGGCAATGGTGAACAGTCCCCCCTATAGACCTACACAGACATACTACAACAGGTCTGGCAGTTGCAGTATAATTCTGAAGAGTAAGAAGTCTGAAACTAAAATGTATGCCATTACAATCTAACTTGTGTACTTTACTGATATGCCTCCATTTGACAGGATAGGGCGCAATACAATGCTAAATGGAAGCAAACAGAGTATAACTGAAATACCAGTGCAGTCAGTGCAAATGTGTAAAGTTGTCAGGTATGCCCCCCCAACCCCATGTATAAATGGCAGTAACATCTACGTTTGTAGAGTAATATCAGTGGAGCACAGATTGCCTGAGCTGTCCCAATCAACATGATAATTGCTTTATGTCCACTACATGCAGGGGTCAGTGTGCCAATTTTATGTGAGTGTTTAATATTGTCTGGAAGTGGACAGCATGTAGGCCTGGATGTTGTGTCTCAGTGGCCTAGGTGCAGAACTGTGGTTGACAGGGCCATGTTCCAACAACTACAGTGCCAACCAATCTGATTCCTAGCTACACCTATGTTACTAGTTGTACAAACTCACTGTCCAGATGTCAATATACGTCACTGTCAGAAAGCTGGACAGGCTATGAACAGGGGTCCATACATAGAAACAGTACACAGGTGGAAGTACTCTACGCAGTGCCTGGAGAGTAACTCTCAACTGCACACACCTTTGTAATTAAATATAGAGGGTAGCATCACATTAGTTGTCCCTCTAATATGCAATACTGCTTATATGCCCAATCAGTGGCAGCCCACAAAAGCCACAGTTATAAAGTAATGACACACTGCTGATGTCCACATACAAGGCAGGAGATGAAAAAAGTCCCAGTTATATCTGTGAGTCAGGTGCCATAAGCTTCCATATCAAACATGCACTCAGTCCACCCCCCCCCCCCAATAGCCACAAGTATTTCATCAGTCATATCCTTGCTGTTGGGAATGATTACAAAATTATCACACTTCTTTTATGGAATACACACAGGATGCAGAATGCTGAAATAGTGCCCCATGCTGGTGTGTCCCTAGCCATAAGCAGCAGCCTGCACACATCCAGACTGATGTATTACTAGAAAGATTGTCAGGAACACCTCACCCACTTGCCTATGTCACCCCAGGGGAATCCATTGGCTTGCAGCCTGGTAACATATGAATGACAAAATGCAGTGGCCTGCATCACTCTCATGTGGCCTACAGGCCCCTGACAAATGCCCATGGCTCACCCATAGTGCCATAATATGCTTCTCCCATAGTGCCATCATACAGAATGTCATAGGGTCCTAACTAAAAACATAACACATTAAGCAGAGAACAAATGCAATGCCATGCTGACAAATGCCAGTAGCATGCCTCTCCATGTCCTAGTGCAAGAAATGTGGACCAAGACATAAATATTGCTGTGATAAAGGTCAAACTATAGAAATACATCTGAGATATTGCTCCCATACTGTTGGGAAGATTATAGAAGTACGGGGGGTGGCATAAAAGCATGGATATCATGAAGTATGTGAAGTCTGAAACTCAAATGTCTGCTCATACGTCCGCCGACTGCAAACCTATGAATGCATGACCACAAACTTGCTTGTAAACCACAATGTGAAAGAAAATTGACCAGATGTATGAGTCCTGCCTTTGGATCTTCTTCGTCTTCTTGAACCCTACCTTTGGATAACCTGGCCAAATCTGTACAGCTGAGAGGTATGCCCACAGCAGGATATGGCCATTCAGTTAAATTGAGAAATGCACAAGAAAGGGATCCCTGGCCAGCATAGCACCAAGGTGCTGGACCATTTACAGACACATCACTCAGTTGTCTGTAGCCACCCCTCCACAATGGCAGGATTGTGCCGCAATGTCTAGTCTTTGCCTCACAATATTGGTCTCTACTTCATTGTTTTTATATTTCCCTGGTAAACAACTGTGAGTAAACGATATCTGTCGGCAGTTGATGACACAATACATTCCACTGTAAAACAGTACATATGTCCGAAAATCTATGCTAAAACAGAACATGTTACAAAAGCAACACAGACAGTAATAGGAAACTTAGTTACACACAGTATCCCCCCATGTTTGGACCAATTGTGTCTCCATATTGGCAACCTATCTACAGATATCCTGCAAAAATAGCTTTCTAGGTGTACTGTAGCACACAAAACCCTGGACTGGAGTACAACTCTCCCTAGAATGGATTCCCACAAGCAATATAGATGGTCATACTGGGCATGCTCCTACATTTAGAGAACTAAAGCCCATGTCTGACACCACAGTGGACCATAGATATCTGTTATCTGCAAATGTCCATGCAAACACACCAAAATGTAAACTGTTTGGTCTTCACACACACACACACACACACACACACACACACACACACACACACACACACACACACACACACACACACTGGACAGGAAAACCCACAGCCAGCTGTAGGTGGCAGATATGTAGTAAATCTCCATCTGTTTTGTGTGATACTCACACATATCTAAGGCCAACATACTACAATAATTCAAACATACACACACATACACATGAGGAAGAAAGACAGACAGTGAGAGAGACAGTACCATTATGAAGCCTTTCACACACAGTACACATGCCATAGTCACAATCTATACTATCTGTTGATGTATGTCACCTTAGATGTACCCTTGGACAAGCCTCAGATCCATAAGCTCAATAGCATGTGCGATAAATGCATAACTTACTAAAGCCAATAAGAAGGTAGGTAGTGTTTCAAATCTCGGTCCTGGCAACTGTGGGTGCGTGAAAGAATTTCTGTTTTACTCCATCCCCACCCAGTACACATCCCATTGCCCAATGTCAGAACATGTGCTGCAGTCAGTCACTGTATAAATTAATTTTGTTAGCCCTCAGCCCTACAGGCTCGGCCGTGGTGGTGCAGTGGTTAGCGTTGCCGACTCACAGGAAGAGGTTCTCTGGTTCAATCCTCATCTGGGGTGCCTTCTGTGTGGAGTCTGCATGTCCTCCTTGTGGTCATGTGGGTTTCCTCCAGGTGCTCCAGTTTCCTCCAACATCCCAAAGACTTGCTGTAGGTGGACTGGACACTCTAAATTGGCCCTAAGCACAAGTGTGTGCGTGTGTGTGCCTTCTGTGGAAGGTTGTGTGCCAGTGGATTGGACACTATAAATTGGCCCTTGGCATGAGTGTGTGCCTTCTGTGGAAGGTTGGGCGCCGGGCTAGCAACTTGACACTGTAAAACTCCACTGCCAATCATGAGCAGACAGGTGATCTGCTATGGCGACCCCTAACTGGGAAAAGCTGAAAGAAGAAGAAGCCCTCAGCCTTATAGGCTCTGTTGTGCTTGTGGTAACTGTGAAACAGTAGAGTACCAATAACTATTTATGTAGTTATCCTAATCATAGTCCTGTCAAATGTAAAGGTGTGTCTGTGTGTGTGTTTGTAGGTGAAGGATTTTGAGGCCATTCCCACTCACTCCATTTCAAATTGCCCTCCTTTATCACTGCTGCTGATGTCACTCACCTTTAAAGATACCTTTGGACAGCTCTCAGTTATGTAAGCTTTGTGGAGCGTCTGATAAATGTGAAGTACTATAGTGTAGTAAACTAGCTAGGTATTTTAAGAAGAGGGAGGAGCATAGGGTGATGTACAAGAGTGGAGGAAGATGTACTCAGGTGGATTATATCCTATGTAGGAGAGTCAGTCTGAAGAAGATTGGAGACTGCAAAGTGGTGACAGGGGAAAGTGTAGTTAAGCAGCATAGACTGGTGGGCTGTAGGATGATGTTGGTCATCAAGAAGAGGAGGAGAAGTGTGAAAGCAGTGCCAAGGATTAAATAGTGGAAGTTAAAAACGGGTGATTGTGAGGTGGAGTTCAGGGAAGAGCTAAGACAGGCACTGGGAGGCAGTGAAGAGTTACCGAATAGCTGGGAAACTACAGCAGAGCTAGTAAGGGAGACTGCCAGAAAGGTGCTTGGTGTGACATCTGGACAGAGGAAGGAGGACAAGGAGACCTGGTGGTGGAATGAGGAAGTACAGGAGAGCATACAGAGGAAGAGGCTGGCGAAGAAGAAGTGGGATTGCCAAAGAGATGAAGAAAGTAGACATGAGTATAAGGAGATGAGACGCATGGAAAAGAGAGAGGTGGCGAAGGCTAAGGATAAGGCATATACAGAGTTGTATGAGAGATTGGACACTAAAGAGGGAGAAAAGGACCTGTACCGATTGGCTAGACAAAGGGACAGAGCTGGGAAAGATGTGCAGCAGGCAAGGGTGATAAAGGATAGTGAGGAAAATGTACTCACAAGTGAGGAGAGTGTGTTGAGTAGATGGAAAGAGTACTTTGAAGGGCTGATGGATGAAGAGAATGAGAGAGAAAGAAGGTTGGATGATGTGGGGATAGGGAATCAGGAAGTGAAACAGATTAGCAAGGTGGAAGTAAGGTCAGCTATGAAGAGGATGAAGAATGGAAAGGCTGTTGGCCCAGATGACATACCAGTGGAAGCATGGAGGTGCTTAGGTGAAATGGCAGTGGAATTTTTAACCAGATTGTTTAATGAAATTTTGGAAAGTCAGAGGATGCCTGAGGTGGAGAAAAGTGTTTTGGTACCTATCTTTAAGAATAAGGGTGATGTGCAGAACTGCAGTAACTACAGAGGGATAAAATTGATCAGTCACAGCTTGAAGTTATGGGAAAGAGTAGTGGAAGCTAGGTTAAGAAGGGAGGTGATGATTAGTGATCAACAGTATGGTTTCATGCCAGGAAAGAGCACTACAGATGCAATATTTGCTCTGAGAGTGTTGCTGGAGAAATACAGAGAAGGTCAGAAGGAGTTGCATTGTGTCTTTGTGGACTTAGAAAGCATATGACAGGGTGCCTAGAGAGGAGTTGTGGTTTTGTATGAGGAAGTCGGGAGTGTCAGAGAAGTATGTAAGAGTGGTACAGGATATGTACGAGGGTAGTGTGACATTGGTGAGGACTGCAGTGGGAGTGACAGATACATTTAAGGTGGAGGTGGGATTACATCAAGGATCAGCTCTGAGCCCTTTATCATTTGCAGTGGTGATGGGCAGGTTGACAGATGAGATCAGACAGGAGGCCCCGTGGACTATGATGTTTGCAGATGACATTGTGATATGTAGTGAGAGTAGGGACCAGGTTGAGGAGACCCTGGAGAGGTGGAGATATGCTTTAGAGAGGACAGGAATGAAGGTCAGCAGGGCTAAAACAGAATATATATGTGTAAATGTGTGGGAGGGTAGAGGAATGGTGAGGATGCAGGGAGTAGAGTTGGTAAAGGTGGGTGAGTTTAAGTACTTGGGATCAACAGTTCAGAGTAATGGTGAGTGTGGAAGAGAGGTGAAGAAGAGAGTACAGGCAGGGTGGAATGGGTGGAGAAGAGTGTCAGGAGTGATTTGTGACAGACGGGTACCAGTAAGAGTGAAAGGGAAGGTCTACAAGAGGGTAGTGAGACCAGCTATGTTATATGGGTTGGAGATGGTGGCATTGATGAAAAGGCAGGAGTCAGAGCTGGATGTGGCAGAGTTAAAGATGTTAAGATTTGCACTGGGTATGACTAGGATGGACAGGATTAGGAATCAATATATTAGAGGGTCAGCTCAGGTTGGACAGTTTGGAGACAAAGCAAGAGAGGCGAGATTGCGTTGGTTTGGACATGTGCTGAGGAGGGATGCTGGGTATATTGGGAAAAGGATGCTAAGGATGGAGCTGCAAGGTAAGAGGAAAAGAGGATGGCCTAAGATAAGGTTTATGGATGTGGTGAGAGAGGACATGCAGGTGGTTGGTGTGAAAGAGCATGATGCAGAGGACAGGAAGAAATAGAAACAGAAGATCCGCTGTGACGACCCTTAATGGGAACAGCCGAAAGAAGATGATGAGTAAACTAGCTAGGTAGGAGTGCTAATCTCGGTCCTGGCAAATGTAAATGTTTTTTTTGTTTGTGTGAGAGTGTCTGTAGTTGTAGAAACATGATTTGAGGCCATTGGCACTTACTACACTTCCCTTTCCCCTTCTTTATCACTGCTGCTGATGTCACTCACCTTTAAAGATACCTTTGGACAGCTCTCAAATATGTAAGCATCGTGGTGCGTCTGATAAATGCGTAATACTGTAGTGCAGTAAGCTAGTTAGATAGGGATTTGAATCTCTTTCCTGTGAAGTTTGTGTCTGTAGTTGTGTTACTAACATTGCGATCATACCCCTTGGGGGGTGAGTTTTGCCACACTTTTGTGAGGTCCACCAAGCAAACTACCAAATGTACACTGTACAGGGCCCACTTTTGTGGTAGTTGTGGACACTCTTCAGTCCTATAATCTGTTTGCTATGTGATATTACTATAGAGCAATATGGAGCCCAAAACAAGATATGTGGCCATAGTAGTTCTGTGATACAATTCCACACTCAGTAATCATAGGCTAGGCTAACACACTCATCTATTCATTAATCCCTATGTCACTAAGTGGTCTGCAAACCAGCTCAAAGATGGAACTCACAGTGTGAAAGCAGTGGTCTCCATGTCTGACTGCCAAACAGTCATGTGTGGAGTACCACAGGTTCTTGTCCTGTGTCCAGTCTTGTGTGTGTTGTGTGTGGCTCTGATATCCAGCCCAACAGGAATAAACTGTGGTTAACAATGTTTGTGGACAATTGCTAATTGGGGACTATGTTTACATCCCCAGATTATGTTAACATCCTTCATAAAGTCGCAACTGACACCTCCAACTGTTGTCAGAACACTGGCCTTAGTCTCAATGTCAAGAAATGTGTCCCAATCCCCTGTTGAATCAATGTGTTATCCACAAATGACCACATTGGTGGTAGCCCAATGGAGACAGATGTCCTTATAGGAGGTCTGTGAACACAGCTTGACAACAACCTCCCTTCTGACCACCACATTGCCACTGTGGACAGAAAGTCCTTCCATGTGGCACATTTCATAACTAAGTGTGTGTCATCCAGGATTGAAGAGGTCAATGTCTCCCTCTACTCCCCACTCATTAGGCCAATCAGCAGGCCCAATGGCCCATTTGCCATGTAACTCAGTAGACACCTTCAGCAATTGGGTAGGCTGCAAGTGTACCTAACATGTATGACCCTAGGCATGAAACAACTGTCTGATACATAAAGAGGCCAAAACCTTCAAGTGTTCTTGGTCACATCTTGGCTTCTGACAGGAAATCCCTGCTTGACTGACAATGCCATGTCTGCCCAGCTGTGTTATACATGCAACAGTTAGGAAACCCCAATCTGTATGCACCACATGCCATGGATACCTCAACCGCATTACCACATTCAGTAGAACATGCTTGAGGACAGGTCCATAACCCAGACACTGGCCATGTTATGTGATATATGTTGCATACATGTCAATCAAAGCAACTCACTGACCCTCCTCAAGAGAAATTCAGATGAGTGGATAGTGAATATAACTGTCACCCTGGGGATCACTCAGGTGGCAGTAGTTGATAGATGGCATGCTGACAAATGTCAGGTGCCAGGATACCAGTGTACTCACATGCCCTACTCTTCTCATATCTCCATAGCCATTAGCCTGGTACCCACCCAGGGAGAACTGCACCAATGGACCTAAGTACTGACAAATGTGTCTGTGTGCATTACTGCATATAACAGTGTTTGTGAGTTTGTAAACTTGTAGTTGAAAATACTTTAAGGACCTTCTCACCCCTACACCCCCCATTGCTATACTTAGAAAAGGCTGCTGCTGTACTGCACTGTAAAGGTACCTTGTGACACCCTTCACCCTATGGGCTACCTTGAGCTTGCAGTACCAGCATAAAACTGTTCTACCAATGAGTAGACAGGTGTGGTTTACCTTCTGAGTCCTGGCAAATGTGAGTATGTGTGTGTGTGTATGTGTTTGCAAGTGTGTGTGAGTGTGCATATTTGTAGGAGACAGCATTCTGAGGCCCCATTCTCCAAACACACTGCACAGTGCCATACATTACAAGGGATGGTGATGTTGCTCACCTTAGGAGAGCCTTGAAACAATCTTCACCCTACTAGCTCTGTGACAAGTGCGATAAATGCATATCAGTGTAATAGCAATAATTAGATAAGCAGGCAAAGGGTTGCATCTTATTCCTGGTAAATGAGTGATTGTGGGTTTGTCATAGCATTATCATGGGTATGAGTGAGTACTATATCCAATGTGTGTGGGGTGCTGGGTTTAATGTTTTTACACCATGGTACCCCCAGTACATGTCCCAAGGTCCACTGTATGAGGACCGCTGTCACCATCGACCATACAAGTAACTGATGACACTCTTCAGCCCAATAAGACATTTGCTGTGTACCAAAACTCTGTAACATTATGGACTGAATGATGAGGTAGGCAGGGCTGCTAACCGCAAGTGTGGCAAATGTGTGTACGGCTGTATCTGTGTTGGTCACTGTGTATATTTCTGTAGCTGATAGTATTTCCTTGCCATTCTCATCCAGGACATCTCCCATTTTCATACTGTGCAAGGCCAGTGGATGTTGCTCACCTTAGAAAAACTGTGGAGCACACTTCTCCCTACTTTCTCTGTGGCATGTGCAATAAATGCAGAGCACTTTAATTGCAAGATCTAGGTAGGGAGAAGTTTTAATTTCAGTCATGCCAAGTGTGAGATCAGTATTTTGACTGGATGTGTTTGAGTGACAAATGTGGCCATGGTTTACAGTTGTACACCATTGTACTCCCAGCACATGTGTTGTCCTGCATCCACGTGGCTGATGCCTAACTCCTGTCACATGCTGTGGCACAGACATCCCACAGTCGAGGATTGCCACCATCTCACCAAACTATCTATGACCTCAGCATAATAACCTTCAAACTCACTCCTGGTCAGTCACCTAAATATTAGAAGCTTAAATAATAAGGTCCACCACCTGCATGCACTCTTAGATACACATTCCCCGGATATACTTTGTCTTACTGAAACCTGGCTAAAACCATCAATGGCAGATAATGATGTTTTACCCCCAGGTTATAACATACTAAGGTTAGACCTTACTACTAAGAAGGGAGGAGGGGTAGCTGTACTATACAAAACTACTCTAGATGTGACCTCTGATTCCACACAACCACCCCGTGTTGATAATGCTGAAATTCTCATTACCAAGCTTCAAATTAATAAAAACAAAAATATTAACATAGCCTGCATCTCCATTCCCCCAGGTAATAACACAAACACCCTAGAAGATATTCTATCTTGGCTAGGAGACTTTAACATCGACTGGAATATTTGTTCCTCAGAATCTCAAACCATACATGTAAATTTATATGGATTTACTCAGATCATATCCTCCCCTACTAGGATCAGTAAAACTAACAACAAAGATAGTATCCTAGAGTGGATACTCATTAATAGCCATCCACACATGTATAGGGCCGGTACCCGACCTGAAGACATAAGTGACCATTTGCTTACCTGTATAAATCAGGCATAAGACTGATATCACCACCAACCTACTTACAAAATAATTAGACACAACAAAAACTTTAACCACACTAATTTCCAAAATAAACTCAAAGCATGTAATTGGGCAATCCTAAAACAGCGACCACTTGAAGAAGCTGTATTGTATTCCAACACCAAACTCCTAGCCATCCTTGATACCCATGCACCTGCATGTTCTATAAGAACTAAAGCAAAAGTTGCCCCATGGCTTTCAAAAGAAACCAGACAAATGATCTTACTTAGAAACAAAGCTTGGACCACTTGGCATACCACAAACTCCTCCTTGGATCAACTTAGATTTAGACAACTAAAGAACAACACTAAATAATCTACCACCCTAGATAAAAAAAAACTTTTACTGCCATTTACAACAGAAGCATAAAAACAATCCACAAAAGTTTTGGGCAGGCATAAATAAACTTATTCACTCAGGGCAATGCACAAATTCTACCCCCTCAGCTACCATCCAAAAACCTTTGGAAGATGTTGCTAATTCCTTTAATAGTTTCTTCACAGAAACTATCCAGTCACTAGCTAACCAACTATCTCCCAGTTGCCCAAGTCCTAACGCTGCCGTGCCTAGTTCTTAACTCCTCTTTAACACTCAACCAGTTTACACATCACTTATCTGTGCCCTAATCAAAAAACTAAAACCTACCACCTTTGCAGCGGATCTCCTTCCAGCTGAGTATCTACAAAAAGCTGCGGATGTCATGGCATACCTGATCTCTATCCTGATCAATAGAACTACATCAGAAGCCACTATCCCCTCCATCTGGAAGACATCCCATGTTATTCTACTCCACAAAGGGGGCAGTTCCTCTGAACTGTCAAATTACAGACCTATAGCTATTTTGTCACCCCTGGCTAAAATTATGGAGAAGTGCATCCATAAACAATTCCTGGGCCATCTCATTCAGCACAATCTCCTGGCTAACTCACAGCATAGTTTCAGACCATTCCACAGTACAACCACAGCCCTCCTCTCCTTCTCCAATGTTATTAATCAAAACTGAAATAACAATAAGCTTTCTTCTGCCCTCTCTCTTGATCTTTCTAAATCCTTTGACATGGTCAACCACCAACTACTCATACACACACTTAAAACTATTCCCCTAGCTGTCCAGGCTATCCAATGATTCAAATCTTATCTGAGTAGTAGACAACAGGCTGTACTATGGCAGAACAAACTATCTTCCCTTCTACCTATCATCCTTTGGGTCCCTCAGGGCTCTATATTAGGACCCCTATTATTTTCTATCTTTATTAATGACCTCTATGGTGATGCAGCGGTAGCGTTGTCGCCTCACAGCAAGAGGTTCTCCCATTCATTTCTCGGCTGGAGCACCTTCTGTGTGGAATCTGCATGACCTTCCCATGGTCGAATGGCATTTGAAAGACATGCATGAATGGGCGTGGGTGTTGGGCTGGCACATCGGCATCGTAAAAATCTGCTGCCAATCATTACCTGACCGGAGATCTGCTGTGGCAACCCCTAACCAGGAAAAGCCGAAAGAAGAACAATTAATGACCTGTACATGGTTATCCCAACTGCCACCTGCATTCACTATGCAGAGGACTCCACTTTGATTTGCTCTGCCACCTCCCATTTAAGTCTGCAGACTCTATCCCAAAATGTTTTTAATACTGTTGAAAATTGGCTCTGTAATCAATGTCGCCTATTAAATCCTAATAAAATGAACCTATTGCTTTTCCTCCCCATTCATAAAGCTTCCACTCCAACCTTTACTATAAAATCTAACAATGGCACTGTCATTGTCCCAGATTCCTGTACCAAACTTTTAGGTATAGCAATTGATAATAACCTCAAGTTTGATAAGCATATTAATCAAACTATTTAAAAAGTTAATAAAAAACCTGGCTCACTATACAAGATCAAGCCTTTCCTCACTCCACTAGCTAGGACAGTAATTGCCTGTACACATCTACTTTCCACCCTCCTTTATGCATTCCATCTCTTCACGAACTTGAGTAAGTATGACCTTAATAAACTCTCTAGCTGCTTTAAGCATATTGCTAGATTTGCCACTGGTGCAGCATATGGAACACACCACTGTCTAAACCTAAAGAATCTAGGGTGGCTAAAATTGCCTATCCAACTTCAGTACAATCAGTTAATAGTAGTACATAAAATTCTCTACCAACCTGAAAACACACACATACTTACAACAATTATCACCCCTTACAGCAACCTCAAGACACTTCACTCATCCAACAAACTGCTAGTCCAAACCCTCAAAAGCAACAACTCATCTGCAGACTCTCTATATGCCAACAAATATGGAACTCACTTCCTGCTGAGCTTACTTCAGAACCTGTTCTAATCCAATTCCAAAAATCTAAAACAGTACTTTAAAAGGCAATGGCTGTGTCCTTGCTCTAATCCTGACTTACTCTGGAAATATACACATGTGCTAAAGAGGTCTTTTGGCCACTCCTACATTGCTTCCTAATTGTTACTCTATAACAAATCAGATTTATATATGACAGAATGAATGACTTTTATCCTATGTATTGTATATGTAACAGTGCTTTAACTTGATTAATATAACAGTTTTTCTGTATGTATGTATGTATGTATGTATGGAGCTTTTCTCCCTGGACTTCCGCTAAAAATGGACAAGTATCCAGTCAGACTATCCCAGTCAACAAATGTAAAATAAAATAAATAAAATAAAATAAATAATGGTGGGCATCTCCAAGATCAAGGATGTTGTCACACATAGCATGAAGAGTTGCATTTGTGACCCTGAAAATATGTCCAGTGTTAGATTTGACACGTGCCTGTGCCTCCATGACAATCCAAAACATGCATCAGGTGACACCTGCCGTGGCACTTGTGGCAGGGGCATGATGGGCAGCAGTCCACCTCTAAGCACCCCTGTCCATCAACATATGTGGAATCTTGCCTGTTCTCTGGCTATGGAAGGTGTATACACACCATATAGTTCTCTTAGATTTCCACAACAAATGTGTATCATACTCATATTTACAGGTAGCATATGGATATGTACAATATCCCTGTAGCTGGCCTAGCAGTGGCACAGTCAGTAGTTTTTGACAGACACTCCAGTGTTTGTCATATGTGAGCTGTCCTTTCCTGGGGTGAGTTACGGTTCTGAGCTGTGTTCTACATAACAGCAGAGAAAGGAAGATGCTATGGCCATAGGTGCTGTTTAGCCGGACATCACTACAGCAAGTCTTGCTCAGACATAAATCTTTCAAAATCCTAATTCCCATTATTAGAAAACACATATTACAGTCACTTATATGCTGACTTGTTTCACATACCTTTTTATTATTTCACACTGCACTGGGATGTATCAGAATGTTGCTCCACGTCTTTTTGTTTTCTCAACATGGAGTACTGGTAGACAGATGTTTGGAATAGGTGTCTGCATGCCCTTTGTAGGTGATTCTCTTGACCAGGTAATGGCCTGTGCACTAATTGTTGCTCTCCATTTGCTAATTGCATGCACAGCAGCTGGGTAGTTCTTCCAATAGCCAATGTCATGGTGACACACTCATATAATTGAGTACTTAATGTGGGCATTATCCCTTTGCCTTGGCTGTGAGGAACACATCCTGGAGGTGTATGGCTACTGAGTGTTATATGCAGAAGGTGGGAATAACTCTTACAACAAGACTTGTGAAGACAGGCCAACTAAATGGTGGAGAAGGTTACAGACTTAGGGACCAAATGTGAGTATTGCTGTTATATGGTGTGAATACTGCTAGTTTTGCAGGCTTTGTGTGTACATGCTACTTCTGCATGGATTTCAGTCTGACAAAGTTATGTGTCTGCATAGCTGTGAACTGTAGGCCTATCCACATAACGGCCAGAGATTTGCCTGTTATGTTTGGTGTGTTACCCAGACAGGTGTTGTCCTTGGCAAATCAGTGGCATACTCAGGTCATTGCTGCCAGTAAATGGCAACATCCATTTGTGTTTCTGACTTCATATCCCTCAAAATAGAGATGTTGCAACAAACCCTGTAACACCAGCAACTTTCTCAGTGTATAACAGCAATATTTCAAATATGGCCCTGTGTTTGGATGTCTGTCCTCCACTTATATGACAGGCTTTGTCCAGTTGTTATGCAGTAGAAGGTTGATAGGTATGGTCTATCAGTATTTAGTGCTAACATTCCTGCTCTCATCCCAGTGATGCTGTGGAATAAGACACATTAAGTGAGGTAGGGGCCATACACATGAGTGCAAAGGCTGGACAGCATGTAGAACCCTGTACAGTCAAGAGGTGGGTCTGCGGAATAGTAAGACATGTCTTAGAATCAGTCTGTTAGAACATGTGAGATATATTAATTATTACACGGACAAACATTCTATAGCCGTTCCTTCTCATGCATTTCACCATGGGGACAGAAGTGGGTTACAATGTACTTTTCTGAAAAAGGTCTATTTCTCATTTTTATCGAACACTTATAACAGAACAATTGTTATGTGAATAATCAATGCACATTGTATCATTTGATACTGTAACCCCTAGGGGGTTAACTGAGGAGTGTAATTGGAGGCTGTTTAAGAACATACATAATGAAGTGTCAGTTGCTTCCTGTATTTAAGGCAAATATGTTTTGTAATGTAATATTTGACGGCAAAACACATTAAAACATTTGTGTGTATTCATGGCTGGTTGTCTGCTGTTTTACTATCTTCAGTCATTTCAGTTATATTGCTAAGAGGTCAGTGTATGTATGGCCATTGTGTATGGCCTATCCTGAATTTGTAGCAGTGTACTGTGTACTTATTAGTTGTACTGTGTAGGGGGGGCAGCAGATGTCAGTGGCATGGGCCCCTTTGTATCATTACAATGTGTTTGTCCACAGACTGGACCCCAACTTCATTTGGCATGCTCCGGAATTGTACTAAGGTGCTTTTGGCTCTGACAGTGCTGCAAGTTATTGACAACTAAATCATTACTGATTCCACAGTCTTCCTTCCCCATGATTAAATTGACTGCACTGCATGCTATGGTTGAAAACATCATAAATAGTACAGCTCAGATGGCTTAGTGGTTATATGCTTTGACTATTGTGTACAGGTTCCTGGGTGCAAGGGCTGTATATTTTGTTGCATGCCAGGTGTATATTATTTCCTTTACATAACATGTCTATATGTGCTGTTATTACAGTAGCAAGGGGTGTGAGTATACTGTATGGGACACATGTGAATACAGGGGTGGTTGCACATGTGATATGCAATCACACATCCATTGTACACCAGCTAGACTACCATGGAGACAAATATAATATACCAGACAGTTGACTATTAAAATAGTACTAATTAGTTACCTTTCCTGTAACTAGTCTAGTCCAGATACAGATTTTCTTTACCCAGGACTGTATGTTAGCTTCTGAGTGTTCCCAAGTCTGCTCCTCAATTTGTCACTTAGATATGCTTTTTCTCTCCTCTTCTGCATGTTCAATAGCTTAATACTTTAGCACTTTACCAGACATCTTGTAGCAAGTATTTTAGCACACAAAAGTGCTAACAGCACTAAGTGTTCTACAAGGAAACAGCTCCAGTAATTGTTATTAATGGCCACCCCTCCAGGCATGTCTACAGGGCAGTTCCCTGTGCTTTCACCTATTAACCTGCTGAACCTGATCATCCTGAGGCAATGTAGCAACTGCCTCATGTACACTGACAACCCTCACCTCTTACCTCTCTATACTCAGACTTGCAAGAGATGCACTTATATATCCAAATTGGAAGCCACACACTCTCCAGCTAAGACCAGAATAGTTGGTCAAGAGGAGATGGTCAACACTTGCACCACACTACATGGCACACATAGCCCTCCAGAACACACACCAGTACTGCCTTCATATAAAAACACAAACCACACAACCAACTTTGCGAATACTCTCAATAAAAAGTTGTACAAACAGTAGAGACCTCCAAGCCAGACATGCACTCCATCACCACACAACACTGTAACAGTGTGCCATTCAGTAGGGACAGAGCCTGAGGTGAGGCTGTGATTCAACAGTGCACACAGGTGTTGTGCCAGGTCACTCTGTAGTTCATGTACAACACAGCCAGGGATATTCTCGCTTCCCATAGAAGATGCATTCCTGGCCTTGGTCAGTGCTGTATTAACCTGTGCAGTAATACTGGGTGTCTAGCAATCTACTGGTATTATGATTGGTCCTTTGTGGGGGTGACAGGGGTCAGGTTTACACTGAATCTGTCGGAAAGTATATTGGCAATATATGTTGGCTCGGTATAGGAGGTCACATTGTGCAGTAGCTCAGAGTACATCTGGGTATTGGCATGGAGATTATCCACATAACTATTGAAGGCCTTCTGTTTGTCTTTCCTATCTGCTGCAATTTTGTTTTCATAGCTAGCTTTAGGATTTGATGAGTGATCTCAACCTTTTGTTGAGGCTGATAAGGGAGTTGTTCCAGTCTTGGGACTTCACCTTTTTCCACAACAGTTTATTTGTTCCATTGTCGAGTTTGTGTACAGTAGGGGACCACCACATTGGCTTCCTGTTTTGGAGGACAACATCTTGGTTCTATTGGTCATGGCGAGATCCATGCATATGTGTATATGTTCATACAGTACATTGGTGTATGATGTATGATCTGGTGGTCATGCAACTATTCTCCATTTGCATGGGTGCCATGAACTTAGCCACCTCTGTTTTAAGGACCCCAAGGTTAGCTTTGGAGGTGTTTGTCATGGGTGGGAGGGATGTGGACTCCCAAGGTGATTAGTTTGTGGTTGGATCCACACCTCAGTATTTTGATGTGTGGACCCAGGGTCATGTATGTCACCATGTACATCAGGGAGAGTTGCCTCGACCACCCTGTGTATTTGTGCATTGTGGCATTCACTATGTGCCTGTGCATCCATGACAGCCTGAACATGCATCTGATTACTCCTTCTGTGGCACTTGCAACAGTGGCCCAACAAGCAGCATTCCTCCTGCAAGCACCCTTATCCATCCACCTGTGTGGGACCTTGGTTGCAGTCTGGCTATGGCCAGTATCTACACTCACACCTGCCATAGTCAGCACACTAGCCTGTTCAATGCCACCACCTGCCAACTGTCCATCATCTGTAATCACTGGTGATGGGGTATGTGTAGGCATTGTCACTGTGTGCAGTGATGGTGTGCACAAGAGTGGGATGCCAACTAATGGCACAGATTCAGCCCCTGACTAGCCCACATGTACCTCAGTATTCCTATAATCATTGGCAGAGTCTGCAGAGATACTGACATTGTTTAAAAAGGGGGGAACCCAGAACTCATTGCCACCTGTGAGAGGAAGGCAACATATATACATTAATACCTGCACTTTGATGTTGGCTGATACATACACACACACACACACACACACACACACACACACACACACACACACACACACACACACATGCACTTACGGGTGAGGTGGCAGAAGTCTGTTACACAGACCACACATTATCCACATAGTGGCATGCATGACACATGGCTGTCAAGATCATGCATTGCAGCCAGTTGTACATGTAGCTGACAATATAGAGCTCTGGGATATGTGATTAGTGTTAGTGTATGATGGCCGTTCCCCAACACAGACTGCAGCCATGTACACATCATTGCTGTCCACCTGTATAGCACAGTGGCAAGTACTACAAAACATACCTCACAACTGAACATATCCTCACAGGATGTGTAGTGGTCTGGCTCATATGTCAGCTCTATTTCTCATAACCCCTGTGTTTCTCTGTGACATACGTGGGATGATCTGAGGAGTGACATCACTGATTAATGACACTAAATCTGCAAACAAGCAGTGAATGTATGGTCACAATCCCTGTTACACCACCAGCCTTGTAAACTTACAGTGGATATAATAAGTGTTCACAACCCTGTTAACATGCCATGTTCTTGTTATATGGATGATGAGACCACAATAATGCATTCAAATATGTCATCCACCTTCCATGTGACATATGACCTGTGCAATCCAATCGATAAACAAACACGTGATATGTGTAAAATATGATGACTGCAATATGTAAAATATGTTGCTTGTATATGTGTGCACATTCTTAAAATGATAAGTTGTTGAAGCACCTTGTAAGTGGCTTACAGCACTCACTCTTCTTGTGAAGGTGTCTATCAGCATGACACATCCTGTCTTGGCATTATTTGGCCACCCATCCATGCAAAGGTCACCTAACTCTGTCAGAATACAAGGGCAGCTCATGTGCAAAGCCCTCATTAGGTCACACTGGATTTTTCTATCTGGTGTATGTCTAGGCTCTGGCTGGGCCAAAACATACCCATATTTGTGTTCAGGTGGAGTCATTCTTAGGTAGCTTTGTATGTATGATGCAGTTCTTTGTCAAGTTGTAGATTGACACACCTCCACATCCTCAGCGTTCTTGCAGATGCCTGATGGATTTTGGGCAGAAGTGGGTCTTATTAGGAAATGTTCAGTTTTCCCACCATCATGACTACAGGCCCTGTTCTGTCTGTGGAAACATAGCCCCACAGCAGGCTGCTGCCACCAGTGTGATTCACCATGGGGATGTTGGTGTTCAGGTTATGAAAGGTGTTCCTTGTGCATCACACATACCTGTTGGTATTGTGCCTGTGAGGTTGATCCCTAGTCTCATTACACCATAACACATTTTCAAACCTGCATTTGGGATACATGATGTGCTGAATTGCAATTTGTATCCACCCCTGGCTGCTTCTGGTGTGTGGGAATGCTTCCATCTTCTGACCCTACCCCATAGGCCAGATGTATGCAGCATATGGGAGAGTGTTCCACACGGGTAGTACAGAACACCAGTACTAGCAAGGGGTTCCAGCAACTCCCTCTGTGTTGCTGTATGTCTCCTGGCAACCTCCCTGGCCAGGTCCTGACATGTGTTGTCATCATTTTTGTAGGGACATCAGGTTCTTGTCAACAGCACTATTGCCCCAGATTCACTCCACCATTTTACAACTGCCTCCACTGTGTTCCATGGTGTATGCACTGCTGTGGTAATTTTGTTGTACCCTACGCTTGACTGATAGCTTTCAAATATGAGATCCCTTTGCTGCTTTGTACGCTGTCTGCAAGCCATGGCTGTTGCTGTTGCAGGCAACTGAGCATATGTCATGGTTATCCCACTTGGACAACAGACTGTTATTTGGTGTTAGTCAGAGTCCCTTTACTTGATGGCTGATGTGTACCCAAGCAGACTGTATGCTATCAGTAAATCACAAGCTACTTAAATTACATATTATTTGAAGGGTGTGCACACATATGCATCCAGCGTATTGTGGGGTTTGTATACTCCATATTTGGTGGCCAACAGATTGATTGTTTGTACAGGGATTTGTTCATGTCATAGGTCACATTACAGTTTTGAAAAGATGAGTACTGATATATTGTGGTCTCAATTTGTATAGACATCACAAACACCTGACATCTTAACTGGAGTGTGTACACTGTTTATATCCACTATATGACAGCAATGTTTCACACACATCCCTACCTTAGGCCGTTTGTCCAACCATTGTTTTGCTCTCTGTCCAGAAGTCTTGTACTGATAGGCCATATGTTATGCTACAGGGATGATACATTCTCATCAGATAGGCCTCCCTGTGGTAACCACTGTGATGCAATCTAGTTGACCACAACACAGGTGAACATGCACATAAAGCAATATGGCTTATGAGTGACAGTTGTGTGCATGGTACACTGCATGGCTTTCACATGCCTTGGGTATTGGCAGACCACAACAGTACAATTGCATACTCATCAGCTGCAGGCTGCCATCCCACATGCAGACAGGAGGGACATAGGTAGTTGTGTGAGGGGAGAATGGTCAGCAGACCCACAAGTGGCATTGGTACAGGATGGATGCAGCATCATAAAACCCCATCTACAACTGTAATCTGACCTGACACATTTACGTAGATACTCTACAATTATAAGTATGTCTGGTAGACTAGTGTAGTAATCTACATTGGGACCTTACCTGCACACCCCTCATCCATTGTCTGGGTGCCAACCACCTCCAGTATGTGTTGGGGTCTGTACTCTGATATTGTACTGGGATGGGTGCCCCATTGTATCCATGCAGCTTCATAGTGGGTGCTAGTGGGGCTGCAAGGTGAGGGCCACACCTGTGGCTGTGCTGTCCCTAGCCACTGCAGCAGCCCTTTGCCAGCCATGGTGTATGAGGTTACTTTCATGATACCAGACTTGCTCATATATACATGTGTGCAGACCAACATCATTTTCCCTGTGGACAAGGTTGTCCCACAGGCCAGTCCATTCCTGCAGATGTTGCTGGATCCAGCCAAATGTTATGGCATGGTTGTGTAATATGGCTTCTATTATTATATTTGTCTGAGCTGCTGAGAATCTTGAACTTTGCTGATACGACATTGCACCTGGCAGACGTAACAAGGGAGACACATCACAGGACCTCATACATTTGGCAAACATATGTACAGAACCTGCACATCTACATTGAATACCTGTAACCACCACTAACAACCACACCATACCCCTGTAATGTATCAGCACTGTATCTGCTTGCATTGCACTGCTGGCCCTGAGGTGTCATATTCCCCCATGAGGCCTACTTAATTTCCTACTCCTGTACTCCTCATTCATTGCTGTGTCGAGGGATGACATTGGCCATCTTCCATGTGGATGTGGTGTGGATGGTGCCAAGCCTCACTGTGACTATGGTGTGTAATGTTGCTGAGTACACATGCCTGAGTTCATGTAGGATGCAGACAGTGATGTTAACAGGTGCCATGAATACATGCATTTGTTGCCTTTCAGTAGGCAATGTGTACCTGCTCACTGGTGATGAGGGGAGGGATGTGGGTGCTGTGCATATCTAGTATAGTGCTGCTGAGCCAGGGGGTGATGTTTGCCCTAAACCTATCTGCACAGGGTTGCCTATAGCTATGTTGTGTGTATATGTGGCCTGAATGGCCACCATTACAGGGTGGGCTGGTATGTGGCCTCAGAGATTGCAGACATATGTGAAGATGGCCTTGTGATTAGCGTTAGTGGATGTGTCCAATTTGTACTCATAGTTAGCCTTACAGTACTCCACCTGTGATCTTGTATGCTTGAGGATGACTTGATGCCAGGTTGGTGCGTGCTCCTGATTTGGCCTGTACAGCCAATCTAGGGACCAAGTCTGTAGATTGTGTATTGCTGCTGTCCACCACAAGCATTCAGCCTACCTTGAGGGTGTTGATGTTATTCTGTCAGGTATTGCTGAGACCATGCAGCTGTATAGGTGCCCACATAGTATTGTGCTGTGGGCCTGGACACAGCTACTAGTTCCACCATATGGAATGCCCTTCATGTGGGCCTTACACATTTACTTGGTCTGTGTGGGGAGCATTACGGAGGTGTGGGGGCTACAGCTTCACAGACAGTAGGCGGAAATATCTCATAGTACAGGATATGTGGAGACAGCCCAGCAACATGGGGGACAAAGCTCCAGAGTTTGGTACAGCTTGTATGTCATTAGCATTGTTCTACACATAGGGGGTTGCTACACTGACAGGGTTTGTCTAGACATGCATTTACTGGGTGACTTGACATCTGACAGTGATATGCCTCTGATATAGCTCTCAACTGGCATGTTGTCCACAGACTGGCCAGATGTTTGCCTATTATGTTTGGTTTGTTCCTCGACCAACATCTGTTTTTGTGGGGTTGGTAGGTTAATGTGAGGATTGTAGTCAGTATGTGTTGTCATCCATTGGTGTTCCACACATCATTTCCGTCAGGGATGTGATGTTACAACAACATATGTAACAGCAGCTATTGTCTCAATTTGTAACACCATTATATGTGATATGTCCCTCTTTCCAGCCCCCTTTCCTATACGTATGCCATGCATTGTCCAGACGTCCTGCACTAAGAGGTGCAGAGGTATGGTATATCATTAATTACCAAATGCACATCAGTTAGCATGTCAATGACCTGGCAGACTCCTGGCTATGGTAATGCAGCGGTGGCCAGGGTTAATGGTCCACACCCTGGTAATTCTGTGGAAATCTGCACATATGACAGCATGTTTGTCTGGCCATTGTGAACAGACTGACAAAGTTGTGTATCAGTGTTGTGTATTAATGTCTTTTAGGCTGGGTAGGGAGAGTAGCAGCTGTGAGAGCCATACATCCTTTACCGATCTGACTCTGCATGCTGCTACAGCTGGTGGTGGTCTATCAGGTCCACATGCTTGAAGGGACTGACTGTGAAATGTCATGTAACACCTCCGGATTCCCAGTACACTGTGAATTGGGGCAGTATATGTAGGGGTAATGTGTGAGTGGCAAATGGTATGTGGTTGCTCTCACAGTATTATACTGTTGTGTTCAGTTTGTTTACTGGTATGTTGCTGTCACTGTGGTGCACTTGTTTGGGGGTATGCACTTTCACACCAGTGTCTGTGTTCCACTAGTATTACATCCCTGTACTGCCTGTTATATTTGCTACTGCATGTGAACAGCTCCCGAGCTGGACCTGGGTAGTATTATGTCAGTCTGATTGTAGTCTGGGCATTGATCGGTAGCTCAGTGTAGTTTCCCTACTGTTGTGTTATGTCCACATGTTAATAGGATGTCCAGTTGTCTGGCCAATATCTTTGGTCTGATCCCAATAACTGTTATGTATGCATGATCCATCAATGGGATGATGTGGGTACTGAGGTCCCTAACTAATTTGAAGCAATTGAGTCCTGGAATTGTGATATTTCAGTTGATATATGTTAGGACATCCACTGTTACTACATGAACATTCTCAGCTTATCTGCTGACATATTTTGTACATGTCCCTATTTTCATGCCTTTGCCCCCCCACTTTGTCAGGCTTGGTCCACATTCATTGCATTAAGGGGTTCTGAGCATACCTCTCCACTGCCATGATTTTCACAGAATGTCCCGATGTTTGGACCATACTTTTGTTCAGTTCCACAATTTATTTCCATTTATCTGGTAAATCACGGTGACGATCCAAGGATTTATGTCAGTAAATAATGACATAACATTTCACTTTCCATCATCATATCCTTCAGTGATTGTCTGCTGAAACACACACTGTTGGTGTCACACGTCTTCATTTGTAAAAACGATTTTCTAACTATGTCTGTATATGTGCCCCCCCCCCCTTTTACAGTTTTTGTACAGGTTCCTTGCACTAACAGGTTGAGAGGCATGGTTTGGAGATATAACCACACTGCATGTTATATACATACACACACACACACACACATATATATATGTGTATATATATATATATATATATATATATATATATATATATATATATATATATATTATTTTCCTTCCATTATATTTAATATAATATAATTTAATATATGTATATCTATATTATGACTGTACGTTTACATATATATGTTTCATCTGATATATATGTATATATGCGTGTGTGTGTGTGTGTGTGTGTGTGTGTGTGTGTGTGTGTGTGTACATGTCTATATACAATGCACAAAGGGTTCCACAACACTTTCCCCCCTAATGTTGTATGCCTCTATTGCATGATATGTTTGATAAAGCAACATTAATTCCTATACCTCAGCTGGTGTACTGTTGCATTCCTCTGATTAAAATGTTCAGGGTCATAGGCTTAACACTTAGACCGCTGTTTTTTAATTAATGTTAAATGACTTGAATGCACAATATGTTCATTAAAGCACTATAACATCACACAGGTCAGATGGTAAAGCAGTATGTTGGTGTGATTGTTGAGGACAATGTCTTGGGTTTGAGACTTGGCAGAGTTGCCTATTTTTTTGCTAGGCAGAACCAGGTCTGATAGATTCAAATGGATTAAGGCACATTTCTGCATATTATACATATAATGTTATATTTAAGCAATAACCCACAACTGGGTGTGGGTAATACTGTATTTAACCACTATTGGTGTTGTTTGGTCACAAGTGCAATGCCCTCATGACCATACAATGCCAACCGTGGCTAGGTCCAGCATTGCCCACACACAGCCGTGGGTTATTGCTAGTATACAATGACATTATTTAAAAAATCAATACATACCTTTTTTAAAATTGTCATTGTATTGTGCTGCCCTTGCACAGATCTCTGGTATCCTGGGCCATTTCTGATGTGCTGCACATGCGTAAGGGACATGTTCCCACACTTACGCAGTACATCAGTGCTGTGCAGATGCAGTAACGGAGATGGGGGGATCTTGTTTGTCTTTTTTCACATATCTCGGTATGTTATACAAGTTGATGAACTCATAACATAGTGAGATATATTAAAAAGACAACAGAGATCTTCCATTCTCTATTGACAGGAGGATATTCATTGCATTTTTTATGATATCTTGCTATGTTATATGAGTTCTTCAAATCGTAAGACATAGCAAGACATGTTTATAAATACAACGGAGATCTTTATTTCCCCATTGCTGTCTCTGCAGACTGGAAATACAAATAGGTGGTATACAAATGGAAATAGTCCAGGCATCCAGACCTTTTTCCATTTGCATACTCTCGGATTTACAAAAGGCACTCTGTTTGGGTTGGCCAATTAGCGTACTCATTTTTGTATGTTAATGGCCGGTCATTGTGTAATATAACATGAATATTTACATACATATTTATACTTTTACATTTACCTTCCATGACATCTCCCTATGTGCTTTTCTGACATTACATTTTGTGTGACTACATCTATGGGACACTTGGGGGTTTCACAACTTCAGTACACTGACTCCTTATATCTGGGCCTAATGCACTACTCTGGTTGAGAAATATAAGTTACTTCCTACATAAATATACAAATAAATTAAAATTGCATTGATTTCACACACAGAATGGAAGTGGCTTTCTTGGGGTTTGAACCACAAATGACTACATGCAACACATTCACTCTACAAACTACACTATTGCTCATGTTAATGTCTATTGCTATTTAACTTCTTGTGCCATTTAAGTTGGGCTAAGCATAGCTAAGCAACGGGAACACCTGAGCAGCTATGCTTAAACTTCATTGCAGATGTGAAAAAAAAAAAAATTTATTTGTTGGGGACTGGGCTTTGCAAATGTTGATGACGTATAACTTTTCACAGTATGCCCAGATTTTTGTCTTATAGTCTTGGTCCACTTTTCATAAACTTGTGGCTCTCTGGTACATCATTAAAGATTGAAGTTTGAAAATAATGACAGACATTTGCGTTTTAGACTTCATACCCTTTAGAAAATTCATGCTAATGCAAAACGTGTTATTCTATCAACTTTCTAAGTTTGTAATAGCAATATTTAACAGTTGCCCCTTATGGCTTTGTCCAGATTTCTTACTCTAATGGGTTGAGAGGTGTAACGAGCGATCATGCTCTTTTTAAATTGTTGTACGGCAAGTCTAGTGTGCAGACAGCATATGTATTGTGAGAGCACTGCTCTCAGACACGGCCCCTGCGCTCATACACATCCCCATGTGCGTATTACAGCATGGCAGCGCACCTTCATACATATGCCATGCTGCATGGGAACAGTCCCTTCCATGCAGGAATAAACTATTCCTGCATGGAAGTTTGCTGAATCTGGGCGAGAAAAAAAATAACACCACTGTAAAGTAGAAAACAAATGCAATAAAAATCACTAATATAAAATGAGCTACAATTTTAATGAAAGTCTGGGATATTTACACTTCTATAAATTCTTGTATCTGATAATAGCCAATATATATATATATATATATATATATATATATATATATATATATATATGTGTGTGTGTGTATATGTGTGTGTGTGTGTGTGTGTGTGTGTGTGTGTGTCTGTGTGTGTGTCTGTGTGTGTGTGTGTATGCATGTGTATATATCTATCTATATATATATATAGATATAGATGTATATATATATATATATATATATATATATATATATATATATATATATATATATATATATCAAACTTAAGATCCATTCATGATGAAACAGTTCTAAGAAGTGAAAAGCTGCACAGCCATTTAAAATAAAACTTTGTGGTCACTACTTATATAAACTTGATGGAACAGAGACAGGTGTTCATATGTGCCACTGGTAACCTAGGCTTAGGAATTGGCTTGGCTGACTGATGGGGTCAGCCAGGGGATAGGATGAAGAAGACAACTCCCATATCCTGGGGAATGACTCAGGGTAAAGTAGAGGCTGTATGACCTCTGGTAGAGTCCATGAGTCTTGTAGATGGCTTCCTTAACAGTGGGAGGGCAGAATATGGTGATGTCATTGCATATGGCACTTCCTCAGCTTAGGGATTCTGACTTGTTTTACACACAAGGGAGATCCTTGAGTACATGGTTTGCATCTCGCTCTAGAATTCTTCACTGTGCAAACACTACCAATATAAACCAGAAACTCAATTTCCCAAAGAAGTTGGGGGGTCCAGACAGTAATAGGGCTACATCAAGGGTAGCACAGGAGTAACAAATGAAGGGATCCAGGATATGTGTTGACACTGTAAATGAATAAACAGATGAGAAGCACTGCAAAAAATGTGGTTACTGCCTCATCATGGTGAACTGGGACATTATCACATTTTATTATTTAGTTCTCTGTGACACTGTAACATTTTCTGTTTTTGTTCAAGGTTCCTATGCTCAAGAAAATATTGCTAAGAAAGATAAAATAAGGCTTATAATAAATCACTTAAAACTACTTGTTAGGGTTCCTCCTGTTATATGCAGCAGCATTTTGTAATATTCAGTAGTAGCTTTATCCGCATATATAAGTTATGTAATTTTGTTAAAAATGTAGTAATGTAAAAATGCAGATGTTATGAGGGGACTGGTAAAAACTTCAGAAAATGCAGAAAAATTGGGAGTGCAATTTTCCATTGAGCCCAGTAATGGTCATTGAATTGATTCTCAGGAAAGCCTTGGTTTAGGATTACAGGCTGCTGGCCCGGTAAATGGTCACTGAATTGATTCTGGGGAAAGCACTTTTTGTAATATTGCTGCCATCCTTCATTAATGGCTTTATCTACATATATAAGTTATTTAATTTTGTTAAAAATTTAGTAATGTAAAAATGCAGATGTTATGAAGGGACTGGTAAAAACTTCAGAAAAATGCAGAAAAATTGGGGGTGCAATTTTCCATTGGGCCCAGTAATGGTTATTGAATTGATTCTCAGTAAAGCATTGGTTTATGATTACAGGCTGCTGACCTGGTAAATGGTCATTGAATTGATTCTGGGGAAAACACTGTTTATGATTACAGATTGCTGACATGGTAAATAGTCACTGAATTGATTCTCAGGAAAGCCTTGGTTTACGATGACAGTCTGCTGACCCTGTAAATAGTCTTTGAATTAATTCTCAGAAAAGCCTTGGTTTACGATTACAGACTGCTGAACAACTTTACCAGCTATTTTTCTCACTCTAAATGTAACAGTAATATTAAATCTTTCATTGATAATGATTAACAGTAATATTAAATCTTTCATTGATAATGATGAGCCAGCCTTGGGGCATACACAGCATTTTTTCATAACACACCACATTTTTACTAGGGAGTCAGGTTAAGATCCCATCATACCATATGGGGATTCATTAATTTTAAATTCTAATGGTTGTATAATGTAGCTCATTACTCTGGCTGCCATGACATTTGCTAAAATGAACATAGTACATAAACTTAATATTTACATTTTGCTGACTGACATTAGTAGTATCAAATTGTTTTAAATATAATTTGAGTTAAAATATTTGTTAAATTATAAAAGAAACCTATGTACTTATGTGTAAAAACATAAAGACAAATGTTGTTGCACTCAAGATAAACATCAACAATATTTAAAGATGTGTGGTATATAAAAAGAAAAGTTTGACCTCTTGATGATATGCAAACCAAACTGTGAGAAATAGGATATATGAGTAGCTTACATTAGGTTTTCAATCAAACTGAACCCTCTAGAAGTAAAGTATATCACACACCACACAGTCTTCTATAGATAGTGAGATAGTTATTTACCTCATACTCCTTTTAAATTCACACACGGACACACACACACACACACACACACACACACACACACACACACACACACACACACTCACACAATGGATAGATGGACAAGAAGTTCATAGATACCTAGATAGATAGACAGATAGATAGATAAAGATATATAGTGTATGAGACAGTGTGCATAATGTGACACTGATCATTTAAAAGTGGACTCTACATTAAAACAATATATCTTTGTACATACCTAAACTGCATTTGAATAAATTAATCGTTTTCATCTTTAGTTTCATGACCAGCTCTCAAAGTATTCATATCTGTCTGGTTTGTTCAATTGTCTTTCCAAACTGGAATATTTAAGAGGGCCATTCAGTCTGGCATCTGCTCTTCCCTTTAGGTCAATTATTGTTGTAAAACAGTTTTTCTTGGAAATGTAACTTAATTCTATCTGCAGATCTTGGCTGCCACATTTTTTCACAATTATTTTCTTGTGTTAGTACTGGTTGTGACAACCCAGGTTGCTCATCTTCCAGGGATTTTATTTATTTATTTATTTTACATTTAGTTACTGGGAATGACTGACTGGTTGAAGACCCATTTTCAGCTAAGGCCCTGGGAGAAAAGTTCCACATGTAACATAAAAGCACATAAAAACTTGTTATTATAAAATTTTACAATATAGTCAATAAGTTTTTCTGACAATATACATATTGCAGAAGACAACTTTACAGAGATGCAGTAAGTACAGTTTTTCTAAATAGTAGTCCAGTAAATTTATACATTAAGTAAGCTTAATTATAGCTAGTAATTTTAATGAACTTGTCTTATATATATATTTGAGATTCATTCTGCATAGCTTTCAGTGTTCACAATGGACAGCACAAAATCTTGGTTCATTTACTTTTCCAACCACTTCAGCTTCAGACTGTAAACTTGCTTGTGGCTTTTCTACTATAGATCACTGTCTAATATACAGTATCAAACATCCTCTGTCTAAAGAATACCACCTTGCACTCATATCTCTCTGTTTAATTACTTTGGTGAACTTGGAATATTAATCTACATATAAGAGGTAAATGGCTTATTTTAAACTGGATTGTGTATGTGTATGCTCTGCTCCATGGATGACCTGTTGCTGGTATGCTAGCATCACTTTCACTGAATTGTGATCATCATATGTATTGTCAATGATGCAACTCTGGGCTACTTGTCCTACATGAGTTAGCATTTATGGTCAGTGCATTTTTTTTAGCAATTTTCACTCTACTATGTCCAGATGTGTCTCATATCTTCTCAAACATTTGTCTTCTTATTTGACTAGGAACTATTAATTCCCAGCTTTAAACATTAAGCCTTAGAATAATTCCTTTCATTCATTCTTTCTTTCTATACAGAAAGAATGATAGATATGAATGTCTTTCCTTATTGATATTTTTTATTGCTCAGCCATCCATTCAATATAAAGACTTTCAGTAGCTATGTTTCTAAGTCAGTATCTGTACATCTCTAGAATTATTTTACTTTTTTATGTAATTGGTAACCGTAGTATTACCCAAAGAATCTTAGTTCTTTTTCTAGCAAATTTTCATGTATCACTGACAATAATTTCATTAAGACTCAAAAGTAACTCACATGTTCCCTGAACCTTTATTTCTTAATGTTTTTTTCAAGGTTCCCCAGCTAGACTTAAGATCACTTATTTAGAGTTGCTGATGGAGCCATTATTCAGGTAGCAATGAGGGTTGCTTGTGCCCACACCAGCATCCCAAGAATGAGGATATTTGTTGTTATTGTCTTAACTCATTCCCCACACAGGAAGACTTGCAACCATGCAACGCACATCATTGTGGGACCCACAGTAGTTCTCCTCTGCAATTGCATGATCCCGTGAACCTTTCTGTTGAAGGGTACTGCTAATGGAAGCTTAGGGTGCCACATGTAGGTCTGTCTCCTTCTTCTGAAGCTTTTCTATAATTCATGACTGGTTCTGTACCCTGCCCCACTAGGATGGGCATATTCATCCTTCCTGGCATTTCTATCAGTCTTGCAAGTTGCTAATTGAACTCAGGTCACCTGAGTTTTAGTTGGGGCGTTATCCCTCTGTGCCACCAGTCTGGCTGAAATGTTCCCTAAATCTTACTTTAAAACAATATATACAAATGTGAACAAAAAGAATAAATATCATGATACACAGTCCCTTTCAAGTTGCAGCCCTAGGATATGTTACTAAAATATCATTTTCCAGTTTCATTATAGATATACTTGTCCATAACAATAAGAAGTGCACAAACACCATAGTCGTTACTTCTAAAAATTCTGTTTTTTTTTTTGGATAAACCTTTTTTTATTAAATATGACAAATTCACAAACATAGCAGCTAAATAATTCACATCAACAAATGCAAAAAATATCGAAGGTATAAGAATGTCAAAACAAGACATGCTGGGTGCTCCTATTTATATATCTCTAGAATTACATCATAGCAAGTTTCCAATGTATATAAATGAATTTTTTGCATATATACCAAAAGGTAAGGAGCGAGTAAAGAAACAATTTAAAAAAGAGTCCATGCATCATAAAACCATAACTGAGTTACAAAACTTGTAATTAGACTTAAGTAGAAAGTAAAATAAAGCTCACTAATGTAGTTGTGGTATTTGTTTTGATCACTGCAGTTAGCACTATGCCTGTGTATCTACAAACGGGATTTATGCAAAGTAAGTGCAAAATATACAGGCAAGACAAGACAAGACAAACAAAAAATACCTCTAGTTAATTATAGATAGTCTCCCTTGTTATAAAACATCAGCCAAAAAAGGGAGAAGACTCTGCAACAAAAACAATTATTAATAAGCTAAATCAATCATTAAAAATGAAATTGAGGTATGGTGACTTCTTACAAAGGAAAACAACTTTCCTTTTCTTTCATGGGTTATAACTCTTTCAGCTTTATAAATTTCCCTCAGGATCTACCAACAATTATCAATTAGGGTGTCTGAACAGATTTCCACCTTCTTCTAGCAGATTTTTTGGAGGTGAGAATTAGTACTGACAAGATTAAAGGGGGAGCCTGCAAAGCTGGGAAGGCCCTGTGTATTATTAAATATCTCTCTTCTGGAATAGTATGATATATCTTTTCTACTTACCTCCAAAAGGACTCCCAGAGATGCTGTAGGCAGGGACAGTGCCAAAATATATTCTCCTTGGTGAAAACGATGTTGGGGTGCTGGCAAAAAATTACAGTTCTTGAAATAATAAGATTAACAGATAAAGTGAAATTCCTGCAACATCTAATATTGAATTATAGTCAGACTTCTGTCTTGTTTCTAATAATTTGTTTTTTTAAGCATTGGTGGCACATGGGAGGGGAGTTGCATAATGAATCTTCTTTTCATCACTTACTTTGTATTTAAATTTTTTGCTGTTCCCTCTAGCATTCATAGACATATAAGGTTCCACCTTAGAGGTTAAAACATCTTTACAAATATCACTTTTCATTTTCTCTATAAATATATTATATCCCCTTTGAATTGATCTCTCATTAAATTCTTAAAAGGTCTTGAGCTGTTCAAGTAAATTGGTTGTAATATTAATGACCATTAAATACTGACCCTTCAAAATATTCTGTAGAAATGACAATGTCTGAAATGTAAAGTATTGGTACTAGCTAGATGTTTATGATATATTCTCAAACGTAACCTGTCTTATTTTTATACATGGTAACATCTAGAAAATTAATCTTAATAACATTCGTTAATATATCAAACATCAGCAGTTAATAACACTTCCCCAATGAATCTGAACACACACGCCATTTATATTCACTACCCCTCCATAAAATAACGGTATTATCAATATAATCTTGTTCTTTTTATGCTAGAAGCACTTGTATAAGCTGTACCAATTGATGAATCCATGGACACTAAATAAAAATGAGATTTTCAGTGGAAATAACACATAGTATGAATTAAAGCAAACTCAAGTAACATTAAAATTATTTTATTATTTTATTATACCTTGCTTTGAATTGTCCTGCCTACTCTGATTACCAGGTGATGGCCTTAGTACCTTTATTATGATATAAGTTGCAATGTATACCAACAATGTTAAAGCAGCTAGCTGGTCTTCCATATTGACCTCAAAATTTCTATAATTTTGTAAGAAATGCTTAGTGTCTGATAAAACCCTCAACAAAAGTAATTAAAGTTTTAATGCGTTATCTAAAAAGTTTGCAATATCAATGTCCAGTGTTTGGTTTAACACAAACTCAGGGCTACACAGTGACCTCAAATGAGTTTGTACTTTTAAAAACTCAGTAGCTGCTATCTCTGAACCATTTATCTTAATAAGCCTTGAATTTGTTTAGACTAGAAATCGTTCTAATCCCTAGTGGTAATTCATTCAATCATTTGCTGGCCCTATAGCAGAAGCAATGTTTCCCCAAACTTGTATTGTAAATTGAATTCTTCACAGAAAAAAATATTATTCCTTGTAACTTACCTGTATTGGCTCATATCTATACTAAGAGTGGCTAACATAACACCTTCATTCATACATGTTTGCACAATTATGAGATCACCTCTAATCAAGCCATACCATACTGAATGCAGAGATAATCACAACAGTCGATGCCTGTGATTTAGACATCATCAATCTGTTTAAATGAATAATTTTGAGTGTTTTCCAACCTGGTTGCAAATGAGAACAGTTATAGGCATGCACCGTTCTGCAATATTATATATATGAGGCCTTACCACAGCCTCACAGATGGGACCTAACATTCTTTCATTTTAACTTGAAATTCTACTCAAGGTATCTCTGATAACTGTGTAACACTCCTTAAAGACCAATATACAATTGTCCTCATATGTTAATTGATTTCCATCTATTAAACTTAAGTACCTAACATTGTTCTCGTTAATGAATATAATACCAGCTACATCATATGGATAACTTGGATTAGTACAAAGTGCAATACTTCAGTTTTACTAACATTGAAATTTATATTTTTACTCAGTATTCAGGAATACAAGTTATCCAAATATCTCTTTAATGTAGTTGGATTTTTAATCAAGTTAATAATTGACTCTGTTGTGGTGTCATAAGCAAACTTGCTAAGTAATGTAATGCTCTGAACTGGAAGATCAGGCATAAATATATTCCACAGCAACAGTGCAAGAATTGAACTCTTAATTACCCCAGCTGTTAGGCAAAAACTCTACTGAATGATGTCCAGTGTAGTACATAACTCCTCTGTTAATAGAGAACAGATCACTCTTTCAAAATATTTGCCTATAATACATGTGAAAATGATGGATGGTAGCTATCTGGAGTGCATGTATTGCCTCCTTAATATCCTTTAAAAATTCCCACTTCACAGAAATGGTGGGTCTAGGTGGGGGATTTTTGAAGGTTTAAAGTATATTTGTAATCCCAAATAAGGAGGCAGAACATGAAGGAAACACACAAGAAAGATTTTTATCAGTTGAAAAAAGCTTCTAAATAAATTCAGTATTGATCCAAACATGAGAATACAATGAATACATGTATTTCCTTTTACTTTTCTACACTCTGCAAACGATATTAAAGAGAAAGGACATGGTATTCATATTGAGATATGACTGTTGCTGAGCCCTTGTCAGCTTGATAAATATAAAAAAAATCATCACCACTCATTTTGTTCAATGTTAGTAATACTTAAGTCAGGGCTTCCCCATGTGTCTTCAATCTACAAAATCTTAGAAATTAGTTGCTCACTCATATTAGAGTAATACAAGTAATTTGCCTGAGACTGCTGTGCACTGTTTTTGGGAATGTTCCCTCTCTCGTTTCCATTGCAATTCACCTCTATAGCTGGTACATCTAAGTTCAAAGGATACGGGGTGGTTGAGCCCATGGAGTGTAGGTTTGCACTGTGCAAAATACTTCTTTTTAGGTGTTCCTCAAATTTAATGCAATGGGAGAGCTTTTGACAGTATAGGACTGAACACTGCCATGAGAGGAATCATGTTTTGATCTTTCATAGTAGAAGCATATATTTTCATTAAAGCTTGGGCAACAGAATGTTCAGAGGGTAAAAGATGTAGACTGTACTCTTGGTCTGTATTCCCAAGGAGAGCCTCCATTCCCTTTTTTTTCGTGTAATAACATACTTCATTATGAAGACATTGAGGCTATCACATAATTATTACAGCAAGCTGGAAAATTTAAAGCAAGGTATATACAGATGCTTTTTATGTGTCTTGAATTTGTTTTGACTGCTAGTATATTTTAAAGCTGAAAGTTTGTCTTCAATTAGAGGGTTATGTCGGGGGGTATCTGATGCACTAGCTTATGAATAAGTATATCTAGCCTATAAAGAGAAAGATGCACAGTAGATTTTTTTTAAGAAAACAGCTTCACATTTTGTTGATTATATAGATGATGCATTTCTTTTATGAATGAGTGATGAACATGAATGGCCCATGAATTTAGATTTATTGAGAGGGTGTTAAAAAACAGCTAATATTTGATCTAGACATAAATCTTAATGAGGTTCCTTTTTAAAATGCTATCATTCATAAAAAAAACGAAGACATGTTACATTCAAGACTTGGTTCATAGGTATGTACTAGGCCAATGACCACCAGGGCCTTTATAAGCCTAGCCATGCAATCTAACCCAACTGTGTCCATATGTATGCTAGCTAGGAAGTTTCTACAGGTAATGTAGGGGGATATGCTAGCTTGGGCATTACTGTCTAACTCTATTAGAGACATGGGGGCCAGAACTGAGTGAATTTCCAGTTTCCCAATTATCAGTCAAGGTTATGATTAAATAGGATTAGAGATGAGCTGTGCTTCGCATGATTGCGAAGCCTGTTCCAGAGCAGGGAGATCCTTTGAGATGCATCTGTCTCATCAACATGTCTTATTTATGTCATAAGCAAACTATTAATCCTTGGATCTAGTGGTTTTGATGTTGTTCATTTCATGGATGTGCAAAAGGTCCATAGCAACTGGATTCGAGGATGCTTTGTATGACAGACATAGATCGCCTCTCAGTAACCTGTATGAGAGAGAGAGCATAGACATAGAGCTTTAAGGCAATCCATATTAGACAATGTGTTTAGACTCTGGATTCTCCTGGTACGGAATGTTAATGGGTGTTCCAACTGTTGCATGTGTCTAGTCAAGTACATGCCAAAGGGGGGCATTATACTAAATGATGGGTTTGATAAAGGCCAAATAAAGTGGCACTGTGACTTTCTTGGACCTTAATGCCATGTCCTTTCTTCTAAGATGGGAAACGTAGAATGATTTTCTTACCACTTTGGCCACATGTTGTTCAAAGGCCAGATTACTGTCTACATATATTCCCAGATCCCTACTACTGGCTCTTAGAGAGTTTTGTTATAGATGGAGTAATTAGCCTAGGTGTCAGTTTTCCCAAACAACACTGTAATGCATTTCTTGGCATTGAGTTTTAACCTGTGACTTTACACCAGTCATTTGTCTGACCCTCTTATAAGATTTGTTTGTCACAGGGATAATCTATGATAGGTCCCAAATTGCAGTCATCTGTAAACTTGGTTGCCAAAGACCCCTGACAGTAGCCTTTACCTCAGATAAGTAGATGCCATATATGTATGACTACCAAATATGCAACAAAGTCTAGAAGATTTAGAATATTTGCTTGGAAGTGTTTACATATTTTTTTTTATACCCCAAGTAGACGCCAAAGTTTTTTCTTCAGGTAAACAGCAAATGTTGGAGGTGTGATAGGGAACAAAGAGGTAATTGGAAACGTGTTTTTGGGTGTGTAGTGAAATTTCCTCCATACTACTCTATTAGAAATACTGGGTGAGAAAATTGGTATAACTAAGGAAATGATTTTTTGAGCTATGATACAAAATTGGAATTGCCTAGACATAGTAAGGCCTACTGAGTCTAATTATAGTGGCTGCCAAAAAAGAAATTACTAGAAAATGGAAATCAAAGTTTAAACCAAATGTACAAGAAGTAGTGAATATAGTAGCAGAGGTAAAACAACAGGAAATGGGATATTTATAAAAGGGTAGGAGCAAATTACATAGAAAAAATGGGAATTGAGGAAATAATACATACAGAATAATGTATTGGAGGATGACTGGGGTTTAAAAGAAGGCAGGATTTGAATGAGCTAAATAATGCTTGTTTAACAATGACTGGATAAATTATAAGTGATATATAACATTTTCTACTAAAAATATGTCAATATGGTTTGTTTTCATTTATATAAATGTATGATTGCCTATTTCATAAGTTATAATTTGATAAAGATGTTTCTTGTTTAAAAAAAAATGAAAAGTAGATGCCAGATAGGAGCTGTCCAACATGGAGCCCTGATATACCCAACTGCTGATTGGTCTCTTAGTAGAGCTGGTATCACCAATACTGACTTCCTAGGTCCTGTCTGTGAGCCAGCTGACAATCCCAGTTTGGTGAGTTTGTGAACTATACCCAAGTGTGGTCACAAATACCTTACCCAGATCCAGGTAGGTGTTAGGTACTGTTTTCTTCTCATCCATTGCCTTGGTGGCCTTCTCATAGAAGTTCCCCAGGTCTGGTAGGCATGACCCTTCCTTGATAAAGCTAAACTGGGTTGGCTGCAGAGTCTTAAAGTTGCCTATGTCTTTGTTGATCATTTCTATGATAATTCATTCCCTGGCTTTTCATATTAGACTATTCAGATTAATAGGTGCATAGTTTCTGGAATCAGTTGTTGGTCTACCCTTGTGAAGTGGGATAACCACTGCAGTCCTCTGCCCTCATGGTACAAATCCTGTTTTTTGACTATAGTTGAAAAGTGACTGAAATGTTTTTGGCCATTGTGAGGGGTTATTTCATGGGGGAGGCAGGGGGAAATATGGGGTAAAGTTTATGCTGGATTGGAGCTATGTCACTCTACTTAGTGTCACTCTACTCAGTGAAGGTTGGTGGCACTGTTCGCCACGAGTTCAGCACACTGAGGTGTGCTGCTTTTGAGGTTAGGGAAAAAGATGCAGAAGGCCTTGTGGTTGTCTTTAGCCTGTGAAGTTATCCTAACCTCATAATTGGCCTTGATGGACTTAATTAGTCCTCTTAGTTTCCTATAGACACTAGTGATATTTTATATTTTAGAAGGTTACATAAAGATTGTTATGCAGAATATTTCAAAGGTCAATATTTAAGAGTCATTCATAATACACGTGATTTACATGAACAAGAAAATGCCTTTAAAATTAGATGCCAGCTTATTTCAGAGGAGATATGATATGCACTTCTGAAGTGCAAAGACTGGAAAGGTATTCTAATCAATAAATTGGTACCTTATATGTGCACAAAAGGTGAAGAGCATTATAGAGAAATTTATGAAGCAGTAGAGGTGAGAAGCTGATTCATTATCTCACAGTTAAGACTTGATTTTAATGTTGTTTTGTGACTGACTTCATTGTTGCTGTAATTATTTGTTGCCATTTGTAAGCATTTTATCGCAACTGCATCCTTACTAATCGATCATTTTAACTTGTTTGTTAGCTGTGACTTTTCTTTTTTTTCAATTCCTTCCCCCCACTGCTGTACGGCTTCTAGATTTTACTGCCATGGCTTCCACTCTTGCACAATTCTACATCGTTCATTCATTCCCTACCTGGAACCCCAGACACATCCCTTGCAAGGAGGGCCACTGAATCCTTGGTAAGAAAATCTTATGACATACCTGTGCATTTTCCCAGGAAATAAGAAAACTGATGGGGAGTTCCATTCATGGAGCTGGAACCTTCATAAATGTGGTTGATGGGTTAGAACCTTTATCAGGGGGAGTGGCTAGTGCAATGACATTAGATAATTGTTGCTGCCCCCAGTCCAGCTAGAATGATCTGTTCGAATCCTAGTCTACTTCAGAGGTCAGTCATTGCTATCCCTCTGGTTCTTCCCCCTAGTGCTGGATAGCTGGCCATCAGCCATTTAATCCTATACTCATGGTCAGCCCTACCAGTGACCTCAGCTCTCTTCTTAGCATGAAGCCCTGGTGGCACAGATGGAGGCCTCTGTCACATCTGGCAGCTTTTAGGTGTGTAACGTATTTGACCTATTATATTCTGACCTTATGCTTGCTTACAGTGTTTGCCTGTAAATTCTGTGTAGTGTCAGCTTTAAATCATGTAGTCCATGCTAAGTAGAGTCCTCACTGCTGTTCACAGCTGCAAGCCCCAAGCAGCATCAATTCTAAACTAATTCACTGCATATGTTTTTCAATAAAACTATTAACTGCCAGCCCTACTACAGTGTCAGTATTAAACATTTTATTATGTGCTGCTTTCCAGATTACATTGTCACGTGTAGCTTTGTGCAATGTAATTATAGGACTGTTTTACAATACTTTGTCTTCTGTGAATCTGGGGCTTCAGTGTCATTTAATGTCACTGAGCCCTATGCATGTGTGTCCTAGTATACTGTTTCACTGTCTTCCACTGTGCATCATAGCAACATCAGCAAGCTGACAAACTGGCTTAAGTTGTGTGTAATGAAGTAGGAACCTAATCATCTCCATGTATATGCAATCATGTGAATGCATCCTGCTCGATGATTCCGGCAAATGAAAGCTTCCCAGTTGTTATTAACAGGAATAGTCACTACTTTGCCTTGACTGATTAAAGTAGTTTATTTAGCAGGCTGCTCCCAATCAGTACACTTGTATCACTCCCAAACCTCTCTCTTACATAGGTTCATACATGAGTCCTAGGCTACCAGCCCTAGAGAGCCTTTAGAAGCTTAACCATGCTTCCTAAATGTAGTGAACAGGTTCAATACCGTAGGTTTTATAGTGGCATATATTACTTGGATATGAGTGGCTGAGCATTAACCAGCTTCCTCTCTAATAGAGACATAGGTGCCAGACTGGGGGTAAATTTATAATACCCCATCCACTTGGACAAGTTGCATTTGAATAAGTGCAGAAAAGAACTCTGCTTCACCTGGATGGGAAGCTTGTTCCAGAGAATGTGTAATCCCTGAAACATATACCTGTCCCTCTAACATGTCTTATTTATCTTGCAGACAATGTTGAGGTCCCTAGATCATGAACTTCTAATGTTATATGTGTTGCAGATATGCAATAAGTCCACTAGGGCTAGTTCAGAGGATGCTTTGTAGGTCAGGGATACATCACCTCTCAGCAGTCTGCAGGAGACTGAGTACAAGAACAGGGCTTCAAGGCAGCCCATGCAGGATATGTTGACTATAACCACCTGCATTTTGCCACTGACCTTTAACCTGTGCTCTTCCTCTGTGTAGTCTTTTTTATCTTTAAATATTCAAAATTCCTTTTAAACTGCTGCTGCAGAAGTTGTATCTAATTTAGAACAATAATCGGTATTTGGCATATACTTGCCAAATGCACTCAGTTTTTGTTCACTTGTCTAAATGTTTATTTAATTTCAGTTTCTGAGTTCAAATCATTTCAAAGACTTCAATGTTTTGCTCGCCTCAAGGTCACAGAGTTGCAAACTAGCCAGAGTAATTCAATATCTCTTAATTCATGCATACCTTCAACATATCATTTGTTAGTGCATTCCTGCCCTAGCAATTCTCCCACATACTTTATTCTGAACTATCTCAGTTACCTGTTGTTAGAGTTTCTAAGTTGTTGGTGCATTTTCCCATGTTTTAATTTTCACTCAATTTTCACCTTAATGGTGAGCTTTTATATCAGCAGGCGGACCTTGTTCTCTCTTATTTTCTAATTTCTACTTCACCTTATCCACAACATTAGGTTATTTTTTCATGCAGCATAAGTGTTGCTTGGCAGTTTTACAATCATCTTGTTCAGTGATTTTTTTTTTTTTTTTTGCATGCTATTGTCCAGACTCTAACTAGGCTGTTCTCATCTGATTTGCACAGTTATTCTCCTCACTAGGGAGATGACATCTACTACAAGGTCTGATTACCAAGAAGTTCACTTCACCTGCCTGCACTGATAGCAACAAGCCAGGACACAAAACACATACTTTATAAGAAGGTTATCTGGTCAGCGGCATTCCTTAGCTTTGGAACATATTGGCTCATTGCTACCTCCTGACTTCCTTTGGATTAAATGCCTCTGCCATCTATAACTATACCTTTCACCTACAGATAGCTTCAGTTACACAATTCATCACTACCGTGCAGCTCTCTTTATTGCCATCTTTTGGTACTAGTGGGGACTGTGAAATTTTGAGTCATCGCTGTCAAGCATTTTGAAGGACATCAAACCAAACTTTAGATGCCTGCATGTTTTTCCTCAAGAGTTTTTACCCACCGCCTGATTGATTCTTATAGTTATCATGCAGTATTTTATATGATTATTTTTGTATAAATGTAAATTTTCCTATGTCACAAGTGATAATTCAATAAAGTTGTTTAAAAAAGAGTTTTTACATGCCCTATCCAGCCCAGCCCACAGCCATACTTATTCAGATATCAACAATGTCCCCTCATACTACTGCATGTGCAATGAAATCCAAGAAGAAATTGTTCAATAGTACAATTCCTACTCAAAACCAACACAAATCTACACTTTCTCTTACTGTTAATAATATCCAAACTAACCTGTTTTCTTCACCTATCTTGCTACCAGTGAAAGCCACATTCTTTATGTTTTTAGTCCCCACACACTGTGCTTGCTCCACTCAAGAAGTCCTCCTTGCTTGTGGCATGCAAATTGTCATTAAGATGTCTTCATTCACAGCTGTGTTTTGACTCCTCAAAGAAACTGAATCATAGCTATAAAAGAAAATATAAATATGTTGCAGTTTGATTTGGCTGTATAACAGGTCCCATTTCCATACCGGTTCAGGTGAGGTTCATCCAGACCCCAATCCATTTGTAAATAATGTCACCATGTATCTGATCATTGGTGAGTGGTTATTTACTTCTGGCCTAAAAATAACTGGTTAATTCTAGAAGCATCATAAATAAAACAAACGCTCTTCATAGTTGGCTAAATCTTTACCAACCAGACATACACGCAGTGTGAGAAACATGACTACAGCCTATTGACAAAGACTCTGAGTTTGTCACAGTTGATTATAGCATACTCAGGACTGATAAATCCAGAAAACCTATATAGGCAAAGTACATTCATTAAACTGTCTAAACAATTCCAATTACTTCAAACATTTTAATTTTAGCACACTAAAATAGGATGCTCATTCAAATCCAGTCTCCTGTTTGCTTGCCATCTAAGCTGCTACTGGAATGTTTTCTTCTCCATTTGGTTATTATAATCACTACTTCTAAGCTCAATAGTATTTGGTCCAATATGTCAAAATATATATATTTAAGTTACATATTCTGTGTAGTGTGTTCTTCAGATTTACTTGATTTCAACAGTTCAAATTGTAGAAATTGCTATTTCACCTTTTGTCACTAGCTGGTGATAAATTATGTGAGTTTTTATTTATTTATTTATTTATTTATTTATTTATTTAAGTTTGTTTCCCTGGTAATGCACTGAGAAAAATAGACCATTTTTGTTCCCAGTCCAGGTGAATTAATTTACAATAAAATACACAGACTATGAAGTGTGATATAATAATGATATAAGAGTGATAACACAACAAAGAACTGTCATTGTTACAAGGTGCAATTATGGTATAAACCACAGCCGTTGCTACACACAGAGGTACTGACTGAAAAAGCAAGTGACATTTTTTATTGCAACAATATTTATACATTTTACATTTTATGCAGTTAAATGTACTGCACAAGGTTGACCAAGTATTATTAACGCTATGTGGTAAGATGAATTGTGTGTGTAGTGGGTGGGGTTTGGTGGTGGGGGGGTAGAGGTTTGGGGCAAACAACCAAACCAAAACACCAAACAGGTATTATTACCACACCCACACACAGTTATTATTAGAAATATTTATATTAAATTTAATAAAAAGAAGATTTAGAAAAAGGCATTATATAATACCTGTTTGTCCTAATTACTGTTTACTGCCCATACGCTGCTCTGGCTCTGATGTACTGGTTCTGCCGCGCAGCAAAAGGCAGTACATCAGCAAAATTGCTTTTAAAAGCAAGATGTCCAGCTTTTTTTTTTTTGCTTTTTTTATTTTTAGATTAAATTAACACGAAGAGACAGAGATGTTTAATTTAAAAATGTCGGTGATGTTTTGTTAATTTATTTATTAACAATTAAAAAATTAAACAGCAAAAGAGATCTTGCTTTCTTTTTTTTACTTTTTTCGTCTTTTCCAGCCTTTTTAAATTATGTTAAATATGGTTTGGACAGCTTTTAAAATAAGCAGCGGAAATCTCTGTTTAATCTTTTGCTTTTTTTTAAAATTGTCGCATTACCCAAACATATTACAATGTTTTTTTTTAGTAGATAGATTAAATGGAAAAAAAGTGGTGACCTGACTTTTTTTTCCATTATAATATAACTCGAACAATACTGCACTGGCCAATCATCAGCGTTTTTTTGGGGGGTCATGGTATAATTGTAACTAGTGTTCACTTCCTTCGGATAGAGAGAGAACTGAAAAGAGGAGAAAGTGTGCACACGAGTGGAGAGAAGTAGGTAATTAGGGGATATGACTCCTTTAAAGGCAGCAGCATTTGGCTTTTTTAGGAGGTAGTGTTATACTGGCTGGCAGAACTCTGAATATGAGGAGAGTTATTTTAGTTTGTTATAGAAAGACTGTTAGATGTCTAGAGTGCAGAAGAGGAGTTTGGGGTTATGTACATCAGTTGTGGAGGTGAGGAGGGTTTTCATCATGAGAGTGACTTCTAAGTTTAAAGCAAGAAGTTGTTGCATTAGTTTAGATGTTAGAGGTGAATATGTTTTGAGGTATAAAATTTTAAGGAGATGGGCTCTAAGTAGGAGGTCAGTTCCGTGCTTTATGGAGAGCCATTTCACTTTAGAGAGAGTAAGGCTGTGATGCTGTTTGGTGGAATAGTTCGTAGTGAAGTGGCAGAGTTTATTGACAGTGGTTTTAGAGGGTATTAAAGTTCTTTTTGGAGGCAGCAGCAAAGATAGAGAAGGTATTTTCAAGCTGTAATCAGAAGATTTCCATTCTAATAGCCATCTAGGTAGCTGAGGTAGGGTGAGATTTTAGTGTCCTAGAAGAGGTGGAGTTCATTTTATTTCTGGTTTTCTCAATGTGTAGCTGAAAGTTAATAGTTTGGACTAGCCAGATAGCAAGGTATTTGAAGTCAGATGTGACCACTATACTAGTGCTGCTTAGGTCTGTGATGTGGATACCTTTTGAGGAATGGGAATATTTTTGAGTATTACCAGACAGCCTGGTTCATAGGTTAGTATGAGGCTAACTACCTTCATTGGCCATTTTAAACCTAGCCAGTGATACCATTTGAAAATCAAACCCTGCACCTTGTGTCTGTAAGGTGAGAACCTTAACCATTATGCCAACCCTCACCTATTGGATGGGTTTAATATTAATTTAAGATTCATTAGCCATTCATGGAATGAGTGAAAGTCCACTTACTGTTGTGAGTAAATGTCACCAGGACTGGGACTGGACCAGTAGATCACCATGTCATCTGCATACAAGATTTATAGGAGGTAGAGAAGATTGTATAACTGTTGTATGTTATTACTTATTTAACTTAAATTGGTGAATGCAGTTGTAATGTCCGGTTAATATCCCACCAGGCTGCAACCAATAATGTGACATCCAGTTAATATCCCACCAGACTGGCACCAAGTGACATCCAGTTAATATCTCACCAGACTGTCACCAATAATGTGAACATTCCCCACTTAAAACCTGGGGTCAGTAATTAAGGAGCTTGAATCCTCACCATTGACTCCACCAAGCTGAAAACACCAGAGCACAGAGCAAACAGTAAAATTCCACAATTTCCCTTAACAGCACAACATGAATAGTCTCTCTTTCCTGGTAGTGGACCTCTGTCCACCCCAAATGTAATCCCTTATTATACACTTCAGAAGAATGCATTGCAGTTTAAGACATCTGACTCACTCACACTCAAAATAAATTCAAATCTCACACACTCAGACACTTATGGCAAGCCTGACACAGATTTCCAGCTGTGTCCCCTCCCCAGTAGAAATGGTAAAAGCTGCCACCAGAGTCAGACAGGTCTATACACACTTCAAAGGGTAATCAGTTATTGAAAATTAAATATCAAAATAAATTATAGCTATGACTAGAAGCAGCCAGACATTCAAGGTGACCTGTGGAGTATCAAACAGGTATAAGCACTCTCTAAACTCTAAAGAACACACTGATTGTCCAGCCACAATGTAAAATAATGAAAAGCATTTAACAATAAGTAAAATGATTAAAAGAATGTAAATCAATAACTTTCAATAAACACCAGAATTCAATCACCAGAAATATAAAATTAAACTGTAGGATAGAAGTCCATCATTTTAGAAAAAAAACTCAATGTAAATAACTAAACTTTCCTAACCTAACTAGAGAATACTGTCCCTGAACTAATCTAAAACATAACAGGAAGACAAAGGCAGGCTTACAGTTTTTGGTGAGTACTTTTTTGAGTATCAACTGCACAGTACTGTACCTAACTGCAACAATTAACAAACATCAACTCTTATCTAACTGCCACTCTTAATTAACTGCTCTTCAACTGACTTCAGCAGTCTCTTTTATAGTCCAGGTTAACAGCTCAACTCCCTTATTTTAAAAATAACAATCAGCTGTATGAAAAATGTATTTTTCCTGTCAATCATCTGTTCAAATAATCACACAGCAACCAGGAACATTCTAATGACATCACCGACTGATCAGCTGATTCTCCACAGACAGTTTGTACTTTAGAATCTCCCTCACAAACATGTGCAGTTAGAAATGTATCAAAACACTGACAAATTATTTAAATGTTTGGATAAACAGGAAAATACTCAACATTTTAAAAACGTATTTACATTTTCACAATTAGACATGCTGGCATGCAATACAAGCTAATCTGAGCATATACACAAATCTCCTGCCAGACATACTAACACAGATGACAATGTTTTCATTTTCTTCACAGAGGTCACATGATATGGATATATAAAATATTTACTTACTGACATTAGTATCAACTGCAAACAGGCTATTGATGAAAAAGACCCCCCACCAGTCCAACTCTTTGGTCTTATTTAGCCCATACTTAGTCATCCAGACTTTTGATATCTTAGAAATAAATGAGAATACTAGGTTAAACAAAACTGGACATAATACTGAACACTGAGGTATACCTTTGTTCACTTTAAGTTAGCTAGATGTAAAACATACTAGCATTACTCCTCTTTGAAGTCTACCAAAAAGCCATTTAGCCACCCAACGAACAATGTTTGGATTAACTTCATGCTTAAGAATTGGGTCTACATTGTCAGAATGAATGATGATAATCCACAGAAGCTTCTTAAGACTAGTGACATGTCCAATGGCTTTACTGCAACTATCTTAATCAAACATTCAGTCAAAGAAGATTATGTCCCTTTTGCTTGGAAACATGGTTTTATACTATTCCTGTACAAAAGAGAATTGTCTGTCCCTTTGATAACTCCCAGCCCATTATATTCAATCATCCAATTTATCTTCAGACCAAACATGGCTCTGATACTTCTGCTATAAACACTGTTGACTCAAACAACAACAAACTCATCAATTGGTAAATATGTAGCAACGTTTCAAGCTCTTGTCAAAGACGTCTGACATGGTGGGTCATTCTAAGCTTCATTATATTGTATCAATTTATGGGTTCACTAGCAGTGTTGTTAAGTGGTTTATCAGCTATCTTACCTAAAGACAACAACTATCCAGATGGACCAACAATTTCTCAGTCTACCTTAGAGGTCCTTGGGACACTGTTCCAGGGACACTTTCTCAGTCTACCTTAGAGGTCCTCAGGGCGCTGTCCCAGGCCCACTTTAATTTCCTATATTTGTTTTTGACATATTCAGCCACTGAGGTGAGTCACTGTTTGCCCAATTTGCACATTTCCTCCATCTTATGGGGCATGTTCTCTACTCTGTCAATTCAAAACTTCAAAACAGCCTTTACAGCTCTGATTTATTATTATAAGTCCTCATCTTAATACAAGTAAAAACATTTTTTCTTTTCTCCAAGGTTCTACCAACCTAGTGATTGTAATATATCACATATTCACCAAAGAAGCACCTTTGATCCTGTCTGTGTCATTCTTTAATAATACCTCTTTTGATACCTCCTCAGCAGATTATGTTACCTATGCAAAGTATCTGGGTTTTGTGATTCAGAACTGACTAAATTGTATAAACATTTTTCAAATCTTTTGAACCAACCAGATTATATTCAGCAAATCTTTTCTCACCCATACCTCTAGACTTTCTAGTGCAAGTGTATACTTGTTTCAATCTTTACTGCACTCTTGGCACCCTCTTACAGGTTGTTCAGGACAATGTCCCCATACTGGAAAGTTTTCTCTCCTACCTCTGTCAACATATTCACAATGAAATCATCCTCCTCAGTGACATCAACATAAACTTATTATCCCTTTACTCACCTAACCCTAGTGAATCTATCAACCTACATGTCTTCAATCAACTAATCTCCACTCCTACCCATGACAATAAAACTCACACTTCCAGTTCCCTTATTGACTGGATACTAGACTCAGACCCACTGAAATATCACAACACTACAACTCTACTTGACTCCCTAAGTGACCACTACCTGGTAAAAGTTCTCCAATCTACTCCCCATATCCCAAGTCTGCACAGATACATTACATGTCACAAGCTAACTAAATTCCAACCTGAATCTCTCACTCCTCTCCTCTTCAAAATCAACTGGTCCTTTTTAAATTATATGTCCCTGGATCAGGCAATACAAACTTTTAACTCCACTTTCCTAAATATCCTAAACTCACTAGCACCCATCTGCACTGTGCATATTAAAGCTAAAACATCCCCTTGGTTAACCAAAGCCACTTGTAACCTAATGAAATCAAGGGACAAAATGTGGAAAATATGGGTAAAATCCAAGCTACCCATCCACCTACAAAAATACAAGGAACTTAGAAACCTGACAAAAAACAAATCAACGAGGACAAAAAAGAATTCTATCAAAAGCCATCAACTGCTCAAAAGTCAACTCCCTCTAAATTTTGGCATGCAGTTAATCAAATTCTCCATCCTGGCAAGCCTTCCTCTTCAAACCCCTGCCCTACAAAAACACCACAAGAAACTGTGACTATCTTCAACTCTCACTTTATTGAATCTCTCAAGAAGATGCTACCCTCCAACTCCCTAAATGCTAACACTCTAACCTGTTCCAGCCCTACTGTCTCCTCAAACTTCAGTAATCCATTCTTTCTCAAACCTGTACCTACCAGCTACATCAAAACTCTACATGGCAAACTAAAACCCTGTTCTCTTTCTGCTGACAACATTCATCCCTACTTCATTCAAATAGCAGCAAACTCTCTAGCTCTTCCTGTATCCATTCTCATAAACCACTCCATCTCTGAATCTATAGTCCCCACTGTCTGGAAGGACTTCTACACTATACCTATACATAAAGGAGGTAACTCCTCAGAAATCACAAACTTTAAACTTATAGCTATCCTTTCACCCCTATATAAAATCCTGGAAAAATACATTCACAAACAGGTCATACAACACTTGATACAAGAAACTATCCTTACCCCCACTCAACACGGCTTTTGCCCAAAACACAGAACCACTACAGCCCTAATATCCATCATTAACATTATCTCTGAAGCAAGAGTCAATAGCAAACTGGTCTCCTGCTTATTCCTAGAGCTCTCAAAAGCTTTTGACACAGTCTCCCACTCTCTCCTTCTAAACAAACTGACTAACCTCAACTTCTCTACTCCTACTATAGAAAAGTTTTCTAGCTATCTCTCAGATAGACAACAATCTGTAAAATGGCTCTCTGCTCCCCCCCCACCTATTAAAACTGGTGTTCCCCAAAGTTCTATATTTGTTCCATTTCTCTTCAATATCTTCACTAACCTACTCTATACATCTCGCCCTCAGTCATCACTTGTCCAATATGCGAATGACTCCACAGTTATCTCTATCGCCGACACCCCCACCGAACTTCTCTCACTTAGTCTTTCTTTAACTCAGTTGAAACTTGGCTATCTAACAACCAGCTTATACTGAATCCTAATAAAACCAAACTCTTACTCTTTCTCCCCAAAAACCTTAACAATCTTAAATCTTCCTTCTCAATACTTTCCCCAAACAACACACCAATCACAGTCGAACCATCCACTAAACTCTTAGGTGTCTTCATCGATGACCAACTACAATTTGATCTACATGTTAACAACAGCATCACTAAAACACAACAGCATCACTAAAACATACCACAAACTGGGGCTCTTATACAGAAATAAAACGTTCCTCAGTAATAAAGCAAGGACATCACTCGTCACATGCTTATCTATTATCAAGTCTTATGTACAGCTCCCAAATCCTAACTATCCTTAACTCTCATTCCTCAATAAGTTAGAATCTACCTATAACAAAATCGTCAGATTTGCAGCAAACTTTACTTATAGATAACATAACTCTATAAACCTTACACTGGCTTGAATTTCCCCATCAGCTTCTTCTGTCACAACTTATGGTTATTCATTTCATTTTATATCAACCCTCTTTCTGTCCCAACCTATCCCCCTCATCTCCTACTACACTCCTTCCAGGAGTCTTTGAAGCTCTGACCAAGACCTACTTCAAACCCATCAACCAAAGAATAATATTGGCTGCAACCTTCACAGCTACAACCCTGTCAAATCATGGAACAAACTACCCTGGGAAATCAGGACTCTCAATAATGCAAAGGAATTCAAATCACCCTTAAAAGACTACCTGAACAGTCCATGGTCCTGCAATTGTACACAACCTCCATAGCTTATTCTCAAGTACTCAACCTTCCTTACCTATTTTCTCCTTCCCATTTCTGCTATCACAGCACACTTGGCTATCTTAAACCTATATACAACTTCTCCCATAATTATAAAATCTCACTTTTCATTTCTCAACCTAAACACACTGCCACTGTCTTATCAACTCATTCAACTATCTCTATACTATAACTCCTTCATCCAGTACTATATTGCATTTCCTCCCCATCTCTGAACCAAAGTCCTATAATTAGTTTGCTATATGTGAACCCAAGTAAATTTGCTTCTGTCTAAACTGTAACTTATCCTGTCTGTACTTAATACTGGTAGTAACTGTAAATTAACTTAAACTAGTCTGTACTCAATTAATGTCTAATTTGAACACTATTATATGTTGTTAACAAAATGTTACCTGGAGCCTTTCTCCAAATTATTGAAGTTTTACCTTTTCAATTACTGTTGTACTTCCTTTTTCTACTATTATGTTATGTAAAGTGGAGATTTTCTCCACGGGCCTCCACTGAAAAAGGGCTATCACCTCAGTCAGACAAATCCAGTCAACAAATGTAAAATAAATAAATAAAATAAAATGTAAAATAAAATCAAAAAGTTCATCAATTAGAGAAGAAATGACACTTGGACAATGTTTAAAATTAAGACTTTTCATTCTTTTAATTATACATCAGAACTTTCTCAGCACAACTTTCTCATCTAAAAAAAATAATAATTAAAATGTGTGACTTCACATAGTATATAATGCAAATTAAGCTGGTGAATGTATAAATTCAAATCAATAATAACGTTGGTAGAATTCACTTTGATGGAAGGATTAAAAGAAAAAAAAACATTTTCAAGGACTGATAAATGTTTGTTTAATGTAAAGTTTGTAAGATTAAAACTTGATGAGTTGACACCATGTTTTCTTGCCTAAATGACAAATTTGCCTGTAATTCAAAGGGAGTAGTATATTTGACTTCATGTGAATCTATTACTAGTTTTTATGGAGATAAGATTATTAGAAAGCTTTCTAAAAGAATTTGCAAGTATTTATTAGCAATTGAAAATAAAGATTTTAACAATGGTTTAGCAAAACATGCACATGTGTGTACATTTTTTTTTTATTTCACTTTGTTTTAAACAAAGTACCTTTACAGCTAATAGGGGTGATATAAACAGTACTTTAATCTAAAGAACCTATATGGCAAGTTTCCTTAGCTTCTAATAAACCATTGGGCTAAAAGATTATATAAACATTAAATGTTTTTGAAGACTCAAAGGACTGGAAATTAGCAAAAATGTTTGTAGGTATAAGTACATACATTTGATATGAATTATACAGAATATTCTTATTTTTTTTAGGTTAAATAAATTATTGTAGCAATGTGAGTTTGTGAAGTGTTCATCACATGACTTAAGCAAAACTTATTTAAATTTTGTGACAGATGGGAAGGTTGTTCTGAGGAAGTTCTGGTGTATACTTAATAGGACAAAAGTGCATAACTTTAAACATTTTCCAAGTATCATCTCTTCTCTGATTGGTGAATTTTTTTTTCATTTTATTAATTTTAATTGTTACATTCACCAGTTAAAGCTCTCATTTTTTTTTTTTGGTGGTTATTTATATTCCCTCAGCTTAAAACTCAAGGAAGTATATGATTTATTTATTGATTTATTTAGTTGTATTTGAGTACCAGAAGTTCTGACTCGGTCATGCAAGACTACTTTTCAATGGAGGCCCGGGGAAAAAAAGCTCCAAAAATTTATTGAGGAAGAGAAAAACATGCAAAGAAATTACAGCAGACCCTTTGTATGTACAAACAATACTTGAAAAATAATAATTACAGATTCAACATAGACTAATAACCCATACTGCCCACCCTGTGCAGACCCTTTGCAAGTACAAACATTATTTGAAAAATAGCCCAGATTCAACATAAACTAATAACCATATTGCCCACCCTAGTTCTGCTGACAGTAGTGAAACCATCAATGTGTCTCCCTAAGGTAACTTTACTGGCTTGAACTTAATCATTTCGACTTATTTCAGCTAAAATTTCCCTACAGCATTCTCTGTTGTTCTGACTCTCCTTCCATAGCCATTATTCTGATATGGTGAACCACTACTAGAGAACTCAGAACATTAGAAGGTAGACTTGCTACTTTGTCTTTAGCAATAAATACATTTGCTTAATCTTTAAGGTGAAATCTATGAAATCATCTTCCACCTAGCTTCAAGCATAAAATTGAAATTAAAACAATTCACAATGATTCAAATGTTTTTTCCAACTCAGATAGCTACAGCTGTGATATGCTTAATAATTTTATGTTTTTAACTGGTTTGTCTCATCTTCTACTTTTGCTTCTTTTAGTCATATCTTGTGACTAGTCATAGGTGACACTGTAGTCAGGCATACTGATGTCCCACTCACCAGGCTAAACAAGGAGAAGGTTACTGTCAGCTGCCAGTCAGGTGCCAAGATCTGCCACATAACCCATGCACTCAGGTCACTCCACAACAAGTACAAATATGACTTTGTCATTGTCCATGTTGGTGTGAATGACCTGAGACATACCTCCCTGGACAATACGAAAAGAGACATGGAAGAGCTCTCTGATCTTGTAGCCCAGGCAGGTATGACCCTAGCCCTGAGTAGCATCCTGCCATTGCCCAGAATGATACAGCAATACAAGGACAAAATGATTGACTTCAACAGTTGGCTAAGCTTCTGGTGTCATTCTAAGGGGATCCAGTATCTGTCTGCCTGGGATGACATGGTCGACAGACCACAATGCTTTGCCAGAGATGGCCTGCACCTTTCACCCCTGGGTTCCGGAGACTGGCTAAGGTTCTGCTGCCCCTATAGTGCCTATTTTAGGCAAAGTTCAAATGACAAATTCACCATTGTAACAGGAACAAGCAAGCAAAAACTGAGGGTAATGCTACTCAATGCTAGAAGTCTAAATCTCAAAATGCACTACCTCGAGGCACTCCTTAAAATGGATAACATTGATATCTGTGCAGTGACTGAGACCTGGTTCAAGGCTCCAGAGAGCACCCCTGCATTACCAGGCTATAACTCATACCACACTTTTCAGTGACCTAACCTGGACCAGAACACCAAAAGTGGAGCTGTGTCCATATTCATTAAGGATATCCACACCTCCAGGCTAGTTGCTCAGCATAATGCATCCAAGGTTATCCAAGTGCAACTAACTCTGGGCTAAACTGCAATCAAAATTGCAGCTTGCTACAGATCCCCCACCAAGACCCAGGATTCCCACTCCTCTTTTCTTGATATACTGGAAAATATTATGGTTCAACCAAACACCCTAATAATGTGCGATTTCAACTACCCCACCATTAACTGGGAAAACTACTCATGTACCAACTCCTTTGCTCAACGCTTTCTGGAATTCATAAATTTCAATGCCCTGGATCAACTTAACCACACCCCCACCAGGGGCAGCAATATCCTAGACCTAGTCATTACCAACATGAGTGACCGGTGTTTCACACCTGAAGTTAACTCCTCGTTGGTCAGGTCCAACCATAAGCTAATCACCCTAGATATCCACATCCCACCCCCAACCCCCTATAAAGGAAATTATGGTAAACAATTTCTCCAAAACCAACTTCATGCTTCTTAAGACAGAAGTGGTGAACTTCATGACACCCACGAAGATGGACAATACAGTTACGACTGCTGAATCCTACACAGATCCACTATTTAAGCACTTACACAAGTGCATGGATCGTGCTATCCCAAACAGAACCAAGACACTATCCTCCAAAAAAAGGAAGTCAATCTGGTGGTCCCCTGCCATAAACAAACTCTACAACAGAAGGAAGAAACTGTTGCAAAAGAGAGTAAAATCCCATGAGTGAAGGAGTTCCCTGGTCAGCCTCAGTAAGAAGCTGAGATCCCTTATAAGATCCTCCAAAGCTAGCTATAAAAACAACATCACCACTGATTCTAGGGATAACCACAAAGCATTATATAGCTATGTCAAGAATCTTAATGGCAACACCCAGATTTGCTCTGAGTTACAGCACAACGGCATGAAAATTACAGAACCAACTGATATTGCCAACGTCCTGGCAGATAGGTTCAGTGCTAACTTTACCCCCCTTCTCACCCCCTAAAGTGCCCATATCTATCCAGGAAGAATGCAGAGTCCCTGTAATCACAACTACACAGGTAAAAGCTGCACTCTCTAAAGCCAAAAACACAGCATCTATGGGACAGGACAACATCCCAGGTTGCGTTTTACATGAACTTCAGAACAAACTAGCCACCCACCTAAGCACCATGTTCAATCATAGTCTCACATCAGGCTTTGTGCCTACTGAATTGCACACAGCAACAGTTATCCCTCTCCACAAAGGGGGAGCCACCACTGATCCTGGGAACTATCACCCTATTAGCCTGATGAGCCTGGTCTGTAAAGCCATGGAATGTATCATCATGGAACTCATAATCAAAGACATTGGTAACCTCCAAACTCTGTACCTCATGTAGTTTGGGTTTGTGAAAGGCAAATCATGCCTCCTGAACCTGATCAACCTCTTTGAGGTAGTCACCAAAGCTGTAGACAAGGGTAAGGTGGTTCACAGATCCTATCTTGACTTTGCCAAGGCTTTTGACACCATTCCCCATTCTGGAATTATAGCTAAACTCACTAAACTAGGTATAAATCCCTATGTCACAACTTGGGTTGCCAATTGGCTCACTGACAGAACCCACACTGTAAAAGTTGCAGACGCCAAGTTTAACTTCAAACCAGTGACAAGTGGAGTACAACAGGGTTCAGTCCTGGGACCTCTCCTGTTTGGTATCTACTTCTCTGAAATACAGGCTAACACAGAAGTCCTTTGGCTAATGAAGTTCACAGATGACTGCAAACTAGGAGCCATAGTTGAGTCCATAAATTATGTGGGCATCCTACAGAAGGGTCTCACTGAGACAGATGCCTGGTGTCAGAGCCATGGCCTCAAGCTCAATGCCAAAAAGTGCATTGTCATCCCCTTGGGTAAAAAGTCTGTACCCATGAACTACCACATAGATGGCAGTCTATTTAACACCAAATGTGTGATAAGACACCTAGGGACCCAGGCGGACAGTAGTCTTACCTTTGATAATCACATCACCACAGTAGTCAGGAAATCCTTCTACACGGCACACCTAATCACAAAAGGGTTCTCATCTAGGAAAAAAGAGGTAATTGTTCCCCTCCACTCGACACTCATTAGAGCCATTCTAGAGTACAATGCCCCTTTTGAATGTACCTCACAAGACATCTGCAGTAGCTGGAAAGGTCACAGAAGTACCTCACAAAGAGGATTACTGGCCTCAAACAGATGCCCTGCACTGACCATCTCAAAAAACTCCAGCTTTACTCTGTAGCATATCGCCTACTCTGAGGTGATCTCTGCCTAACATATAAAGCTATGTCAAACCCAGAGCTGTTGGACATGCTACACTGAAAAGAAATCCCTATCCCTCAGATCTACACACTCTAGGGACCTAAACTTTGTCACCACAATAAACAGAACATGCTGGAGGGATAGATTCCTGTCCCAGAGACTTCCCATACTCTGGAACAAGCTACCCATCTATGTCAAGCAAAGTTCCTCATTAGCACTCTTCAAGAAAAATCTTGATAAGTGGATGGGAAATAGGAACTACACCCCGGGGATCACTTCTGTGGGTCTGCTCGACAGGGGCATGGGAAAATAACTTTCTTGGGTAGTGTAAGCCAGGGAATCTTGTTGGCTAGGCTTACTTCGGCCCTTGGGCTGATAGCCTAGTACCTACCTATGAACCTATGATGTATATGTTCTTTTTTTGAAAATCTTAAAGGATTTTTCACTTTCTGTACTGTATGCTATATGTGCATCTCCACTACTGTGTAACTTTAATTCTGACTACAACTGTGATACTTTCAAGCCTCTACTTGTATGGTACTTTATTTATATGTCATGTTCTTGGCCTTGTATCCTGCCCATAAATAATCTAGATTTTTACAATTCTGTAATCAATTCATGGTCATAACTGTTGCAAACATTCATAATTTTTTTATGATTAAGTCTCAATTTTGTTTAGTTCATCTCTATAAATATTATCCTTTGTCAATATTATTCCAGAGAATATACATATATCATTGTTTAGAATCTGTCTTTTCCTGATTAATCTATTTTTCTCTAACTGCATATACATTTTCATGTTCTTCATTTTCTTCTACTTTTCATTTTTTATGTATTTTTCTATTTTATTTTTAAAAATGTAATGAACATTTCAGATAAAGTGATCACATCATATGTTAGGTACAGCACTTAAAAAGGTAACAAAAATACCAAAATCTAATCCTGAGTTGTTAACAGTTATATTCTACCATGTCAACACTGGCTTAATGAAGAACATTAAAATTAACTAAATATTCTATGAAATATGTACACTTTTGACAACATATGCCTTCCTTTTTAGATAACTGTTGAAACACGATACTTAATGTAACTCATATACTTTAGTAACTTAGTTTTTGTACAGATATTACACAGAATGGTCTTTATAGCTATCTAATAATGCCAATTTAGTCCAGAATTTATAACTGCCTGAAATTTCATTTGTTCTCATTCAAATGGTGTTGTTTTCATTTCCATTAATTAAAGATCGTGTCTATGAACATAGCCAGTTCTGTTCTCAACACAGATGCCAAGAAGAAAGGGGGTGGTACAGGTTCTTCCAGTTGTTGGTTGTCATCTTTCTGGATACTGTTAAAAGAAACCAAGGAAGGAATAATTGACTTTTAAAGCACATACAGGAACTCAACATTAAATAAAATAGATGTTTAGAAATGTATCTGTCTATAATAACGTGGCAAAGAACTGGAATTTAGTCTACAAATTCTAATAACTCCTCACAGTCATAAAGCACATATATGGATCACCAAGATTATGCTCTGATATCAAGAAAAGATCTTTGTAATGTGTAGAGCTTTATCTTTTCCATGTATTACCAGTTATGGAAAATTACAGGAGCACAAAGTGTTTTACCTACTTTCAAAGCTGTTGAAAACCAGTAAAATACTTTAGGAAAAGCGACAGTAGGCAGAAGTGAAGTGCCCCTCTGAAGAATAATGAGGTTCACAAGTTGTTATGCACTTCATTCTGGCATACTTTTTGTTTTTTATGAGAATAGTTCTAACAACTTATAAGCTATTTTACGTTATGCCTCTGTTCTTTGCTGGCTAGCAATGTCCCAAGCTTGAGATCTGTACTTAGAGATGCTTATCAAACTTTTGTTAAGTGCATCTTAGTGTTTCTATGATCAGGTCTCACACTAGGTAAGTAACATGTTTATCTTTTTATTGATATAAGAGTGCAATCTTAGTGATCCATGTACTACATATGCTTTATGACTGTGAGGGGTTATTAGAATTTGTAGACTAAAGATCATGTCTATGAACACAGCCAGTTCTGTTCTCAACACAGATGCCAAGAATCACCTCTTATGCTTTGCTGTCAAGCAGAATTCCTTGGTATGCATGTCTTGAACACATAATATGCTGGTTATTAACATAAACCTGATCATAATCTTTTATGCTGCCAATCTGCTTAAATCATATATTACATCTTCATGAATTTATTTTTTATCATTTTATTACATCTCCAGCAACTAACTTTTTATTATTTCCTTAATAAACTTTTTATTATTTCCTTGATGATTTTGGGTATAAAGGCTTTGTGTAAGAATTTCAAAGTACAAAATCTTCAAAATAAGAATAGCATTGTTTGGCTAAGTGAACCCAGTATTAAGGTTTTGTCTGCTTTAGAGATGTCAGAATAATGCATTTGGGCCACACAGTTCCAGTAAGATTCTGGAATGGTAGTTTTATTGTTAAAATATGGAATTCCAATAAAGCTCATTTGAAAGTTTCTTTTTTTTGTTAATACCAATGTCACATTTTAAGTGAGGTGGGCAATTATTAAACAGACTTCTGTTATATTTTGCATTTTGAAGATGAACACTAACAGTTTGCATTAATAACCAGACTGCATCATAATTTTTTCAACACTACAGCAGTCTATAAATTGAGATGTAAACTAAATTAGAGAAATAACACATACCCTTTTTTATAAAATGGGGTATTTACATATAAACAAATTAATAATATAAGTTGAAAATGTGTGTGAGGGAATAGCAGGATATAAGTAATTACGCATTATCCACAGAATATTGTTACATGTAAAAGGTGAGGATTAGTTTAAGATTTTAAATATTTCCTTTTTGCAATACTTTCATTAATTAGCCAAATAAGATGTAAATAGTCAATAATTATAGTTTCAAAAACATAGGTCTTACATAACATTTAGTATCAATGAGACTATTATACCAATTATTCATATGATGATCCAGGGCTAACCCAGGCCCATTATGTTACCAAATAAAAATATATAAATATCATATTTATTTAGTTAATATTTTATTTGACATCACAGAGGTGGTTTGAATAACACAGAGCACATTGTCTTCAAAAGTAAATAAAGAAATCCAATTTTGGATTATTAACTTGACATTTTTAGTGATAAAGACATTGCTGACTTGTATATTATTAAATAAAGTTATACCTGTACATTTTAATTATTTACATTTTCAGTTGCATTATTTGCTAGTTAATGTGAACACTAATTATTATCGTGTTTGTTTTATTGTGGTTAAACATAAGATAGTATATTTTTGAAGTTTTACAATGAAGTATCCAAGTGTACTTCAGATAAATCACTACCAGCATCAATAAGACATCATCAGCAAATCATAAGATTGTTGAATGAAAGACATACCTTCCTTTAAATTTGCTAAAGGTTCCATCTTTGTGACAAATAATAGAGAAGTAAGAAGACTACCCTGCCAAGTTCCTTTGTTGTATTAATTGAGATACGTAAGCAACTATTTTATATCAGATAAAGATTGCTATATAACAGATTTAACAGTGATCATAGGTTCATAGGTGTTTATTAGGCTGATGACCATAAGGACATTTTTAAGCCTAGCTATGCATACCAAATCTTTGACAAGTGCTGGTACCCTTGATAAGTGTAAACAGGGGCTCGGGAGGTGAAACAGTTACAAGCAAGGGCCTGGGAGATGAAATATTTACAGTCTACCTGTGTCCATTAGAGACACGTGTTAAATCATGGATGAAATGCCTGTTTCCCTTCCAATTGTCCAAGTTATACTTGAATTGGGTTAAAGAGGAGTTTTGCTACACATGGACAGGGAACCTTTTCCAGAGAAGGAGTAGTCTCTAGGATAAATACCTGTCTCTCCAGCAGGTCCTAATTCTATAACAGACAAGGTTTAAGTCTTCATAACAGTACTTCTTTTGCTGTTTGTTTTGCAGATATGCAAGAGGTCCATCAAATTGGGGTTTGGCAGTGCCTTGTATGCCAGGAATAGATATCCCCTTAAAAGTTTGTAGGAGACAGAATACAGGGATAGGGCCATGATGTTGTCTGCATAGAACATGTTACTTATGCCCCTTATTCTTTTAATAAGGAACTTCTGTGGGTGTTCCAGTTGTTGGATATACCTGGTTAATTACATACCAAAGGGGCACTGTACTCAGTGATAGGTCTGATGATTGCCAAATACAGTGAAACAATGACTTCCTTGGACTTAGATGCCATATCTTTGTTTATAAGTTGCACAACATAGAATGATTTCCTCACTACTGTAGACACGTGATAGCAAAGCCTAGATTATTGTCTATGTGTAAGTCCCTGACCACTGGGTCAACTCTTAGAGGTGTGCTGTCAATATGATAGTTACTATGGGTGGATGACTTCTGAAAGGATACTATTATGCATTTATTGGCATTTAGTTTTAGTCCATGGCTCTGACTTGAGTTTTTTGTCTGTGTCAACCCTTCCTGGAGAACATTTATGTCAGTGAGCAATTCAATGACAGCTCCTAATTTGCAATCATCTGAAAATTTGGTCAGCCAGAGGCCATTGACATTGGCCTTGACTTCAGTAAAGTAAATGCCAGAAAGGAGCGGACCCAGCTTGTGACTGTCCACTTTGTAGAGGTGGACTCCCCGACTCTGACTTCCTGGCTCCTGTCTGGGAGCCAGCTGGCTATGCACCTGGTAACATAAGGGTTTGTACAACAATGCCCAAGTTGGGTATTGTGTCAAATGATTTGTCCAGTCAAAGTAAGCAGTGTAACCATTTTGTCCTCATCCATTGCTTTGATGACCTTCTTAAAGAGGTCTGACAGGTTGAGTAGGCATGATTTGCCCTTGGTTAAACCAAACTGGGTGGGGTCTAGTTTCTGGAGGTTTCCTATGTTATTACTGATCATTTCTATGATAATTCTTGGTATGGATTTGCATATGAAACTAGTGAGACTTATGGGTCTTTAGTTTCCAGGTCTGTAGATGGCCCACCTTTATGGAGAGGGGGTGACTGTTGCTGTTCTCCATTCATGAGACATGAAGCCTGTTTGGAGGGTACAGTTAAATAACAATTCCAAGGGGCCTATAAGATCATGTTTCATGCTATTTAGAAGGTATTCTGGGATATTGTCTGGGCCCATTAATGCAGTGTTTTTGGCTGTAGAGAGATCATTAAGGACCTGTTCCTTAGTAATAGTAGTGAGTTATGTTTGATGGTATTTCCTGAAGGAAGGTTGTGGTAGAGAGTGGAGTAAAGTTAGATATGAATTAGAAAACCAGTAGGTTTGCGAAATCTTCTCATTCAGTATATGTCATTCAGTACATGTGTCTCTATCTACAATGAGTTCTGCACACAATTGTGTATTGCCTTTAATGTTGCAGATATAGCTAAAGAAGACCTTGTGACACTTTCATTCTCTGTCACGTCTAACAATGGTACCACTATCTCCCCAGATCAATACACCAAACTTCTAGTGGGTTATCATAGACAATAATCTCAAATTTGACCTATAGGTCAACAAAACCATACAGACCATCAATAAGAAGCTTGGATCACTGTATAGAAACAAGACATTTTTAACCCCACTGGCTAAGACTGCAATCACCCAGTTACACCTACTCTCTACTCTTTTATATGCCTCGCCTGTACTCTCAAACCTCAACAAATCCGAACTAGGTCAGTTGTCCCATAGCTGCAACCATATTGCCAGATTCACCACTGGCTCCACCTATAGAACCCACCACTGCCAAACCTGAAACAACTAGAGTGGCTAGAACTGCCCAGCTTAATTCAATTCAATCAGCTCTTAATAGCGCACCAAATTCTGTACCACCCTGAGGATATCCCCTCACTTTATAATAAGCCATATAGCAACCTGAGATCCCTATGGTCAGCCAAGAAACTACTGGTCCAAACCCACAAAACTAATAACTCTGCTGGTGAATCCCTGTTTGTCAACTTTGTTGGCAATACCTGGAAATCGGTGCCAAACTATATAACCCTACAGTCCTCCAAAAGTCTCTTAAAAAAAAACCTCAAACAGTATCTCAAAGTGAACTGACTTTGCTCGTGTACCAACCCTGATTAAGTTATAAACTGAAAGCATAATCTGTAAATATCATAACATGCAACTATGCCACCAAGCTCTATCTTCAATCTGACCTCTCTTGCTTTTAATTGTGTCTGTCCATGAGAATTGTGAGTCCCTACTAGGGAACACTACTAAGCCACTGTATATAATCACTTTGTTTTATATTTTCTAATGTTATCCAACTTCTTGTGTAATCTATGTAAGTTTGTCTGTTTGGAGCTTTTCTCCCTGGGCCTCTGCTGAAAATTGACATGTATCCAGTCGGACTATCCCAGTGAACAAATGTAAAATAAATAAATAATAAAAGTGTGGTTTTCCTTGGCCTGGGAAGCTAAATGTACCTCATATTTGGCTTTGATAGACTTTATTTGTCCTTTGATTTGTTTGTTTAGTTTAATGAGAGTGCTTTTATTTCATAAAATAATTTTGGAAAATCTTATGGATCTACTACTTTGAATCGATATTGTCAATTTAAAGGGTGAATTGTTTTTTCTGTGCTTAAAATAATAATTCCAGATTCCTGTTTATTAGCATTAGCATAATAAATTCATTCAGATAGTCTTATTATTGTTTTGTATTTGTGTTTTGATTATAAACCATGTTTGGTCTTCATCTGTTTGTAATGGCAATTTTATTCTAACAGCTAGGACTCATGAGTAATTTGCAATCAATATTTAACAATGAAATTTGACTATACGAAAAGCACAAAATGGCATTGAATCTGCTTTTAGGATCGGAGTTGCAAAGGTACATTTCCATGAAGGTGGAATAATGCTTTTCACTTGCACAGTAATAACAACTTTCTTTACTAGTTCAATAACATTTTGAGGACAAAATTCAAATGTGCCTGGGATTATCAATGTATTCAATGAGCTTTATAACTTTTTAATTTCTTAGCATGTTTTATTATTTCTGATTTGGTTGCAGACTTTGTACGGAATTCAATATTATCCACAAATCATTTAATTTTTGTATTACTAGTTAAAAAGGTTTGCAACACTGCCTTCTCCAATCTCATCTTTTGTGTTTCTTAACATGCTCATAAATCTGTTCTTCTTGATTATTATTAGTATGTTCAGAATAATTATTAAACGATGATAATACGCCTGCAGCAACTGATCCCGTTCTTTCAGTAGTTGGCTTCTGGAAGCCTCCTGCCTGATTTGGCCTTGCTGTAATTTATATCACAGTTTAATCTATGTAATCTTCTTAGAGTAAAGGAAAAAGATTGTAATTTCACTGTGCAGACATTATTCCAATATTCAATAGTAGCAAATAATCAACTGATGTCATTATAAGAATCAATAATTATTGATAAAGCAAAATTCGTTTTGAACAATTATGAACAATAATGAACAATTTAACATATTCTTCACTGAAAGTGTTTTAGCACTGATTTAGAATAGCAAGTCTCCCATAATGCCAACACCCAACAATCCAAGCAATATTGTAGATGCATTCTCATTTCAGACAGTCCCAAAACAAACTATTGCTAAACTATTAAAGAAGATGAAACTAACTTCACTGGCAGCAGATACCTTGCCAGCAGAATATCTAAAATTAACAGCAAATGTTATTGTTTTCCCTGTGTTAATACTTATATACCACTCTATAACAGAACAGTATGCCCCAGCTATTTGGAAAATTGCATATATTACACCATTACACAAAGGAGGCAGTTCCACATAACTAACAAACTACCATCTCATTGGTATACTTTTACCACTTTCTAAAATTATAGAAAGATGTATTCACTTTCAACTTCTTAAACACCTTCTAAACAATAGTCTCCTTTCATCGTCACAGCATGGATTCCAACCACATAATAGCACTACTACAGTTCTTCTAAGTTTCACTAATACTATAAATAAATTCAGAGACAATGGCAAAATAGTGTCTTCAATCTTTTTAGCATGTCTAAAGCATTCAATACCGTTTCCCAGCCTAAGTTAAAATCTTAATATCAACCCTGATGCTGTTAACTGGTTTCAAAGTTATATATCTAGCTGCCAGCAAGCTGTGAAATGGAAGCAAGATCTATCCCCACTCCTTCCTCTTACACTTGGAGTCCCTCAGGGTTCAACCTAACACAACAAAGGTTCAAAAAAAAATGAAAAGCGATATAGAAAAAAAAATTTTAACAGACGCTGCAAGAATCCTAGCCAAGATCAACCCATGTTTCCAAGGGTATCTGGCTCAAGCAGACACTAAAATCAGTGCCTTGTTCAAGAGTGACACAGGTGGAACCCCTAGGGTGAATTTCTGGTTACCGACCCAATTGTCCAAATTATGCTTAAATAGGGCTAATGAAGCGCTTTGTTTAACATGTATAGGAAGCTTGTTCCAAAAGTCCGGCAATCTTTGTGAGTCAAATCTGTCTCTCCAGCAAGTTCCGTTGATGTCACATACCAGGTTAAGGTCCTTTGAGTGAGTGACCCATGTGCCATTTCCCTTGCAAATGTGCAGCATTTCCATTACTGATATGCATTTCTATTAAATGAGGAGAATTAGTTATCCTTTATAACTACCTGATATACATGTCCTTCCTTCTCTCTTTTACGTTTCGGATATACTCATATTTATTTTCTTTCATTTGATAATTCTCTTAGCTTTTCCCTTCTGTTTCCCCTTTTGATTTAATCTGTGCTAGTGTTTTACAGTCATTTATTCTTTCAAGGATATAATACATTGTTACAAATTTAGAATGATAAACATATCATGTGGGGTATATGTCCTTTAGTGAATGCAGAAGGATGCATAGAGGTGCAGTTTTGGGCAGTCTGGGAGGAAGATCCCCCAACTGCTTTGAATGAAGGAAGTCACACCTCCTTAAAGCATATTCGGAGAGAGAGAGAGAGAGAATGAGACAGAGATACGAACCTGTTAAACACAGAGATATGTAAACAGCCAAAGTTGTTACAGAGAGAAGTTAATCCCTTAACCGGGTGACTGGAGATTCTGGACAAGCTCATTATAGATGGCCTTTATAAAATCAGAGCTCTGGAAGACTGAGGCAACTTGTTTGGGATTACTGCATCATGAACATTTCTGACAGACTTAAACTGAACAGTGAGGTTTTTTAATCCCTTGAATTGTGAATTATGTCTCTGAACTGGCATGTGAGCATCCTGTATAATATATTTTGCTTATCTGGAAAAACTTTTGCAGTGGTATGATAACACTATACTGCACAACATCACTAGAAATAAAGAGACTGTAGCTGCACCTTAAGCCATCATAGTGTTTACTAGTATTAAACGTGACATAACTGTTGCCTGACATATACCATTATCTTATATGCACAGATGAGATACAGATGTCATGAAGTCTATGTGTAACTGATATGCACCTCTCCTTTCTTGTTCAAATCCATATCTTTTTAATTGTTCTCATCTTCTCCTTTCTTCTCCATTTTTCTTTTTCCTTTACTTTCATCATGTGTGTTTAATTTCTATAGCTATTGTTATATTTCACCTTTCTTATTTAATATAAAGGTCATTATCAAGTTGTAGCCATGACACGTATGTGTCTAAAAAGCTCTACTCAAATGAACTTCATATATACACTACCTTCTCACACGTGTGATGCACAGAGGCTCCAACCAGTGATTATGCCCAGCACATAAGTCTGGCAGTTAGCACAACGGGCTAAGGCACTAAGCTGTTAATGGGCTGCATCCAGTGGTACTGAATCTGATTCCCTCAGCCTTCATTTGCCTGCCGTGCAACCTTGAGCAGGTCTCTTAACCAGGAGGTGCTCTGGAGAAATTGGGATTTGGGCTAGGCTCCTTAATGGTCTCATGCACTGCATGCCCAGAAACTACCTATGAAATGCATGTGAAACACAATACAGGTATGAAATGTGTGTGTGGGCATTGAAGGTTGGCCACCTCATTGAACACTCATCCATTCCTCACATATTCACCTGTAGTCCTCTCCACATATGTACCCACACAGTACCTAAGAGGAAGGTACAGCACAGATTGACAATGGCATAAGTAGTCATGAGATGGGTTACACACCCCAAATTTCTTCTATGCAGAAGAACCATATATCTATTAGATGGGCTGTAAGTGATTATATGGCCCTTTAAGACTACATAGGTAGGGCTTCAGTACTAAAGGGCATACTTACAAAAAGTACGTCAGTTCTTGTGAGTGAAACTCACTAATGTCTCACAGGTTTGTAGGTTAGTACTAGGCAATCAGTCTTCAGACGTAATAAATCAAAACCAAGAAAATCTGAAGGTATTACTGCTCAGTGCTAGGGGTCTAAACAAAAACCTCCACTCCCTAGAAGCTCTCTTCATCCTAGAGAATGCAGATGTCTGTGTGGTCACTGAGACATGGTTTAAAGCCACAGAGAGCACACCAACAGTTCAGGGTTATAATGCCTTCCACACATTTAGACCAGCTACTTCACAGGCAGGGACTAAAGGTGGAGGCGTCTCTATTTACATCCAAAATAAATATACTTCAAGACTGGTCAAACAGACAATGCACTTGAGCTGCTCTATGTTCAAATCACCATAGTCAAAATCCAATACCACTTCCTTGCAAGCTATAGGCTATAGGCCACCCTCTATGACCCAGGAAACCCATACCATGTATTTAAACTTATTAGAAACACTAACTATCCAATCCAATACTATATTCATGGCTGATATTAATTACCCCACTATTAACTGGGAATCCTTTACAAGACCAAACATACAGGCATAGAGATTCCTGGATTTTGTAAACACAAACTGTCTGGACCAGATAGTCATTGCACTAACCAAGAGTGCAACCATACTGAATCTGGTCCTCAGTAATGTGGGAGAGTGCTGTACATCCCCTAGTGTAATGTCTTCCCTGGTAAGGTCAGACCACAGAATGGTCTCCTTCGAAGTAAAAATAAAACCTGGACCCCAGCTAATCCTGGAATATTCAAGATCTACTATAAGGCTAACCTCCTGCTATTAAGTAATAACCTACTAAAATTTCAAGCCCCAATAAACCCTGAGAACACTGCTGTCTATGCAGAACTGTTCACAGAAACCCTGTACAGCAACAGTACCCACCAGTAAGAAGTACAGAACTAACTCAAAAAGCAAGCCACCCTGGTGGAATCCCAAAATCAATAGGCTATATAACACAAGGAAGAAAATCATGGCTAAAATTAGGAGGTGCAGCACCCAGCAGGATAAAAGCATTCCCATCAAAATAAACAAACAACTCAGAGGACAAATAAAGTCTACCAAAGGCAAATTTGAGGGTACATTTTGCCTCCCAGGCCAAGGACAACCACCAAGCATTCTTCAGCTATGTCCACAACCTCAAAGGCAATACATAATTGTGCGCAGAGCTCGTTGTAAATGGACCCACCTATAATGGGCCAGAAGCTATAGCAAACCTCCTGGCTGATAAATTCAGCTCCATCTTTACCCCTCTCTCCCCTTCAACCTTCCTTCAGGAAACACCATCAAATATAACTCCCCCTACTAGGGAACAGGTCCTTACTGCTCTCTCAAAGACCAAGAACACTGCATCAATGGGCCCAGACAATATTCCAGGATGCCTTCCAAATAGCATGAAACATGACCTATCAGGGCCTCTGGAATTACTGTTTAACTGTAGACTCCTAAGAGACTTCATATCTCATGAATGGAGAAAAGCAACAGTCATCCATCTGCACAAAGGTGGGCCATCTACAGAATCTGGAAACTAGAGACCCATGAGTCTCATTAGTCTTATATGTAAAGCTATGGAAAGAATTATCATAGAAATGATCAACAGAGGTAGAGTAAACCTCCAGACAGTGGACTCAATCCAGTTTGGTTTCATCAAAGGCAGATTTGAGAAGATAACCAAAACAATGGATGAAGGAAAAATGGGTCGCACTGCCTACCTTGTCCTGGCCAAGGCATTTGATACAATACCCACTTGGGCATTGTTGACAAACTCAAGATGTTAGGTACAAACTCGTATGTCACCCAGTGGATAGCCAACTGGGTCACACACAGGACCAAGGAAGCTAGAATTGAGGAGTCCACCTCTGTAAAGAGACCAGTCACAAGTGGAGTCCCTCGGGGATCAGTCTTGGACCTCTATTTTTTGGCATTTACTTCTCTGAAGTCAGGGCTAATGTCAGTGATCTCTGGCTGACTAAATTTGCAGATCATTGCAAATGAGGAGCTGTCATTGAATTCCACACTGACACAAATGTTCTCCAAGATGGGCTGACACAGACAAACAACTGATGTCAGAGCCATATACTAAAACTAAATTCCAAGAAATGCATACTAGTATCCTTTTGGAAATCATCCATCCCAGGTAACTATCATATTGACAGCGCACCCTTTAGAGTTGGCTCAGTAGTCAGGGACTTAGGGATACACATAGATAGTAATCTAGCCTTAGACCATCACATATTTACAGTAGTGAGGAAATCATTCTATGTTGAGCAACTTAGAAATAAAGGTATGGCATCTAAGTCCAAGGAAGTAATTGTTCCACTGTATTCGGCATTCATCAGACCTATTTAGTACAATTCCCCCTTTGGTAGGTACGTCACCAGCATATCCAACAACTGGAACATCCACAGAGGGTCCTCACTAAAAGAATACAGGGCATAAGTAAAATGTCCTATGCAGACCGCCTCAAGGCCCTATCCCTGTATTCTGTCTCCTATAGGCTTTTGAGGGAAGATCTATGCCTGGCATACAGGGCATTGCCAAACCCCACTCTGATGGACCTCCTGCATATATGCAAAACAAACAGCACCAGAATTACCCATTCTAAAGGCTTAAACCTTGCTTGTGATATAAATAGGATGTGCTGGAGAGACAGATATGTATCCCAGAGACTACCCCATCTATGAATCATGCTCCCCATCCATGTGAAGCAGAGTTCTTCCTTAACCCAATTCAAGCTCAACTTGGATAATTGGATGGGGAACAGGAAATTCATCCCTGGTTTGGCGCTTATGTCTGTAACTGACACAGGCAGCCTGCAAATGGTTCCTCTCCCAGGCCCCTGCTTGTAATTGTTTCATCTCCCAAATACCTGCTTACACTTGTCAAGGGTATCAGAACTTGTTAGAGATTTGGGATGCATGGCTAGGCTTAAAAAGGCCCTTGTGGTTGTTAGCCTAGTAATCACCTATGAACCTATGAAGTACTATAAGCCCAGTCAAAAACCTGTATTCCAAAGTTCCTTCCAGCCCCAAAGAGGGCAATATAAGGTAGACTAGGCATGGCATGATGTTACCCATTCAGTTATATAGATTTGCCTAGAAGGAGGCAAGGATGCTTTTCTGATTGACATGTAGCAGAAGTTTGTTCCAGAGATGGAGAATGGTGGGAATATGAATCTATCATGCGATGTGTCTTATTTATCTGTTGAAGGTTTAGTTTCTTTGACTTTGTACTTGAAGTATACTTTGTTCTGCAAAGGAATAGAACATCAAAGATGGTGGGATCTTTCATGGCTTGAAAGGTTAGATGCAGATCTCCATAAAAGAGATTATGAGAGTGCAAGTACAGAGGGAGGCCTGTTAGTCTATCCTGCTAACTAAGATTTTTGAGGCCACTAATCTTTGTAATTGAGAATTTCTGGTGCCTCTCCATTTCAGAGAAATGTTTAGACAAATTCATGGCAAAAGTTGAATCATATTCAGTAATGGGCCCAATGAGGTAAGGTAAAGGGGTGTTAAAACTTCTTTGGAACTGGAGGAGATGCATTTAGAAATTAGATGAGCCATTTAAAAGGCTTTCCAATCAACCACTGAAAATTTGTACTAGCATATTAGTAGCTCTGAGGATGAGGAAGATATACATGTTGAATACCACCAAGGACTGTTGGGGCTGTGTTTCTAGTGATGTCATCATAGAAGGGCAAACTGTGATTGGAAATCGATTGGTATCTGTATTTTACAGATTCAGATGGGGTGATCTCTCATATTAACCTGATAGGTGGACTGGTCCAAGGACCCTTTTCAGCCATGACCCAAGCCAAATGGCAAAACAATACACAGGCATAAATACACTCAAATATGAAACATATATTGGCATAATGCAATTAATAGCATACAAAAGCAATAACATGTACAGGCAGAGTTAGCAAACAATTTAGATAATGTAATGTAATTTCTAACAAGCATTCAGTAATGTTTCAAGGCTGTTAAACAGTAGGTAGCCTGTAAGCTTACACATTGATCAAGTTTCTGTGTTACAAATATAATATCCTAGAGATGTCATCAATATTTACTCGAAGACTGTTAGATATTTGCTTATCAGTATCAACAAATTTTCACTTATACAGATTTATCACATGACTTTTTAGTTACTTTTGAAAATGGATAAGATTAGTGGTCTATTGAAGTTGAGTGTGAAGTGTTACATGTGGTAGGGACAACCTTCTAGAAAACTTCTCAGAAGATTAATGTGTATGATGTGGTTTGTAATTGCAGTCCAGACCAACTTCTTAATTCATAGTGAGAATATCTCATAAAGAGCAGTTGATTAAAAGGGGAGCAGTAGTTGTTGTTATGAAGCTTAACGGTGAGTGTGTTAAGCTGAAAGTTTGTTCTTTCAGTAACAGCACAGTGATTTTCTCTCCTGTTAGCAGAATGAATACATCTCAGAATTTTATTCCCTGTAGTTTGTAAGTTGTTAGTGTGTTGCTGGGAGTAGAGGGATATAACAGACATTGCACATACTAGCCTATGACTGAGGATGTTTTTGGCAAAGCATTGCAAACTTCATTTATTAGAAAGTGGGGAATTTTATCTGATACTTTAAGCTGTGCAATGACTTTGGAAATCTGTAATTCTGCATGAGTTGTGAAGAATGAATGTTGATCCAGCACAGTTTGCCTCCATGTACTCACCACACTGTACAAGTATTGCAGAGTTTATGTATATTGGGTTCGCTAAACCCAAAATATTGTGCATTCATGGCACTCACCTGAAGGCACTATTGGGATGTCAGCAGATAAATATAGTGGTGTTTTTATCTATTCTGCAGCAAAACCAATGAGAGACATCCGGAAAGTGTTTTACTGGGGGTGCCACTCTCAGCACTATACAGTTCCATAGGTTTGCTTCTGAGGACTTCCGACAATAGAATAAGCAAAGGCCAAACAAAACTCTTCTCCAAAGCTGATTACAACCTCCTGAGGGATGGTATGAACAGCTTCACAGCCCCTTCCCCATTTCTAGGAACTCACACTAATACCCAAAACTACACCAAAGCACTACATGAGCATTTATATAGATGCATGGAATCAGGAACACCTGACAGGACAAAACCATCCTCTACAAGGAAGAATAAATCTGTCTGGTGGACATCTGCAATAAATAAACTCTATAACAAAAGAAAAAAAAATGCTGTCTAGGACCAAGAAGGAGCATGTGCCTCAATTGGAAGCATTCTTTACTTAGCCTGAACAAGCAAATAAGAGCACTAGTGAAATCCTCCAAAGCAAGCTTTGAGTCCAAATTGGCCACATCTGCTAGAGGCAATCATAAGGCCTTCTTCACATATGTCCACAACCTCAAAGAAAGCACCCAGATCTGTTCAGAACTGGTGGTCAAGGACACCACATATACAAATGACGTAGATATAGACAATTTAATGGCTGACAGGTTCAGTGAAAACTTCACCCCGCTGTCTCCCCATCTGTAAATAAGGACATCTCCAGTACCTGCCTCCTTCCCCTTACATCTAGGGAACAGGTCATCACTGCTCTCTCAAAGGTAAATAATAAAGCTCCGTGGGACCCAATAACATCCCAGACTACATCCTACATGAACTCAGGCAGGAACTTGCAGCACCATTATGCACCCTATTCAACCAAAGCCTGGGTACTGGCTTCATCCCAGCTGAGTGAAGGACAGCCACTGTCATCCCTTTGCAAAAAGGTGGAGCATGCACTGATCCAGGAAATTATAGACCCATCAGCCTAACTAGCCTGATCTGCAAAGCCATGGAATGAATTATCATGGACCTCATTAACAAGGACATTGGCTACCTCCAAACACTTGATCCCACACAGTTTGGCTTCATCAAGGGGAGGTCATGTCTGTAAAATCTGGTCGACTTCTTTGAGACAGTCACCAAAGCCATGGACAAGGGGAAGGCAGTGCACACCGCCTACCTTGACCTGGCCAAAGCCTTTGACACTATTCCCCACTCAGGCATAATAGATAAACTCTCTCACCTAGGCATCAATATGTATGTTACCTGATAGGTAGAAAACTGGCTCACTGATAGAACCCACTTAGTCACACTAGGGAAAGCCACCTCAAGCAGTAGACCCATAATGAACAGCATACCCCAGGGATCGGTCTTGGAGCCTCTGTTATTTGGGATATACTTTTCTGAGATGCAGGGCAAAACCAGTGGGCTATGGCTGACCAAGTCTGCAGATGACTGCAAGCTAGGCACTGTCATAAATTCCCCTAGTAATATGGACATCCTCCAACAGGGTCTCACCCAAACAAATGGCTGATGCCAGAAACATGGCCTCAAGCTGAATACCAAAAAATGCATCATGATCCCCTTTAGGGAGAGTGACATATCCACTAATAACAACATCCTAAGCATGCAATCAGGTGTGAAGGATTTGGGCACTCAGGTTAATAGCAACCTCATGTTTGACCACCATGTTGCTTCCATTGTACAGAAAGCTTACTACATGGTCCGCCTCATAAGTAAGGGTATCTCACCCAGGGGCAAGGATGTCATAACATCCCTGTATTCTTCCCTTATAAGGCCCATTATTGAGTACAATGCCCTTTTTGGCATGTACCTTGCAAAGCACATGTAGCAGCTGGAGTGACCACAAAGGTTGCTTGCCAGGAGAATCCAGGGCCTCAAAAGTCTACCATACACAGATAGGCTAAAAGCCCTGTCCCTCTACTCGGTTTCATACAGACTCCTCAGAGGTGACCTCTGTTTGGCATACAAAGCAATCTCAGACGCTGCCCTAATGGGACTGGTGCATAGCTACAAGTTAAGACCCACTCAAGAAAGCCACACACGCGACCTCAAACTGGTCTGTGACATCAAGTGTCCCAAAGACTCCCCATCTGTGGAACAGACTCTCTCTCCACATCAAGTAGAGTACCTCATTACCCCTTTTTAAACACAACCTGGATAACTGTAAGGGAAACAGAGAATACACCCCTGGGATTCCACCTGTGTCTCTGATGGACAGTGGCATCGGCTGCCGACTTTGCTAAACATGGACTAAACTCTTGGATAGGCTTATAAGGGCCTCAGGGCCAATATGCTAGTAACTTTCTGTGATCCTATGATCCTATGAGATGCTATCTGTGAACTATAGAGAAGACAGTGACTGCAAGCTTATCTTAGTAGCACATACCCTTGGGCTGAGATATTGGGGAGTTCTGTGTGCCTCCCTTACTGTGTCCCATCATGCATATTGAGTGGTTGTCCACTATTCACTGAACAGTGACATGGACCTGGCACTTACTTTCATTTTTGTACTGTGCTGTCTTGTCCTCATGGGTGTTTAAGGGGTGATCCTTTTGATATTGCAGCAGACACTAGAGCCATGATTTTGCCTATTTGTGTGTTGCATTGGTGTTCTTTGGTGCATGTTTCCATCTGCAGTTTTGTGTTCCTTCCACATTGCACTTCCGACTGCCTTATCTTCTTGATTAATACAGTTTATAGCCATGAATTTGACTACCTGAAATCCCTGTGGTGGTACTGCCAAGCCCTGTTCCCCACCCACTCATTACAAAAATGCATGTACCTATCACCTCTGTTCCTGCTTCCATTTCCCCCTCAATCTGCACATGTACAATTTCTGTGCAGATGCATGTGTTCTAAATATGCTTCAGGCTCAGTTATCAATTATTTCTGTCTTGTTACAAGCTTCACTATTACATATACTCATATAATACTTTACTACGCACAGCATTTTATAATGTTAATCCTGTACTTCCTGCAACCTCTTGGATATGATATTATAAGGTTCATAGGTTAATTGGTAGGTACTAGGCAATTGGCCCTAGGGCCTATATAAACCTAGCCAAAAAGATACCCCGGCTTTCGCCACCCAAGAAAATTTATTTTCCTGTGCCCCTGTCAAGCAGCTCCACAAAAGTGATCCCCGGGGTGAATTTCCCATTTTCCATCCAATCATCAAAGTTTTTCTTGAAGAGTGCTAATGAGGAGCTCTGTTTGACATAGATAGGTAGTCTGTTTCAGAGTATGGGAAGTCTCTGGGACAGGAATCTATCCCTCCAGCATGTTCTGTTTATTGTGGTGACAAGGTTTAGGTCCCTAGAGCATGTAACTCGGAGGGATTGGGATTTCTTTAAGTGGGGCACATCCAACAGCTCTGGGTTTGACATAGCTTTGTATGTTAGGCAGAGATCGCTTCTGAGTAGGCGATATGCGACGGAGTAAAGCTGGAGATGGTCTGAGTAGGGCATCTGTTTTGAGGCCAGTAATCCTCTTTGTGAGGTATTTCTGCATCCTTTCCAGTTGTTGTAGATGTCTTGTGGGGGGGGTCTACTTCACATTGTTGTAAGCTGACAAGATCGAGTCTGATATTGTCGGCACGACAATATCGAAAGTGAAGAACATTGTGCAAGTAAACGGAAATCTCCGTAAGGGGAGATTTCCATTTACCTCAATGTATTGCGGTCTCAGAGTTGGTATATTTAAGTAGGCGGTGTGGGGGGGTGCAGGGGGGCTTGCCCCCTTGCCTACACCATTTAGTTTTTTTTTTTACGTTATTCGATGTTTTACTTAATCGATCAATAAAGTTTGACCTTTATTGATTCGATTAAGTAAACTTTCGATAACTTGATATAAACGCTTGTGAGGTACATACCATAAGGGGCATTGTAGTCTATAATGGGTCTACTGAGTGATGAGTAGAGGAGAACAATGACCTTTTTTTTCTGGATTAGAAACCTTTTGTGATGAGGTGTGCCACGCAGAAGGATTTCCTGACCACTGTGGTGATGTGATTATCAAAGGAGAGACTACTGTCCACCTGTGTCCCAAGGTCTCTTATCACACTTTCAGTGTTAAGTAGACTACCACCTATGTGGTAGTTCATGGGTACAGAGTTTTTACCAAAGGGTATGAAAATGCACTCTTTGTCATTGAGCTTGAGGCCATGGCTTTGACACCAGGCATCTGTCTCAGTGAGGCCCTTTTGTAGGATGTCTACATCGTTAGGAGTTTTGATTATAGCTCCTAGTTTGCAGTCATCTGCAAACTTAGTTAGCCAAAGACCTTCTGTGTTAGCCTGTACTTCAGCGAAGTAGATACCAAACAAGTGAGGACCCAGGACTGAACCCTGTGGTACTCCACTTGTCACTGGTCTGAAGTCTGATTTGGAGTCTGCTACTTTTACAGTGTGGGTTCTGTAAGTAAGCCAGTTGGCAACCCATCTTATGACATAGGGATTTATACCTAGTTTAGTGAGTTTATCTATAATTCCAGAGTGGGAGATGGTGTTGAATGCCTTGGAGAGATCTAGATAGGCTGTGTCAACCACCTTACCCTCATCTACAGCTTTGTTGACTGCTTCAAAGAAGTCTATCAGGTTTAGGAGACATGATCTGTCTTTTACAAACCTGAACTGTGTGGGGTTCAGAGTTTGGAGATCTCCAACGTCTTTGTTTATGAGTTCCGTGATGATACATTCCATGGCCTTGCAGACCAGGCTCGTCAGGCTAATGGGACCATTTTTTTCTTTTAATTATTATTGCTTGACAGAACACAGGTTTCTCCAACAAAAGAACTCAGTCAATGAATTATTTACATTTATTAGAAAGGTACGTGAACCACTCCTCAATATCCAGAAGGTATTTTGGGTCGACCTCATACAGAAAAAATTTAATACTGCTGTGTACGGAAGCAACTGCCCATACAGATACACACACACACACACACACACACACACACACACACACACAAAATACATGCAAGTGTGTGTGTGTGTGTGTCTATATATATATATATATATATATATATATATATATATATAAAATATATGCACACACGTGCATGTGTACACATAACACACATGCACGTGGCTAAACACACACACACACACACACACACACACACACACACACACTCTTATTAAAACAATTTAAAACAACAACTTTTCAAATTTGTGTTCATTTGCTAAAGTCCAAGGTATAACTGCAATAATTAGATTCATATTTACTATATTGGTACCAGAATCATTTTTGCTTGCAATATGGCCTTTTCACTAATGTATAGTCCTTGTTTTTCTTTCATTTAGCACCCTCTTTCTTCAGTCTTAAATGTGAATATTTTTCTGCTCTTTTCACATTTTTCTTCCCTTTCTTGTTTAAAGAAACTCTCTGTCTTTGAGCATCTGTCTCAGTATCATCTGCATTATACCTCCAGATGCTGTTTCTGCTTACAGGAGAAATCCCATCCAACGTTCTGCACTCTGAGTCAGGACTACTTTTTCACCTATCCTGCCAAGTTACTAGATAAGCTCCTGTCTGGAGTGAACAGTAACAAAGACTTTTCGCATACCAGGTGAAAGCGCCTTCATACCCCCAAGTGCACATACGTGTGTTCAGCATATGTTTCCAGTGTACTCTGATCTTGTAACTGAGTAAATTTGTTTTCTTACTTATGTCAGGACGTGCTACCAGTGGAACTTCACCTTATTCCTTCCCCAGGATGTGTAAGCCACCATTGTCCCCATTAGCTTGACCACTGTCTTGAGTGCTTGGGTTTGATCACTAGCGGTGGGCTCAATGCTAACACCTTTGTTCCAGTGGTAATGGCTTCCTTACATCTACCTTGTTGCATCCACACTGCTCATCCATTGTCCACAGATCCTTCCAGCCACTTAATGTTACTTCTCACACCATTTTTAATACAGTTTGAAATCTACCCACTTGTAGTCTCAAGTCTTTGCTAAGGCTCTTAATATTAAGTGAGGTGTTGTCAAACTATTCCTACAAGCAATTAGCTTTCTTTATCAAGAAACTTTGGCTGCTATGAAAACTTAAGTGCAAGTTGGAGAAGTGTTTTTGTCAAATTACTCTTGTAGTGAGAAATGTGTCATTCAGGCAATGTCAGTAAAACACATCATACAAAAGTCAGCAACATGATACCCTTAATAAATCAAATGCATTCAGAAAAACTGATGACAGCTAACTCTCACCAATATGTTAAAACCTTCCTATTTCATAGTTTAAAACTATTAAAACAGCAGCATGTCAATAAAAACAGAGAAACAATTACTAAACCTTGAAATTAAGAAAAATGCATGTTTTATTAGTACCTGTAAGATAGTATAGTTTCAAGCTTATTATTAATAAAATTGCTTAAATTACATTGCTAAAATTATGTTGAAGATGCAGTTCAAGCATGGCTCCAGCTTATTAAACTGTACTCAACCTGGAGTTTACTTTTAAGACAATCAAACAGAATAGTTGGCATAAATAGATATTATATACAGCACAATTAAGAGAAGTTCCCCCACTAGAAATGTTTGCATATGGAGAGGAAACTACATAACATACAGCAGTTGTTTGGTGGCTAACAAGAAGTAGATAATCCGTTCTCGTGCCCAGATCACTAGTTGAACCCAGGTCACCAATGTCATAGTCAGGTGTCTGTCCCTCCCTCTCTTCTACTGTAGCTCACTATAACTACTTGGTTTCTACCAGCGATGTCCCATCCAAAATATGTTACTACTCAACATGCCTTTTTTGCCACTTTATCATACTGCCTGTTCATCTGTAGATCATCTCATATGAGTGCCCCATTCTTCTTTTAATTGTTTTCATACCAGTAGTTTCCCTTTCAGGCATGTATTCCTTTTGCAGGTTACTGCTTCACAAATTAATTTTTACCCTATTAATACCACTGCAATTTAATGACCTGAGTTTCTTAAAAGTCCACAGGAAGACCAATGGAATTTTAGTGGTATCAGTCAAGGGATGAATGTGGCATTCTGTCTAATCTTTCTTCATGACAGACTTAAAATAAAAACAAATACAGAGTGTCATATGACTAAGCACATGATACTCTTTTCAGACTCATATGTTCATAGGTAGGTACTAGGCTATTGGCCCTAGGGCCTATATAAGCCTAGCCAAAAAGGTACCCTGGCTTTCGCCACCCAAGAAAATTATTCTCCTGTGCTCCAGTCAAGCAGAGCTACAGAGGTGATCCCCAGGGTGAATTTCCTATTTCCCATCCAATCAAGATTTTTCTTGAAGAATGCTAATGAGGAGCTTTGTTTGATATAGATAGGTAGTTTGTTCCAGAGTATGGGAAGTCTCTGGGACAGGAATCTATCCCTCCAGCATGTTCTGTTTATTGAGGTGGAGCAAACCAAGTCCTATGCACGAGGGAATGCACGGTCCAAACCAAGTAGAAAGCACCAAATAGACCAGCAAGGCAGCACGGAGTTCAATAAATTTATTAAATACTGATATAAATAACAGACTAGTTTCGGCAAACAGCCTTCTTCAGTGTAAACAGTATAATCCAGTTCCTTTGAATCATCATTTAAATACATATCAAGAGCCAATCAAAAATTGAGCTCATGAATATTCATATATGTGAAACATATTTTTGAAACATATTTTTAGGCACTTAAAGTTTGTCATACAATATACAGTAGAACATATATATACTAATAAAGTCCGTCCTTAACAGGAAGGATAACCACCAATAAATACATGAAATTAAGCAGGTAGTTAGTATATTCTGACATGTCCATCTGGCCATGTATTCATACTCATAATCATGTTTTGGTCATTCTGTATTTGATTATCCATTGGCATTAGCTATTGAGCAATTCCTCATTAAAGGCACCAAAGGTATTGTGTATCAAATACTTATATTGAGAGGGCTCAGACATACTATACCAAAATAGAACATGTGTTTGAGAGGTTGAGTTGTATATATACGTGTGTGTGTATACAGGTTTGCAGTGAGCAAAACAAGTACTAAGCATTAAACAAAATATGAAAATTGAATCAACAATGATGAAGGGTAAGACCCTAAACATAAAACTTAAACAATTCTTCATAATAAACACCAAAGGTATTATATATCAAGTACTTGTATTGAGAGGGCTCAGACATACTATATCAAAAAGGACATGTGTTTAAAGGTTGAATTATATATACACATGTGTGTGTATTTAAATTTGCAATAAGAAAACAAGTAATAAGCATAATACAAAATATGACAATTTGACCAACAGTGGTAAGGGTAAGACCCTGAACATAAAGGCTTGACTTCCAGGACTAAAGATGTAATAGTGAGTGCAACTAGTTTCAGATGATGTTAAACTAACATATATAAATGCTTAGTCAAAAGACCGGCATATTAGGTACCTGTTAATCCTACAAACACAGGAATGGACCATTAGCTACACTTAGACACCGCCCATATCATACATAATATTACGGGATGGCCCATATGGCTCACTATCCAGAACCCTGATCCATACCGAACCAAAGTATATTGGGGTTCATAATCCATATACATAAGGACATATAAGGAGATGACAAATAAAATCCACAACTTAGTGTCCTATTTGTCAATATACTTTTATAAACTAACCATGTTCTCCTATAATTGATCATTCAGTCCTGGATGAAATAGACCCCCCAATGTAATAATCCAATATTTCTCTTTTTCATCCAGTAGCCCATGCCAACCCTGTTTGTTGGTCCTGTCTCCAGAAATACGATCAATGACCATAAAGGTGAACCTAGCCTGAGGATGTTTTAGTGTATGTTGATATAAGGCGCTGGTCTCCTTATGGTTTTTAATATCACTGCGGTGTTCGTTCATTCTGATTCTCAAAGCTCTAGAGGTTTGTCCAACATAAAATCCCCCACAATAACAGGAAGCCAGGTACACCACCCAATCGCTACTACAGTTACCAAAGATCTTAATTTCAAAAACTCTACTTGTGTTACGGCTGGTAAACTCCTTAGATTTGAGCATATGTTGGCAGGAACCACAGTGGCCACAAGGGAATGACCCAATAAGTTCATCACCATGAAGTGTCAGTTGTTTATAAATAGTCCCCCCACTTGCCATATGTTTAAAATGTGAAAAGTAGGAGCCTAGGGTTTTACCACGTTTATATGAAAAAAGACAACGGGGTCCCAAAATACTTCGCAACTTATCATTGGCCAAAAAATATTCCAATGCTTATTAATGATGTTTCTAATCATATTAATGTTTCTACCATAAGTGGTGATAAATCTGACACATGTATTGTGAGAGGATTGATACATAGGACTTGGTTTGCTCCGTATCTTCACTCTGTGCTGGGGGACCGAGCAGTGGAGTCGTTTCTCAGCCTGATCTTGGCTGATGATTTATGGTGGTAACTTTTTGTGTTTAATCTGCCCCTTAAGTTCACTTGTTTGTTTTTAACAGTGAGCTGGCAGAACACTTTTAGTCCTGTTCGCTTATGTGGGTACGAGTTTGTTTGAAGGAGCGAGGCACAGCTGCCGGGTTGACGAGCGCCATTTTGGTTAAAGCTTCAATCTTGCGGTTAGTCCGCAAGTGAAACTAACTTTATGGGACATTAGCATTTGAGCTAAGGAGCGTAGCGTTGTCGTTGGACTTTTGTTTGCAACACGGCTATACCGACGGCTTGGTTTTGAACTCCTTATTATTTGGATGTAATTTTATATGTCTTATACGTCGTGGGTGAGGATAACTACCTAAGGAACTGTGAGTTTTGGGCATTTGGGAACATTGAACTGCTGTGTTGCTACTTTATACCAAATACAAGCCTTTATGTGTGAGATATCTTTTGGACATTTATGGCATCATGATTGTGGATCGGAATACACTGTTTAGAGACAGCGACGTTCATTTGGAAGTCTTTTGGTGGCTTTTATCTAGTTTGAACCTATGTGATTCGCACAACCAACAGGGACTAATGTGATATGGACATTTTTGTGACTATTACATTTTTTTGGTGACACCGTTGTTTATTCACGTCTAATATTTGGTAGAGTACTGAGTGTCTAATGATACATGGTTTTGAAGCAATATCATCGTTTGGCAGCTGGGTATATTTTTACAATAGTATGTTTTGTAACCTAGGGATGTATCAAACATTTATTTGAACACTAACTGATTTTTCATAGTGCTCATTTATTCAGATTGTATCTACGGAATGTGTTTTAACACAAATTGTTATGCTTTGGGTAAATGAGGTCGTAAGTTACTAATTAGACCTAAGATACAGGTTGGGTATATTGAAACGGTGCAGAATTTCAGTGTTGTTGTACGTGTCGAATGTATATTTGATACATGGTTATTTAGTGATGTATTAAATGTGTATTGGTACACCATCTTACTTCCGACACTGTTCGGCTTTTTAGGCCTGTATCTACGGAAAGTATTTTCAACATACTTGTCATGTTTTGGGCGTATTAGGTTGCAAGTTACTAAACTGGCCCAAGATAGTTGTTGGGATTATTGAGATTCTGTAGTATTTCAGGGTTTTGGCATATTTATATGCAGGTATTCCCAATACAACTATAGGACGATAACTATTTGTGGTCAGTGCGAGACTGGGACCTGGGAACCTTACATTGAGCAGGGGGACAGTAACTTTAAACATTATATGTTCCTTAAACTTTATACTTGGGGTCATTATTAGAACTATGATCCTTATTTCAAGTAATTTGACATAACTAGTTGGTATATGGAGTGTTTTGAACTTAATTGGTGGTAATATTATAATCGTGGTCTTCCAGCTGTGGTTAGTACTGCATACAAACTCATATTGGCTTGGGATAGCATATGTTTATACATCTTTTTGGCTTACAATTGGAACACTAATTGGTCTTATGACTATGTAGTATATGTTATATGATTGTGCACAATGGTCTATGGTACATGATATATTCAAATGTGTTTGCTTTACTTTAGTCAGTATATAAGCTTTATTTCATTCTCTGCTGTAACTAATAGACAGTTTGTGAATGGAACTCTTATACATTTTATATTGACAATTAACTGACCAGTACTAATATTTCCTTCATAATACACTGGGGGACTATTGGTATGAGTTAAGTGAACACAACATATATGAATGGTTGTGACCACATTTGTGACATCCTTATAACACATTTCAGCATAATTGTGCTTTAAGACCCTAACATGTGTTATGCATAATATATGATACTATTTTAGAGAGTACAACTTATGAAAACAGGCTGGAGGCCTATTGAATTGAGTCATAATTGGGGCTCCTTCAATATTTAAGATCTTAGAAGGATTAGAATGGTTGTGATTTATTATAGTAGGTTAGTCTTTGAGTGGTTGGAATTATAATGATTTTGAAGAGTTTAACATATAAATGGAAACACTACTCCTACTACTGTAATAATCCATATAGTATTTATATTTGTTAGTTATTGCCAATCATCAGTCTTTGTGTCTTTTCTGAAATGGACCACTGCTCGGTCCCCCAACCATAATTAAAATTTGTACTTTTACTTATTTATTATTGTTGTGTGTGTCAATTGGATGTACACTTGGTACAGTTATTATTATAAACCACTATAAACTGTTTAGTGACTAAAGGAGTGATTCAGCTGAGACAGGGGCATTATATTATAAATGAAAATCCATATAATCAGACCACTTGAACTAAAAAGTTTTTGTAAGGCTCATATTTGTTTGTTGTATTTTTGATCATTTGACCCATATACCTGTACAAAACTTTTTTTGGTTTCCAATGTATGGGTTCTCAGCAAATATAGTGTTTTGATCTTTTTTTCCAGTCATGGAATACTCTCAGTAGTGTGCCTTAGTATTTGAACTCAATGCCTAATCACAGTGGTTATTCATAGTTGACAGTTGGGCTCATTGGGGTCGATTCTAATGATCCACTGGACCTGTGATTCTACCTTTGGATTATTTAAATAGAACCAATTTTAGGTTGGGTTGTTTCATTTAATATATAAGTCAAAAGTGTTACACGAATATTGTTATTTATTTTTATGTTAATCACGGTACTTGACCTGCCATAGGGATTCAGTGGTCCTGGTTTTTCTGTTTGTGCTTTCTGCCACCCCTGTGACTTCCTACTAGGGATTGGTGGTTGATTTTCTTCCCATTTTTGATGTTACTGGGTCTTTTAACCAATATATTATATATTTGGTCTAAAAACTATACTCCTTTGCCACTTTGGTGCTCCACCAGTCTTCTTTAGTAGTAGCAGACTCCAACATTGTTCACAACATGGATCTAAATACTATTCTATCTGGATTATGTGCTGATCGGCAAGATATAGCGGTATTTGGTATTGACCAATTGCCAAGCAATGATCCAGTTAATTCGGTTCAGACTTCTGTGGTAGATTGTGATATGTTTTTCCATTCAATTACCAAAGCATTTAAGACTCTTAGATCAAACATTTGGCATCTTAAGTTATTTAAAGCATATTCGGCTCAAAACATGGCTCCCAGAGGATTACGAATACGAACACAACCTCTAGTGGGGAGGCCAGATGATAAATTAAACCAAGATTGGCAGGAGGCTCTCCAGATTGGATCCATGACATTTGTGAACATTTTGTTACAATATTATGAAAGGACAGTAGATTCTAATATACTTGAAATTAAAAACATATGTTCTGAGGCTCAAAAGTTTGAATCTTCTTTGAAATATCAGGACAATTTGAAAAAACTGTCCTCAGAACTGATGGAGCATGAAAAAACTTTAAAGGAACGTAAAATTAAGAAGTTTCATCGTGATTTTTCTGATTATCAACGGGGTAAAACGTTTGATTTCAGCAGATCGGTTAGATTTGCGGATACCAATCAGGTTAAAACAGGGCCCAGTCGCACCAAAAAGAGACCTCGGTCAATACTTAAAAATAAGGGGGATAGTTCATATAGCACGTCTGGTGATGAATCCTCCCTTACGGATTTTGAGGGATCAGGGGAGAGGGTTTCACCTAATAGGAAGAAAACTAACAAAATTTCCCCTTTAGAGGGGGTAAGGGACACCGGGGGGGCAGAAAGCACAGAAAGACCGATCACTCCGGTCTCCCTTCAAGGTCTTTTGGACAACTTCCTGAAATAGGAGAGATATCAGGGCCGACTCAGAATGTGTTGAATCTATCTAAGACCATATTAACAGATGAACAGGTTGCACTCTTGAATAAGGGTTTGAACTATATTCCCTCTTTTTTTAGCCAGGAATATCATATAGTACAGGATTTACAGGATTTTTGCAGGACGTTAAATCTTAGGTTGTTTTTTGAGGATAACAAGTCGGAACCATCTGAGGATTTCCGTTTTGGTAAGTCCTCGTTCCAACCTCCTATGAGCAAACACGTTTCCATTTTTATGGACTCCATTTTGAGGGATATTCATTTTGAAAATATGGGACATATCATGTTGGCCAGCAACCTAACCCCAGATGACAGGATAGCCTTGAACACCCTGTGTGACAATAAAGACATAGTTATTGTCCCTGCTGATAAGGGAGGTGCAGTTGTGGTTTGGAATACTGCGGATTACGTTCATGAAGGGTTAACCCAATTGTCAGATGCTAAGTGCTACATGTACATGTCCATAGACCCCACACCGGTATTTAAGGATGAGATTGACTCTTTCTTGCGGTTGGCCTTTGAGGAGGGTATCATAAACAAGAAATGTTTGGATTCACTTATGGTGTCTGAACCGTCTAAACAGATATTGTATCTTTTACCCAAAATCCACAAGTCCTTAGAAAAACCACCGGGTAGACCAATAGTCTCAGGAATAGGCTCTCTGACTGAACCCCTATCGGCCTTTCTTACTAAATATCTGAAACCTTTGTTGGGACATATAAGATCAAGGTTGCAAGACACCACACAGTTTCTACAGTTAATTAGGGAGACCCAATTGGAACCCGAATGGTATTTATGTACTTTGGATGTAAAATCATTATATACAAGTATACCCCATTGGGCGGGTCTCCAATCTTTACAATATTGGTTGGAAAGGGTCAACCTATACTCACCGGGGTTTAACACTCTTTTGATATGTATGTCTGAACATGTGTTAAATAAGAATGTTCTGTATTTCCAGGGCCAGTGTTATTGGCAGCTACAAGGAACAGCTATGGGGGCATCTTTTGCCCCAATATATGCTGACCTTTTCATGGCCTATGTTGAAGAATTCATGATCTATGATATTTCACATAACATCTTTCAAGTGGAAATGGACATTTGGACTGCTGGTTGGTGTGGCGGGCTGATGTGGGTTAAATTTGTTGAGTATCTTAATGACAATGTCTGGGGACTTGAATTTTCATGATAAAACTCCATTAATTTTCTGGATGTCACTGTATACAGGAACCTAGACAACACCTTGTCAGTACCCGCAATATAACACCTTGTTACATGCATCAAGTTTACATCCCCGTCACACTATCAGGAGTATTCCCATTTCCCAATTTATACGTATCAAACGTCTCAGTTCCAACATTGAGGAATATCAATTGGCCAGTAGGGATCTCAGTCAGAGGTTTACCAATAGGGGATATGACAGATTCGATATAGTGTCTGCTCAGAGCAGAGCTAACCGTCTTGAGAGGGATGACTTATTACATTATCAGAATAAGAACAAAAATCAATCCTCTCGCAATACATGTGTCAGATTTATCACCACTTATGGTAGAAACATTAATATGATTAGAAACATCATCAATAAGCATTGGAATATTTTATTGGCCAATGATAAGTGGCATTTTGGGACCCGTTGTCTTTTTTCATATAAACGTGGTAAAACCCTAGGCTCCTACTTTTCACATTTTAAACATATGGCAAGTGGGGGGACTATTTATAAACAACTGACACTTCATGGTGATGAACTTATTGGGTCATTCCCTTGTGGCCACTGTGGTTCCTGCCAACATATGCTCAAATCTAAGGAGTTTACCAGCCGTAACACAAGTAGAGTTTTTGAAATTAAGATCTTTGGTAACTGTAGTAGCAATTGGGTGGTGTACCTGGCTTCCTGTTATTGTGGGGGATTTTATGTTGGACAAACCTCTAGAGCTCTGAGAATCAGAATGAACGAACACCGCAGTGATATTAAAAACCATAAGGAGACCAGCGCCTTATATCAACATACACTAAAACATCCTCAGGCTAGGTTCACCTTTATGGTCATTGATCGTATTTCTGGAGATCGGACCAACAAACAGGGTTGGCATGGGCTACTGGATGAAAAAGAGAAATATTGGATTATTACATTGGGGGGTCTATTTCATCCAGGACTGAATGATCAATTATAGGAGAACATGGTTAGTTTATAAAAGTATATTGACAAATAGGACACTAAGTTGTGGATTTTATTTGTCCCCTCCTTATATGTCATTATGTATATGGATTATGAACCCTAATATACTCTGGTTCGGTATGGATCAGGATTCTGGATAGTGAGCCATATGGGCCATCCCGCAATATTATGTATGATATGGGCGGTGTCCAAGTGTAGCTAATGGTCCATTCCTGTGTTTGTAGGATTAACAGGTACCTAATATGCCGGTCTTTTGACTAAGCATTTATATATGTTAGTTTAACATCATTTGAAACTAGTTGCACTCACTATCACATCCTTAGTCCTGGAAGTCAAGCCTTTATGCTCAGGGTTTTACCCTTACCACTGTTGGTCAAATTGTCATATTTTGTATTATGCTTATTACTTGTTTTCCTATTGCAAATTCAAATACACACACATGTGTATATACAATTCTACCTTTAAACACATGTCCTTTTTGATATAGTATGTCTGAGCCCTCTCAATACAAGTACTTGATATATAATACCTCTGGTGTTTATTATGAAGAATTGTTTAAGTTTTATGTTTAGGGTATTACCATTCATCATTGTTGATTCAATTTTCATATTTTGTTTAATGCTTAGTACTTGTTTTGCTCACTGCAAACCTGTATACACACACACGTATATATACAACTCAACCTCTCAAACACATGTTCTATTTTGGTATAGCATGTCTGAGCCCTCTCAATATAAGTATTTGATACATAATACCTTTGGTGCCTTTAATGAGGAATTGTTCAATAGCTAGTGCCAATGGATAATCAAATACAGAATGACCAAAACATGATTATGAGTATGAATACATGGCCAGATGGACATGCCAGAATATACTAACTACCTGCTTAATTTCATGTATTTATTTGGTGGTTATCCTTCCTGTTAAGGACGGACTTCATTAGTATATATATGTTCTACTGTATATTGTATGACAAACTTTAAGTGCCCAAAAATATGTTTCAAAAATATGTTTTACATATATGAATATTCATGAGCTCAATTTTTGATTGGCTCTTGATATGTATTTAAATGATGATTCAAAGGAACTGGATTATACTGTTTAACACTGAAGAAGGCTGCTTGCCGAAACTAGTCTGTTATTTATATCAGTATCTAATAAATTTATTGAACTCCGTGCTGCCTTGCTGGTCTATTTGGTGCTTTCTGTTTATTGAGGTGACAAGGTTTAGGTCCCTAGAGCATGTAGCTTGGAGGGATTGCGATTTCTTTAAGTGGAGAATGTCCAACAGCTCTGGGTTTGACATAGCTTTGTAAGATTGCCTCGATGGAGTAAAGCTAGAGTTTTTTTAGATAGTCTGCGTAGGGCATCTGTTTGAGCCCAGTAATCCTCATTGTGACATATTTTTGTGGCTTTTCCAGTTGTTGTAGATGTCTTGTGAGGTCCGTACCAAAAGGGGTGTTGTACTCTACAATGGGTCTAATGAGTGACAAGTAGAGGGGAACAATGACCTCTTTTTTCCTGGATGAGAATCCTTTTATGATGAGGTGTGCCACGTAGAAGGATTTCCTGCCTACTGTGGCAATATGATTATCAAAGGAGAGACTACTGTCCACCTGTGTCCCAAGGTCTCTTATCACACAATTGGTGTTAAGCAGACTATCACCTATGTGGTAGCTCATGGGTACAGAGTTTTTAGCAAAGGGGATGACAATGCACTTTTTGGCATTGAGCTTGAGGCCATGGCTTTGACACCAGGCATCTGTCTCAGTGAGATCCTTTTGTAGGATGTCCACATCATTAGGAGTTTCAATTATGGTTTCTAGTTTGCAGTCATCTGCGAACTTCATTAGCCAAAGACCTTCTGTGTTAGCCTGTACTTCAGAAAAGTAGATACCAAACAGGAGAGGATCCAGGACTGAATCCTGTGGTACTCCACTTGTCACTGGTCTGAAGTCTGATTTGGGGTCTGCTAATTTCACAGTGTGGGTTCTGTCAGTGAGCCAGTTGGCAACCCATCTTGTGACATAGTTATTTATACCTAGTTTAGTGAGTCAAAAGCCTTAGCGAGGTCTAGATAGGCTGTGCAAACCACCTTACCCTCATCTACAGCTTTGGTGACTGCTTCAAAGAAGTCTATCAGGTTTAGGAGACACAATCTGCCTTTTACAAACCCAAACTGGGTGGGGTCCAGAGTTTGGAGATTGCCAATGTCTTTGTTTATAAGTCCCATGAGGATATGTTCCATGGCCTTGCAGCCCAGGCTTGTTAGGCTAATGGGGCTGTAGTTCCCAGGGTCCGTGGTGGCTCCCCATTTGTGGAGTGGGATAACCATTGCTGTGCGCCATTCTTTGGGCACAAAGTCTGAATTGAGGCTATGATTGAACTTGGTGCTTAGGTGAGGTGCCAGTTCATTCTGTAGTTCATGTAGAATGCAGCTTGGGATGTTGTCAGGTCCCATGGATGCTGTATTCTTGGCTTTGGAGAGTGTGGTTTTTACCTGTGCAGCCATGATTACAGGAACTTTGCATTCCTCCAGTATAGAGATGGGCCCTTTAAGGGGTGAGAGGGGGTTAAAGTTAGCACTGAACCTATAAATATTTGGATTATTTCTAGACTACTTCTGAACTGTTTTGGGGTCTGTCTGTCATTTTAGATTTGTAGCACTGAACCTATCTGCCAGGATGTTGGCAATATCAGTTGGTTCTGTATAGTTAGTGCCATTGTGCTGCAACTCAGAGCAGATCTGAGTGTTGCCATTGAGATTCTTGACATAGCTATAGAATGCTTTGTGGTTGTCTTTAGAATCAGTGGTGATTTTGTTTTCGTAACTAGCTTTGGGGGATTTTATGAAGGATCTCAGCTTCTTACTGAGGCTGACCAGGAAGTTCCTCCAATTATGGGATTTTACTCTTTTTTGCAACAGTTTCTTTCTTCTGTTGTAACATTTGTTTATGGCAGGGGAACATTTGGCTTCTTTTTTTTTGGAGGAAAGCATCTTGGTTCTGTTAGGGATAGCATGATCCATGTACTCGTGCAAGTGCTTTTAAAGTGCATTTGTGTAGGATTCAGCAGTCATTCCTCTATTGTCCATCTGCATGGGTGTCGTGAAGTTTGCCACTTCTGTCTTAAGAAGCGTGAAGTTGGCTTTGGAGACATTTTTTACTGTGGTTTCCCTAATGGGGGTGGGGATGGGATGTAGATGTCTAGGGTGATTAGCTTGTGGTCAGATCTAACTAACAAGTAATTGACCTCTGGTGTGGAACACCAGTCGCCCATGTTGGTAATGACCAGGTCTAGGATATTGCTGCCCCTGGTGGGGGTATGGATAAGTTGATCCAAGGCATTGGAATTTATGAATTCCAGAAAACGTTGAGCAAAAGAGTTGGTACATGAGTAGTTTTCCCAGTTAATGGTGAGGTAGTTGAAATCACCCATTTTTAGGGTGTTGGGTTGTACCCTAATATTTTCCAGTGTATCAAGAAATGAGGAGTAGGAATCCTGGGGCATGGTGGGGAATCTGTAGCAAGTTACAATTTGGATTGCGGTCTTGTCCAGAGTTAGTTGCACTTGGATAATCTATGATGCATTATGCTGAGCATCTAGTCTGGAGGTGTGGATATCCTTAATGAATATGGACACGCCTCCACCTTTACTGTTATGGTCCAGGTTAGGTGGCCGAAAGGTGTGGTATGAATTATAGCCTGGTAATGCAGGGGTGCTCTCTGGAGCCTTGAACCAGGTCTCTGTTCCTGCACAGATGTCGATGTTTTCCATTTTAAGGAGTGCCTCGAGTGAATGCATTTTGAGGTTTAGACTTCTAGCATGAATAGCATTACCCTCAAATTTTGCTTGCTTGTATCTGTTATGGTGGTGAATTTGTTATTTGAACCTTGCCTAAAAAGGCACTATTGGACTCCATCCAAACTTAGAAAAAATAATAAGGTATGAAATACATAGTTCAGATATGACAATCCATTTCTATTGCTGTTGTATGCTTACAGGAAAATGTTCAATGGTTTACATTATGCAGATTTTATTACCCAATCCTTAAGAGGTAAAAGTCAGACGGGTTAGTGCTTTCGGCTTATATGCAGGTATAAAACCAATACAAATCACACCACTGTCTGTCTTACTGTGCTGACAAAATGAACTACTTCTTTTATAAATGTTGGGGGAATAACTCAAATATGTATGTTTAAATAAATTTTCTGGTGATATGTTGTAGGGGAAATGGTCATTTTATCTGACCATAGGTAATACATAATTGTGTTTAAGTATGAAGGCTGCATTATGCAGCAAACAGCAGTAGTAGCAGAAGCTCATGTGTGGGGAAGTGGGGGAAGGGAGAGTTCATGTTACAACAACATATGTTAAAAATCTTTAGTGTTCAACATTTAGTATATAGAATTACATCAGTGAAGTTTGCTTTTGCCTAAGAAACAATTTAATGACTTTTTGCTTTGCATGTTTATTTATCTTATTATTTAATCCTACTCATGCTATGCTTTTGTTTTATTGTGCTTGTTTGTTTCCTTTTAAAAGGTTTGTAATGCCTTAATGGAATAGTGCCTAGAAAATACATGATTTTATATTTTTGTTTGTTTATGTGGTAGAATGTACTTCACTGGCAGCAAAGGTCATTCTACATCTTAAAGATTCAGTTGTTTAACAGCTGGAAAAACTGAAAATGTTCATAGCAACAAAAAATTGTAATGCAAAATATCGTGTTGGTTTATTTATATTTTTTTCAAGACAAGTGCATTTTAGGTTCTACACAAATGCTTTGTTAAAAGTGTAAAGGTAATAGGAATGCTTGCACATAACAGCTGAATATGCAGTATCAAGGACCTGACCCTGAAAGAGATATAGGCAGAAAGAAAAATGAAAGGCTGTAGTATTACAGCAGATGAGAGAAGTGTGCAGAAATAATCCATGTGTCTATTTCAAGTGGGAATCTGCTACCGCCTCACAACACGTTTGCTGCCACTTGCTCTACATGATAATTACTCTAACTCTCACTAGCCTTATCATGTTAATTATCTATCTCTCCCATCACCTGACCCTTCTGATTGCAGTCTTCCACTATTCTGCTTTCACTACTGGTACAGTTTTTATTTTTGTGCAATCAGTGACTCAGGTTTTGGGGCTTTTCTTTTTGTCTGTGACTGTGTAGCAAAGGATTTTGTATCCATTTTTGTTGTTCTTACACAGTAAATTGTTCGTGCAACATTTTTTTATCTGTTGAAAGTATCCTTTCTAGTGTGCACAAGGCAGCGAGGCTAATCATGCAGTATGGAGACAGTCTACACTGCAGAAATTTAGATAGGAATTTCAAAATAAAATTTCATATGTTCATAGGTTGGTACTAGGCTATCAGCCCTAGGGGCCCCAATCTTAGCCAACAATTTTCCTCTATTTCTTTTCCCACACACACTACTACCTGGACCCCTGTCTAGCAGGGCGACTGATGTGATTGAGCAAAAGGTCAAGCCTGCTGACTTGCTAAGAAATGATACTTTGAAAAAATATCTAAAGGAAGAGACAGAGTCAAATCTTGGAATATACCTTCCAGAAGGAAAACCAAATGCTCTGATACAGCACAGGAGGAAAAACAATCATTTTCCTTACTCAGTATTGGGGAGGTATACCTTAACAAAGCACTTTATTATTTTAGAATCCATCTCTAATAAGTTGGCATCTTAGACTTTTCACCTAGAACAGTAAGTGACACTGTGTCGATTGGGGAGAGATGGGCGAAGGCTGCCAGCCTAGTCAAATAGAATTTGATATATAATTCTGGCATTTGTAAATAAATGTAAAATACAGGCATGTTTCTTGAGTGTAAAAGAATACGGTGAAATGTGGAACTGCAAAATATGTGACAACATTGTACTCTACTGGCCCAGTGAAGCATGTTGTGACTCTTTCATATTAGAATTCGGTTCCAGGGCAGCTGGATAAAGGTTTCATGCCCATTGTTTTAAGGCTAAAGTTTATGACCAGAATTTAGATGTGGAATGTGCTTTATTGCACTTGTTTCTCTTAGAATATACATGTAAAATGCCTTCTATTGTTGTAAATTTCTGTGCAGGTGTTAGATTGCTAAATAATGCAGTTTGTTTGCCTGGGAAAACCTAAGTGTCAAAAATGATGTAATTTGGGAGGGCCTTAGAGACATGTTTGTTAGTAATGTTTAAATACTATTTCTCACAAGAGACTAGAGAGCATTTTCATCTTGGATATCCAACTTATCAGCACTCTGCCTTATGCTTACATGTAAGTTTCTAGCACTGTGATTTCTTGTAGGAATAGTTAAAGCTAGTAAAGATTAATTAGGTATTTTTCTTTGAAATCAGGCCTGTCCTACTGTATTGTTTTAAGTTTCTGTGTGATCTCTGAACTCCTTGATATCTCTGTGGTGTAGTAGTTTTGTCTTGTGGTTTAATTATTTATTATTAAATATTTTTAAAACCATTTACCTGTGGCTGGTTTGTGTAGAAATAAGCTCTAGAGTACATTTTATATTTATAGAAGTTATTGTAATAGGCCACTCTAAAGTAAGCCTTGACTGATAGTCATACTAACATTGGATAATAATATTGCACAGTAATAATTGGGCACCATTTTAAGGGTCTTTTAGTAGCTGATATTATTAGTTGGGTGTTGGCAGTAATTACTACCGTATAGTCTGGGTAAAGGGAAATAGCTGGAGAATCTGTGTCAGCCTTTCCCAACAGTGTCAGTGAAGTTGTACAAATACTTATCTTAAAATGTGTGTGTGTTGTGTCAGCTACTTGGGCAGGGACACAAAGCACTGGTTAGACAGAGAGGGTACTGGAGGTTTTAGCTTGCCCAGCTAGGCTGAGACCTGAACCCTATAGCTGTGCCAGTGGGGAGTCTTATTGGGGACCTGGTGAGCAAGGGAGCAACCTGCCCCAGACTGACTGTGATCTCTGTGTGCACTTAAGGGAAATTGTACTTTACTGTGTGTATTAATTATCCTTTCCTCTTCTAGGAGATGACCTCCCTGGTGTTAGTGGTGAGTACTGAGGCTCCTTGATTGCTGGGCCAGGGCAGAGTCATCACAGACACTTTAGCCCATCAAAGGAGATAGTCTAAAAACACTTCTGACTATGTGAGACAACAGTCCGGAAGATCAGAGAAAACTAATACAAATCTACCAGTTTAAAAGTTTATGTCTTTGGGAAGGAAACTTGTACCTTTCTTTTGTGGTATGTTTTAAAATCTAAAGCAATGAAAATTACATGTGCACAAGGCTGTAGGTAACTGCATAGAAATGTACAAATATTATCTATTTAAAAAGTTGAAAATGCATAGTCCAATTTTAAACTATTTTTAAATGCTAGGAAGATAATTGCAACCTATGGCTTTAAGTGTTTTAAAATGTAGTATACAATGACCCCCCCCATTAATATTCCAAAACATGCATGCTGATTGGCCAGTGTGCCTGTTGTAAATCCCACAATATACCAATGGAAAAAAGGTCCGGTCACCCGGACTTTTTTCCATTGGTATAAAGTCCTCAAAATATTTTTTTTTTAAAAATTAAAAAAAAAGAAAAAATGGAGCAACGGAGACTTTCTTTTCTTTATTGCTTCCGTTTCTAAGCATTGATGTACAGGGTATGCGTGGGACACAAGGTCCCATACGCATGCTCAGTACATCAAAACAGGGAAGCAGTATACCATAACCAGCAGAACAGTAATGCGCCATTATACAAAGACATTATTTAAGAAAAGTATTTTTTGTCCTTAAATAATGTCATTGTATAACAGCATTAACCGACTCCGTGGTTTTAGTGTATTGAAATTTATCCATGGTTAGCTTTAATCACGAGGGCAAAGCCACACCAACCATGAGTAAATCCTCAATATACCACACCACGTAGTCGGCTATTGCTTTAATATTCATTTGAATGCATTTAAAAGACACACACAATTCTTGTAATGTTGCTGATTCAAAAGTTGCATAAGGAGTGCACATTTCTTGGGCTTGCAGACCAGTAGTTTTACATCTTAAGTCACCATACTTAACTGTAAACATAAATGTATTCACATTGAAAAACAAGCATTTGCTGGTGCTGAATGCCATCTTGTAAAGCATTGATAATGTTACACAGGGATGCAGTGGAGTGATGGAATATTAGCACAGATGAAGTAATACAGCCTTAGGGTGGATCTTTGTAATTCAGTTGCACACAACTCCACTTAGCACCAAAATTGTATTGATTCTCTTGTGAAAATGAACCAGTATTTTGTGACATATGCTAGTGAAATGTTATAGCCAAATATAAGTAAGAGCTAAACTTCACTTTATTTTACATTTACAAATATCATTTGTTGTGCCATATAATGAAGAAGGAAATGTATTTTGATCATTTGACAAACACTATTCTGTGATACCCAATAGTAGTAAGTAAAGTAAAATATAACCAAGATATATGCTTAACTTTATTTTACTGCAAATATTTGATGCATTATTTAATGAGGATGTAGTATATAGTAACATGGTCTTGACTGAAAAGTGCTATTCTGGAATGCATGAAAGTGAAAAGGTATAGGAAAGTATACGCATTAAAATATTTCACTCTGTTTTCCAAGCATGTAAAAACTATTTGAAGCACTGCTTAATGGGGAATCAACAGACAATAATATGATCTTAATTGTATGTCAAGCACTGCTTTCGTATACCTAACAGTGAGAATTAAAAGCTAAATACAAGTAAAGGAAAGTATACTTTTCAATGGTGGGGGGGGGGGGTAATATGATCTTGAGCATTTGACAAGGGGGTCTTTTATGATACCTAAAAGTGAGAAGTAAAAACTTAATATAAGCAATACTTTATTTTACTGCAAATGTTTGTTTCAGTGTTTAATGGGAAAGCAATATAGATTGCCTTGATATTTTAACAATTTCTATTTTGTGATACCTGATTGTCAGAAGTTATACCCAGATACAAGCAAGAAGAATGTCTCATTTTTCCATGTTTGCAAATATCATTTAGTGCATTGTTAATGGGGCATCAAAATACTACAACAAGGTTTTGCACTTTCAAAAAGCAATGTGTTGTTAAAGCCAAGACTGCTAAGAAAAAGCCAAGTACAAGAAAGAGAACATTTTATTTGAAAATTACATTTAGCATACTATTTAATGGTAAGGAACATATAGTATCATGGTCCTGCTACTGTGACAAGGTCTATTCTTTTATACCTAATAGTGGAAAGTCATAGCCAGTTAAAGTCAGATAAAAGCAAAAGAAATGCTGCCGAATAGTTACCATATCTGCAAATATTATTTGCACACTGTTTAATGTACATGGTTTAGCAATCAAGACTAGGCAGCTGTATGATGGAAAGTGTGGTTAAAGTGATGCAACCTCTGGTGAGGTGCTCTCTATGAGACTGAATTAATGCAGACTCTGTATGCTGTACTAATTCAATTTTATGTAGATATACTTTAATATTCTGAGAGCTGTAACAGTCTAATGAAGTGTTATTTTGTGATGTTTTCCTATATTTGGTTGAGTCACACAAGACTATATTTTGAGTAGCAAAAAGCATAACTCAAATGCATATAAAGCACATTTTTGCAAGGTAGGATGGATGAAGAGGAATATCATGGGAGAAGCAAGGTCAAGGGTCAAGAATTAGTAAAGTAGCTAGTATAGAACTGCAGAAGGTCTGTCGTATATCTTGTACACTTCAATGTGTTCCTTTCTGACCAACATGCAGGCACAAAGAACAAGATTAATGTCTTTGCAGATGACACAAAGATGGGTATGGCAGTGGAAGATGGAAAAGAGTCTAGCAAAGATTTTTAAAGGCTGAATTATGGGCAGAAAGGTGGCAGCTGAGGTTCAGTGCAATTAAATGCAAAGGACTTCATTTGTGTCACAACAACCCTGGTGTGCATTTTCAGCCATAAGGAGTAACCTGATGGCAACAGAACAGGAAAATAATATGGCAATGCTGACTGAACTATCTGAGGAAGAGTCAGAAGAAGTTATAGTAATAAACAAAATTGTTGGATATACTCCCAAGGGACAAATTTCAAAAGAAAAGAAGTAATGCTTCCAATTTACATAGCTTTGGTCAAACAATACCATGAGTGCTGCATGCAGATCTAGAGACCATATAAAAATGGGATATCAAGCTACCAGAAGGATTCTAAAGGAAAGTTACAGAAAGCTCTGCAGGATGAAGGGAAAAGAATATGACCACAGGATGGAGGGAATGAAGCTCTTTTAACTTTAATCAGAAGAGATAATGGAGGCATAATATCTGTGCACAAGATCATGAGAGGTACATGTAAATGGACAGTCTTGAAGAGGAAGGAAAGTGAATAAGGATGGAGCTTAGGCAGCAGATTATATGGACTAACTACCTGTATCTCCAAAAGTGCACCTTCACTGTGAGACTCATGCAGTTGCAGACATAATATCATTTGATAAAAAATATGCCCAAATGCTCTGTGTTTTCAGAGATATGCAGTTATTAAACAGATCCCATATTCTCTGCCATACTAGGGATTGCTTGATTATACCCTCATTATGGCAGTCTACCTCTCACATCCCTAAATATCCTCTTCTACATCTTTTTGGATACTGGATAGGAGCTACTGCCACCTAAACTTTATGTGAGTAAAATACAAAGACAAGGAAGGGTCGAATGCAAAAGTGTGCACGTGTGTGTGTGTGTGTGTGTGTGTGTGTGTGTGTGTGTGTGTGTGTGTGTGTGTGTGTGTGCATGTGTGTGTGTGTGTGTGTGTGTGTGTGTGTGTGTGTGTGTGTGTGTGTGTGTGTGTGTGTGTGTGTGTGTGTGTGTGTGTGTGTGTGTGTGTGTGTGTGTGTGTGTGTGTGTGTGTGTGTGTGTGTGTGTGTGTGTGTGTGTGTGTGTGTGTGTGTGTGCATGCATGCATGTGGTGGGTGGTGTGTGTATGCATTTGTGGGTGGATGCGTGCACATGTGTGCACATGCATGCATGTAGTATGTGTATTTATGTCTGTCTTTATGGCTGTCTATCTGCAGGTCAAGGGTGCAAGACTGATACTACCTAGTGGTCAGTAGAGAAGCACAGTGTACTACAGCATTGTATTATTTTGTCATTTTCCAAGAGACACTACAAAGGATTATCCATTCTTTTACCATGAGTTATATATTAATACATTTGGTGACTTTTTTGCTTCGCCACTTCATCAAATTAATCTATTATTGAAGTTTCTGACTATCTTATGAAATCTCAAAAAATAGCATTTAGTGCCCTTATGGTTTTAAGGCACACTGTCAAATTATACTCTTACTGCACAACCTTTTACTGTAATATTTCGTTTCAGTCCATCTCAGATTTTGTACCTAAGATGGCTGGAATCCTCTAACATGGTTTGTTCTGCTGTGCATGTTTGCCAAATGCAGCTACACTGGAAATGCAATAATGTGTATGCTGTCACAACTGTCATTATTTACCCTGTGATTGTTACTTATTGTGGCTGTGGAGCTTGTTAGCAGACAAACAGAGTCAGATATATAACTGATACATCTGCGGATATCCCCCTCCTGAGCTAAAAGGAGAAGCTGCAATATTATTCCTTTCAAAAAGTAACCTCTAGTTCATGAATTATCATGATTTCTGTTCAAAGGCAAGGTGTAGGAAGGACAGGGTGAAATGGGTATGAAACCTCACAATGACTGATCCAAACAGTGGAACAACAGCAACAGATAAAAATGTAGCACTCATCATGTCATCAAACAGCAGCATTGCAATGATGGACTCAAGAGGAAACTGGAGAATATAATTTATTTGTGAACATTGTATCCCATTTTTATTACAGTATTAGTATCATGTATGTGGCTAGCTAAATGCAACTGCATCTTTCTTCCTGAAGAAATAATTGCAATGAAGTAACATGCTCAATGAACCTCTAAGACAGTCCATACAAGTTATTCATTTATTTTACCCCTGCTGACTGTAATGGTGGTTTCAATGTTATCTCCTCTTCCTTTTTCAGCTAAATTCTGAGTTATCAAAAGTGAGATTACCAAATCCCTAGACTTTGTTTCAATCGTATCTGAGCCTACATATGTTTACTACATCTAGAAGGTCTGTACTTGTAATCCATACCAACACTTCATGCCCTTTTTGTGAAGAAATACTTCTTCATATCTTTCTTGAAATTAGACCCCCTTCATGATTAGCACCCCTACAGGCATTTTACTCGTAACATGTGTCCTCATAATTGCACTTGCATGGCTTTCCCTTTTCCAGTGGTATGATTCATTTCAACTAAAGCAGGCTTTGCAGTTTAAAGTACTCACCAGTCTATGCATTTAACGTACCTTCTAGGAATTTATAAACAGTCAACATGGTCTTTCTTTTCCACTCTGACCTCTGGGTAGAAGAACAGTTTTCATTTGTTTGTCATAAAAATGTCAGAACTTTTCCTGAGATACTTTGTGCTCCATTTATTAAACTACACTGGTCCCAGTCTGTCTCTGCTCTACTATGACAAGTGCAGACTCCAAGCATTTAGGGGTTGTACCAGTGGTGGCTGGTGACTTCAAATTAAAGGAGGGCTGCAGGAGACAGCTGAATGGGTGGGGCCAATGGGAAGGGGTGTGGCCAACTAGAAAGGGGGTGGAGCTATGCTCAAAAAGCACAACAACTGGAACTTTAATTAAATACGCTGCCCTGGGTGCTAAACAGTCATTACGAGAGTCCAATCAAGACAAAATGAAGTGTAGAAGAAAAAACATATATTTCAATGCATTGGCTACATGACAACTTACTTAATATCCAGATGGAAACAGGTTGTGAGGCATGAAAAAATAAATTACTTTTTAAATACATTACTGGAATGCCAGTCAAAATCAAGTATAAAAAAACAAGCAGCACTCAACTCAAACTACTACTCCTTGCACTGCAGTTTTAATTATAATTTATATTCAGCTTTATAAAATTACCAAGTAACATGCTGAAAGTAGCAATCTCTGTGATACCCCCACTTGTAAAAATGTTTCTTATCCAAAAAAGACCTGCTGCCTGACACAGCTATCTACTTGTTTCATGGGGAAGACATGATCAAAGTAAAAAATGAACAGCAAACAAGAAACAAGCTCAAGATAAATTGCTTAAAAGATTCCTGCACAAGTTATGGACCACACATAATAGATTGGCATTCTGTTTAGTTTACGGGTAAGCCTGCAAAGATGACTGCAAGTCTCCAACAAAAGATGACTGCAAGTCTCCAACAAATGTAATGAGCTTCTGAAAATACTGTAATCCTGTCCTTTTATTACAAATACTGTCATATGCATTTCAATACCCAGGGTTTATACATTATCTAGTTATGTAAATATTCTCAGCATAGCAACAACAAAAAGACTTTCAATGCTGGTAATTCTTTAACAGTATGCTTATTAAAGCTTACTTGCATCTTACAATCTCTGACAAGCTTACCTGATGGTCATTAAATCATTGCTACTTAAACAGAGCAACAGGGCACTGTGACAGCATGCATTTCCTGAATAATAAGAAGCATAAATCAACAGTATAAAAATATGACAGAAAACCAGAACATTCTGCAAAATCAAGGACAGATGAAAAGCCATGGTCGTATTTGTGATCTACCTTGGATGGGGGAATACTCTGCACACTTACACTGCATAACTGCTCCTTGCCTTCCCTGGACACATCCAGAGCCACTACAATGGGAAGTGGGGTGCAACAAGTATGTCACAATTTGAAATGTCTCTGGCTGACAGTAATGGCTCTGACACTCATACCTCTCAACTTCAGAGCAAGAAATCTGGACAAAGCCATACACAGAACTAGAAGTGGGACACAGGCCCAAAAATAAGGACAATTTTTAAATATTGCTCTTATTAACTTAGATAATAGAATAGTAGTAGGTCTTACATTAGTACAAATTTTCTGAAGGGTATGAAATCTGAAACTCAAATGTCTGTCATTATTTTCTAACTTCAATCTTTAATGACTTGCCACTAATTTGCCAGAAAAACACAATTTTACAGACCAAAATGTGACGCAAAAATATAAAGTTGCCACACAATACAGCTGGGAACCTGTCAAAAAAGGGACACCTTTTTAATATTAACACTGTTAACTTGAGCAGCTAACAAAATAAGAGCATCTACATGCATTTCTGAAATAAAAGTAATCTATAACTCTGATCATTACAGTTATATAATTGTAAACCCTCCACGTTTTCTTCCAAAATTGTCATTTTGAGGAGGGATTATTAGGGGAGAGCAACATTTTGAGCCAAAATTGGGGACAACGGAGAGGTTTGGATATTTCTAATTCTACAAAGCGATTTGCACATACCTCTCAACCTCTTAATGCAGGAAATCTGGACAAGGCCAAATATATTGGGGGAACATAGAAACACTACTAAAAATTGCGTTAACATGCATTTTTCTAAAGGTTATGACTTCTGAAACTCAATGTCTGTCATTTAGTGACTTCATTCCTAAATGATTTGTTAGAAAACCACAAATTTTATGAGGAACAAACCAAAAATAAGAAGCAAATATCTATTAATTCTGCAAACATATGGACAACTGAGAGGTATAGTTCAACCGGGGCTGTCTGAGTTTGCTACCCCCTCCTCACAAAATCATGGTCAAATGGAGCCTCCCCCCTGCAGCCATTCCAATGTCCCATTCCTTGGTTATTTTGCCCCACTTACCATAAACACTGTAATGTGCATACTGCTTTACTTCTGCAATGATTTAGATTTCATTTGAAAGTTTTATTTTACATTTTACAGCACAAACCCTAATAAATATCTGTTAAACAATGCAATGCAGTCTCACAATGAAAATAGACTTAGCATTAAAACTTCGCTGCCCTTGAAACTCACATGCATTGAAACAGCATTGAAACCCACATTCAAAGAAAATACATTTTGCCAGTGGCAGATAAAGATTAGCTCTGGGCTGTTTTCAAAATCATAGGCCCCTTGAACATGAAACATACACATGCTCTTTGATACACCTTCCTGACTGTATTACATTATATTCCTTGTACAGTACAGTACAGTTGTTAAGAGGGCATTTTAAATTTATTGTTTTGAACATTTTTCCAGTAAACAAGGAAACAAAATGCATACACCAATGACAAAACTGCCCAATTCAGAACAATTTAATTATAAAAAGTCTACTCAACCTTCTATAGTTCACCAGTATCAGTAAATATGCACAATCTGTGAAGTAGTAAAATCCACATTAAAGAAATATGTAACTAATAAAGAGGTTGCTGCTAGCAAACAACTTTATATGTCATTGTTTCATTTACAAATAAAGTGCCTCTTGCCCTTGAAGAATAAATTGCCTATGTTGCATGCATTAAAAAATGATAAGCTAGTAATACCGCAATAGGGAATGGATAGCAAACTGATAACAGGTTCATAGTTACTAGGTATCTTTGCCAAAAAGGACTGCAGCATCCACCCCCTTTACAAAACAGTACAGTATCAGCAATGCATCTACCTACTGTAGGAGTAGAACCCACAGCCTTCTGTATCAAAAGCAAGTGCATTACCTGTTGTGCTATTAACAGTGCAAGCAGACTTAGCATAAGCAGCACTAAACTTTTGTTCCCCTGCAGCTCTCAGCTCCTTGTAAAATCTACTCGACACTCAGCTGTAATCTCTGAACTTTGCAGCACAAGAAATCTGGAAAAAGCCAAAATTTATTGGGGGGGGACAAAAGGTCAAAAACCAGGGACACATTTTAAACATTGCTTGTATAATGTTGGAAAGTTGCTAGAATAAAATGCTGTGTTACCACCATACATTTCACTGCCACGTCTTGAACCCAGGGGACCCTGTGCAAAACAGTCAGAGCAACATACCACTATGCCAAATCAGCTGTTTTGTGAAAGAGGAAGACGGAAACTTAAATGGCTACCATTTAGTGAATTCAGTTCTCACCATAGCACAGCTGTCAACCTCTTAACACAAAACACCTGAACAAAGCCAGTAATGGGGGAATATAGCCCCCAAACATATTCAGTGAATTCAGTTCTTACCATAGCTCTCAACCTTAGCACAAAACCTGGATGAAGCCAATAATGGGGGAATACAGTCCCAAAAATAGGCACAAATTTCAAATATCCATCTTGTACACTTAGAAAATTGCTAGAATAAAAGCTTTTGTGTTACCATGCACTTTCTGAAGAATATGAAGTCTGATATTCAAATGTGTGTCATTTTTAACATTTGTTAACCAGGAAAGTCTGACTTGGAACAAAAGCTAATTTTTAGCAGAGGCCCAGAGAAAAACACTCCAGACAGACACATGTCTTTGTAAGATGGAAGGACACAAAAACAGGGAAAGCATACAGACTCCACAGCGAAGGTAAGGCACCCCAGCCAAGAATCAAACCAGAGAACATGTAGCTGTTAGGCAACAATGCTACCACTGAACCAAAGCACTACTGGCTTTGCAAGGACTCAAAAATACAGAAACCACAGATTTTATGAGGAACAGTCAGAACAAGTATGAGGGAAAAATCTGCAACATTTTTACAAATGGTGGTGGATAGGGAATTCAGGCTCTTCCCACCTGGGCCCAAGGTGCAGGATTCAAGCCTTATTCTCTACCCACCACCATGTAGTAGCTGGGGCATTTTACAGACAGACAGACAGACACATACACGCACCCTACCTGGATAGATGTAGTAGATCCCTTTGTTGCAGCATTGCATTAAATCCACAGCCATTGCACTACAAGCCTGCCTGCGCCCTGTGTCCATTGAAGCATTACAGCCCGCAAGATGTTCTTCCCCTGATGAGACTCCAGCCTGCCGACGTCCGAGTCCGATCCCTTCCCAGCGACAGTCTATGCAATTACAACTGCATAGACTTCTGGGATCTCTGCTTTTGAATGTTTCCTAATCTGGACTGCTGCTGAGACAGTCTTCACATGTTCCAGACTGTCTCAGCAGCAGTCCAGAAATGCTGCTAGTGCACATGCGCGGGTCCGCTACTTGCAATCTTTTTTTATTTTATTTTTTTCTTTTCTATTTTCTTCTTTTCTATTTTCTTTTCTTTTTTACAGCTGGAGGGGGGGGGGCTGCAGTCCGGCAGTCCAATAGCATGGGCCGGTCCTGGGTTGCACCTCTCTGCTGTCCCGATTTTGAAGAAAAGTACCTATTTTCAGGCATGATTTACCTATTTTTGACAGAATGTTCCTATTTTCAGGTTTGATTTACTCCTTTATGCAATTTTCTGAATCCCCTTCATCACATGTGATTTTTGAAGCTGTCTAGTATATTGAAAACCTCACTATATGACCAACATACCAGAGGCACCAATAATTTAAAGAAAGAGAACACATCTTACATCTCCCTTTTTCAGAAGCAGAAAACTAATGATCGTTTGATAGAATTTTGCAATACAGTAAATTAAATTCTATATGTTATAGCGTCCATCTGATAATGTGCTTATATTTTTGCATCTGTTTTGTCACTCTCTGTTTTTCTAAAGTGTTTCTGAGCCATATCCCACATTTCTGCTGGAAGGAGGAAGAGTTATGTGCTATTTGGTATTCAAATGTTAATAAGATGTCCAGATTTTTGGCTTGATGTACCTACTTATCAAGGACTTTTGTACCTAGTTTCAATGGCTGCAGGTTGAGAGATTGCGTGTGTGTGCGTGTGTGTGTCTATACACAAAACCATGTTATTTTATATTTCACTATCTGCAAAAGGGCAGTTCAACCACTCTCTTAATAAAGCTAAAACAAATATTAAATGCAAGTTTTTATGTTTTAACCATGCTTTCTCATGCACTAAAAAGCACTCCTCACCAAAACAATATATATGTATACATACACATACACACACACACACACACACACACACACACACACACACACACACACATACATACACATACACACACACACACACACACACACACACACACACACACACACACACACACACACACACACACACACACACACGTGTGTGTGTGTGTGTGTGTGTGTGTGTGTGTGTGTGTGTGTGTGTGTGTGTGTGTGTGTGTGTGTGTGTGTATATATATATATATATATATATATATATATATATATATATATATATATATATATATACATACTGTTTCATCTCTCATGACCAAATGCTTTTTGCCTGTATTACATTCAAGTGTATTACATCAAAGTGTGCAAATTAGTGGCCACTTTTAGCAGTGTAACTGAAGTAATCTGACTCACTTATGCTGCTTGCCTTTCAGTTTTCCGGGTGTTCCAAGAGAGAGCACAAACAATGGGATAAGGAGGTTTAGAATTTAGTGTGACATTTCATTTTTTCGTATGCCCTATATTAAATAGTTGGATAAGTGAAAACTGACTATTCAGTGTAGATCAATAGTACACCAATATATACATACTCACACACACACACACACACACACACACACATATGATCAATCACTTGACTTGTTCCAGATGCATTTCCATTGGTTTAAGATTATAAGTATCATTCAGACCTGGATAAACTGTAGCAATGAGCACATTAAATCCAGGATGCATTCCTTAGACTCTGTCTTGCTAATAGTATCACTCTTTTTACAATCCACATCTAAACTGGTTGAAAGATCATAACTTCAGAAATTTTCTCTCTGCCCAAGTTCATACAATCTTTAGTAAGTGTATTGTAGGAATCAATTATTTTAATGTCATAAAAATGCTCATTAACGTGATAAGTGAGTCTCCTTTTTTATTGACACAAAAAGATATGCATTGCGTGCACATCGCTAGATAAATAACATTCATATTATTTCAATCAGCATATAGAAAAATTATATAGTTCCTTTTTATGAGTATGTAAAATGATTTGTTGTAAATACTTATTTGCAATATGAATATTTGGTGCATGGAAATTTATCTGTACTCTGACTAACCAACTCATTGTAAGATGGGAGTAATTACCCAACACCCCACAGAAAGAAAAGAATGACAGAATCATAAGTTATGCAGAGAGATGCAAGCAGCTGAGATACTGCTATATAACAAAACACTAAAACAACATGGGGTGTCTGTATGATTTTTGGAAACTGAGCAAACAGTAACTGGTAATATTAAGATCTGAACTTTGGTCTTAAAGGGCAACTATATGATTTGATTTAGACTGCACAGCAAGTAGTTGATGATAGATGAACATGAGTGCCAATCTGTTCTAATGCATTCTTTTATGAATTGACACAGGCTGTAGAGAGCGTGTATGCACACTTATGAGTTGTGCATGTTATCCTTTTAATAGGAATTATAAGAATGGAACATATGCCCGGGCAGTCTGATCAACTTGTTTACATCATAATAAATAATGACTGTCCTCCCACTATCACTATCATCCAATGTACAGAACAGATTCACAGATTATTACTAAGCTAACTTGCCCTTGCAAGCCATTTTAAGCCTAGTCAATTATCCCTTGTGAGATTCAAACCCTGCACCTTGTGTTTGTAAGGCAAATACCTTAACCATTAGGCCACCCTCCCAACCAACTCTAGTTAAAAAGTAATAATAACCCATGCTGTTAAAAATATTTTCTTAAACAGGTAAAAGATTGCAATTGAAAAGTATTTCTTGTAGCATTCATCTAATTATGCAACATAGAGTTACACAGCATACATGTGAGGCTTGTTAAAAATTATACTCATGTAAACTGAATATATCTTGTTTGTAGCTAAGTCCCTTAAGGCCCATAAGCCATATTGTCAGCCAGAAGTAATTGTTTTTTGGCTGTGATGATGCAACAGTTATTATGACCTCAAAACTGTTAACAGCTTTGGAGAGTAAAGAGTCCCATCTGTACCCATAACAGTTCAAATTAATTTTAAGAACCATCTGAGACCTGCTTTTTGTCAGCTTTTAAAACTGGGGCATAAAAACAGTTCAGTTTATGAAACAGTTTGACTTACTGTGAGGATAGACATTCAGAGTTTGGCAGCTTCAGCCTGTGGTTGGGCCTTTTAGTACATGTGACACCATTATTCTCATTAGACCTTCCAATGCCAGTTATTAGATAAGGTAAATGTTGTGAATAATACTAAAATCATTCTACCACCAAATGTTCTTATTATTACACTTATTTAAAATGTGTTAACTAGGGTAGGGCACTGATACAAATGGAACATTTTAGGCCAGCTCTGATGTCACAGAATATTGCAGAGATAAACAAAAGTAAGCAAAGCAATGTCTTTCGGCTTGTCCCGCTTAGGGGTCTCCACAGCAGATCACCAGTCCACAGACTGATTGGCAGTGCTGTTTTTATGGTGTTGAGTTGCCAGCCCAGCACCCAATCTTCACAGAAGACACACACATGCATGCATGCACCTATCTGCATGTGTTTAAAACTCACTCAACCACAGGGAGGACATGTGGACTCCGCACAGTGGGCACTTCAGCTGAGAATCAAACCAAAGAACCTCTTCCTGTGAGGCAACATTGATAACTGCTGCACCACTGTGGCCAACACAGAGATAAACAAAAGTAATAAATGCAAAATAACAAGCATAGACAACATAGTACATTGAACTTTAAATAATAACAAATACACATTTACACGTAGTATAAGCAACATAGTCCAATGAACTTTTAATAAAGATAAAACAATATTACATACAAGCTTTCATGTTGTAACCTTGCTTTCTCATCTAATATTTCCAAATTACTGAGTGCCCACCCAGCTAACTGGTTTTCCTCTTCAACTGAATGCCCATACTTGTCTTTGGACACTCTTTCCCATCTCATCTCATCTGCTTACACTAATAACCACAAGTAATTCCCCTCAGACTCATACCCTTCTTCTTATCTTCCTGCCTGATTAGTGCACTACCTACCAAGTTTACCCTTTTTTCCCTCATTTCTTTTGAAATCTGTTCATCCTAGTGTTCTAGTATATAGATCCTTCCTTATAAATTCACTTCATTACCACTCATTATTACCCCCCTATTTCACCAGGAACTAAATATCATGAAGTCAGAATTTAAGTCATCATGTGTTATCGGCCTGATAGTGATATGAACATTGAGGCAATGGAAGAACTGCCAATTGCTCACTGGGAGCTGTTTGATTCTTCTGGATTATTCCATATGTGACAGGTGGAAGTATCTACTAGCCTTGGAGACTAACCAGTCTTCAAAGACTGTAGACTATACCTAGCATGCTGTCCTACTCAAACAATTAAGCCTTCTTATGCTGAGATACTTGGTATCTCCCTATTTAACTGCAAAGGCCTCTTATACAAAGGTTTTATACACAGGACACTCAGCATCATACCAACAGGCAAATAGCATACACAGACACTATGGAAAACACAATCGCAGAAGGGGGTCACTCAGCTGGCAGGCAGAAACCCTTAACACAGCAATGCCAAGACAGTATGCCTGGTAATGTCTTAGTCATAAGTGACTCCATAGACAGACAAACAGATGCACCACTCACCAGACTGAGCAAAAACAGAGTGATGGTTAGCTGCCTGTCAGTTGCCAGGAAATGTAATGTCACTAGGGCCCTCAAGATCCTTCACTGTAAGTACACATTGGATGAAGACACTTGAGAGCCCTACACCCTAAGTACGCATATGACATGGCCATTCTGCTCATGGGAGTGAATTACTTTAGACACATGATGGGGGTCTCAGAATATGCTTCTGGAAGGGTAGAGAAATTAGTACTGAGTGGTGTCCTACCATCACCAGGAATGATGCTACAATACAAACAAAAGATGATTGACTTCAGTTATTGGCTTAGCTCTTGGTGTCATTCTAAGCTGATCCAATATATATCAGCCTGGATAGAGACGAGCAACATCCCTGGCTGCATTTCTAGGGATGGCCTCTCTCTGCATGACTTCCATATACTGGCTGACCTTTTTCTCCCTTTTTAGGCAAGGCCAATCTCCTCAAATTACCTACATACCACTGCTCAATGCTAGAAGCCTAAACAACAAGTTGCATTCCTTAGAGGCATTCTTAATTGTTGAAAAAATAGATATCTGCAGGATTACTAAAACATGGCTTCAGAAGATCAACAGTACTCTGTCACAGATTCAGACACAATGTGGAAAAGTCAGTGTTATTGGAGAGGACGTGCCTCTGTTCCTAAGATACTATCTTACTTCCAGAGACTTTTAAGCCAGGACAGTGCCCTTGAACTTCTCCATGTCCTTTTTCAGTAAATAGAACTCCTAATCATACCATAGCTAGTTACCACACCCTTACTGTAACCTTCTTCCAATGAGGTATATCTAAACAATGCAGAACGAAGAACCACGTAAACTGATAAAACAAAATAGGCAAGTCTGTGTAGCGTTGACTTGTTTAATATAAATTGAACTTCATTCAAAACAAGAATAAAACATAGAGCAGACTTAAAACATAACTGACATGACAACGATACTAAGCGCTTTCACCCCTACACACCTGGGGTATCATTAGAGTATCAGTTGTTAAATTCACACTCCATTTAAATACCCAAACTAATATCAATTAACCAATCACATGAAGGGTAAAAAATATATATGTGTTAAAAACTATTCCAATGTAATATACTAAAATGCATTATATAATACAACAACATACAATAAAAACATACAATAAAAACATTCAATATGTTAATTATACCAAAACGTCTCACTTAATCAATTCCTTTTGTCAAAACTTGATTTAATTTAATCCTAATATATTAAATAAATAATTAACTTATATCAAAACCTTGCTATGTTTTAAAAAAATACTTCAAAAATATTTATTGTGTATAAATACCTTAATACTATGTATAAAGATACAAAAAATGTAAAAAGTCACTAAAAATGTTGATTTAATTTTCATATAAAATGAGATTTATGTTTTAAAATACTAGTTATAGAGATTTGTTCATTAATACCCGGTGAGCTGTTAGCGTTTAATCTTAACTGCCATAAACATTCTTTGACTTCTAAAAGAGTGTTATCGTCACCCCCTTTACTTAAATTGTAAGGGACCCTATCAATAATGAAAAAAATAAACCTCTTAAAGTCTTTACATCTAGTACTGTGATTATACAATGAATTAGTACATTTTTTATTTTTGATGTCTCTGTTATGTTCCATGATACGGTCTCTTAACCTCCTAATAGTTTTCCCTATGTAGTATGCCTGACATGATAGACATGAAGCCAAATATATTACCATCTTCGTGTTGCAGTTACAGAACCCAGGACACTTAATGGACCTACCATAATTTTGTACTACCACATATGGACCGTCATTTATGAACTTGCATATTTTACAAAATCCACATTTACTCATTTTGGAATTTTTATAAATATTATTGTGACTACTTGTTTCCAAGTATTCTTTTAAATTTTTTCCCCTACTATATGTCACATTTGGATGTTCGCCAATTATATTTAATACATCTGATTTATTTACAAAAACACTGAACCATGTCTCATTTAATATATTTATAATCAATTTTGCTTCATCGTTGTATGGTAAAATATAAGCATCAATTTTGCTTTTATCTACTTCGCTTTTTCTATTTGATTTGTTATCTTGCCCTGATTTTAAAATAGGTTGATAGTAAATATCTGAAAGTGAAGATACTTTCTGTCTCCCAATTGGCTAACACTAAATTGGCATATATGGGTGCACATCTTGCACCCATAGCCACACCAGCCCTTGCCTGTAATATCTTCCATCCATAGACATAAAATTGTTTGTTAAAACTAAATCCATCATATCAACAAGCAATTTACGTTTAACAGTATGTATATTACTGTATTTGAATAAACTTGTCTCAAACATGGTAAGGCCCTGTCTGTGTGGTATAATTGAAAATAAGTTTACTACGTCTATAGTGACCATCATGGTGTCCTTGTTTATAAGAGTTGCATGTTCCTTAACTACTTCTAGACAATGCCATGAGTCTCTGAGAATGTGTGGTAATTTAATTAAAGTATCCCTACAATTGACATCAATATATCGGGCCGTAGCTTCTAATTTAGACCCTTTTGCTGAAACAATGGGTCTAAAAGGTGGATTGTTGATGTTTTTATGAATTTTTGGTATACCAAAAATAGATGGGGTAACTGGAAAATCAACTAAAAGATATTCATACTCGTTCCTGTTGATCAAGCCTTCCATCATGTATTCATATAGTAACCAATCCACCTTTGTATATGCCCTACACATCTCATACCTAGACACTTTCTCGTAGGTATTGGTATCACTCAGCATATCGGTCATTTTATTTGAATAATCTGTTTTAGTCATAACCACAACTCCCCCTCCTTTGTCTGGTTTCATAACTCTATATTTGTCATCTTTTGTCAATTCTCTAAGACAAAATCTCTCAACTGTAGTTAAATTGTCACTCACCTTTTGTGAATTACTTAAAATCCTACGAAATTGTACCTCACATAACATTTCAAATATATGAACAGCTGGATTTTGAGGGGGTATAAAGGTACTACTTCTTTTTAAGAGGATGTGTAATCTCAAAGTTAGAAGGGGTATTCTTGTCCGTAGCAAAAAATAATTTCAAATTCAGTAATCTTGTGAACATTTTTAAGCTAATCAATGTCCTACTTATATCCAATTTAAAACTAGGCACGTAGGAAAAACCTTTTTTAAAAAGGGAGATATAGTCACCCCCAAATTCTGTATCAGTGTAATTGTATAAAGAAAAACCACCATCAATAATAGTTAAGCACCTTTCATTTGGTTCATTATTGGGAGAAATCATTTCAAAACTCACTTTGTCACTATTATCTGTACAAAAATACTCTTCATTAATATTATTACTATTGTTATTAATAAGTTCAACAATGTTTTTTGACAATAATGTGTTTTCATAATATGCACTGTCAGTTACAATTCGTTCACAACTTGCACAACTATGGAGAGAGTCTAGTATTGTGAGTTTGTCCTGTACCTTTGAACATCCCTCTACCGATTCTGATATTGGTGTTGCCCCTGATAGCGGTCGCGTATTCGTTCTGACCTCCGTAACGTTGGTTCTTCTAAAAAAACTTTGTCATTGTCTTTGTTAGATGGATTACCTGTCCTGTTGAAAGTATATTCTTTTTGTTCAACTACATTACTATCATTGCGACCAATCCGCTCCAAGTTTGTCCTATCATCAAGTTGTTTACTTCTAATACTGTTTTTAAATTCTCTAAAAATGGGTATACGCCCTTTTGTTTTTATAATCATTACTATCCCTATGTAGCTTGTTGTTTTTTATCTCCAAGCCTTTGTTAACAAATCTGTCCATACCTTTAATAATATTCTCAAAACGGTGCTTATTGTATTCAAACAGCAAATCATTCTTAATACTGTTGTCTAAATTAGTTAAAACATCATTCAATTTGGTCAACTTAATATTATTATTCTTTATAATGAATCTCAACAATTGTAAACCAACATTATCAAATAGTTGTAACAATTCATTGAATGTATCAGTGTTGTGTTCAAAACCAAATGGAAGTTTAAAAATACGCAGTCCCTTTGGTACTTATTTCAGTTCTATACATCTTTCTAAAAACACATTGTCCATCTGTAATGATTTATATGTTTTCAGTACCTTTTCAAAGTCCATTAACTGTCTATTCAAGTTCCCCATATCCTTGTTGTTTGTCTTAACCACTGACGCAAAGCTGGGTGCTGATAATAAATCCTTAATGTCTGCATACTTTTTGGAAACCATGTTTTTACCATTAAAACCATCTCTAGTGTTCGTTGTGGCGTTCGGAGGCGGAAATTCGTTACCACCATTTTCTGTTCTACCTAAAAAGATTCCTCCTCCAGTAGAACCCCTCGAACCATTACTAGCCGATGGATTATTGTTCCCAGTACCAGCAGTAGAGTGTAACATAAATAAATGCTCCTCCATGTCCGTTAAAGAAACATTCACCTCGTTCGCTAAGCCATTAATAGTTTTTGATCCTTGTTCATTTAGAACAGCAATGAGACGTTTGGTAATATCCAAGTGTTGCTGTAGTAGCTGCTCCATAACTACACAAACTCCACACAAGTCCAACGAAAAACAGATGCCTGATACAACCAAAAATGCAGAACGAAGAACCACGTAAACTGATAAAACAAAATAGGCAAGTCTGTGTAGCGTTGACTTGTTTAATATAAATTGAACTTCATTCAAAACAAGAATAAAACGTAGAGCAGACTTAAAACATAACTGACATGACAACGATACTAAGCGCTTTCACTTACATGGGGTATCATCAGAGTATCAGTTGTTAAATTCACACTCCATTTAAATACCCAAACTAATATCAATTAACCAATCACATGAAGTGTAAAAAATATATATGTGTTAAAAACTATTCCAATGTAATATACTAAAATGCATTATATAATACAACAACATACAATAAAAACATACAATAAAAACATTCAATATGTTAATTAAAACTTTAACTATAACTAGTATTTTAAAACATAAATCTCATTTTATATGAAAATTAAATCAACATTTTTAGTGACTGTTTACATTTTTTGTATCTTTATACATAGTATTAAGGTATTTATACACAATAAATATTTTTGAAGTATTTTTTTAAAACATAGCAAGGTTTTGATATAAGTTAATTATTTATTTAATATATTAGGATTAAATTAAATCAAGTTTTGACAAAAGGGATTGATTAAGTGAGACGTTTTGGTGTAATTAACATATTGAATGTTTTTATTGTATGTTTTTATTGTATGTTGTTGTATTATATAATGCATTTTAGTATATTACATTGGAATAGTTTTTAACACATATATATTTTTTACACTTCATGTGATTGGTTAATTGATATTAGTTTGGGTATTTAAATGGAGTGTGAATTTAACAACTGATACTCTGATGATACCCCAGGTATGTAGGGGTGAAAGCGCTTAGTATCGTTGTCATGTCAGTTATGTTTTAAGTCTGCTCTACGTTTTATTCTTGTTTTGAATGAAGTTCAATTTATATTAAACAAGTCAACGCTACACAGACTTGCCTATTTTGTTATATCTAAACTAACTTGTTTTAGTCCCAATTGAGGGTTCACAATATTGGACCTGGTTCTCACCAGTGTTAACAACCTATGCTCAATGCTTACATTTACAACATCAATGTTTAAATCAGACCATATTTGGTAACACCCAGTGAGGGTAAATCCTGACTTACCACAAAACTCCTCTGTCTTTAGAGACTACAGTAAGGCAAATCCTATCCGGCTAACAGATGACCTGATGAAATTTAAGTGTACACCTCACTTCTATGACACTATCTTGCACTCTGCCACATTTGTGAATAATTTCTATGTCCACCTCAAAGCTTGTATCAAGGCATCTGTTGTCATAAGACATAAATACAGTATCAAATTCAAGAATAAACCCCATTTGTGGAACCCTAGTGTAATCAAGCTCAGTAAGAGGAAAAAATATTAGCCAGTAAAAGCAAACATAATAGTCTATCACCTAGAGATGAACTCAAAAAGATCAACAAAGAACAAAGAAAAAAAATCACTTCCTGCAAAAGTAAGTACAAAATGAGATTTGCTACCTCTGTTAAGGATAACCCCTGAACCTTCTTCAGCTATGTCAGAAACCTGATAGGTATTGTCTAACAATGTTCAGAGCTAATACCTACCAACAATGCTTGCTTGTTCCCTGAGGTCATAGCCAACATACTAGTAGACAAATTTAACTCTAATTTTAAAGCCCTACCTCCCCCTTTACTTTACTACCCCTAACTTGAGCCTATGCAACCTTAGCCTCTTCGCTGGATTCATGCCAGAGGAATGGAGAACTATGACAGGTATCCCACTCAATATGGGACAATCCATTACTGATACAGAACACTATAGTCCTATAAGTCTCACCAGCCTTATCTGCAAAGCAATGGAAGGATTTTTTTATGTAACTTATTAAGAAGGATATAGGTAATCTGCATGTCCTGGACTCACCCCAGTTTTGCTTTGCTAAAGGCAGACCCTGCCTCCAGAACCTAGTGGACCTTTTTGAACATGTCATTGATGCATTAGGCTCAGGCAAATCAGTTTGCTCTGCCTACCTGGACCTGGTCAATGCCATTGATATCATCCCACATTCTGGAATTATCCAAAAACTAATCAAACTAAATGTAAACGGCTACGTTCCTCTAGGGATAGCAAACTGGATAACTGACAGAACCCCAGACTATTAGTATGGGAAGCATACTTTCTTCAAAAAAAGTAGTTACCAGTGATCTCCCTCAGGTTTGGATTGTAGAACCACTTCTCTTTGGTATTTACTTATCTGATGTCAAGACTGACATCAAGGACCTGTGGCTCACTAAGTCCACAGATGACTACAAAACTTGAAGTTGTTATTAACTCCCCATATGACTTCCTGATTCTTCAGGAGAGACTAAACATACACCAGTACATGGTGTCTGGACCACAACATAAAACTAAATGCCAAGGAATGCAGCATTGTATCTTTAGCAAAACTAGACAGCCATGCACCTATCACAAAGATGACACTCTTTTGTAAGTTGACTCAGCCATTAGGAACCTAGGTACTTTCACTAAGAATGAACTATTCTTTAAGAAACACATAGCCACTGTTGTTAGAAAATCCTTTTATCTCAGCAGAATAATCACCAGGAGTATTTTTTTCCAAATCTAAGGAAGTTATCACCCCTTTCTTATCCTTTTGGTATGTACCTGTCTAAGCACATGAACCAATCTGAGAGCTGTTAGTGTTTCCTCACTAAGATAATCAAGGGCATGTCTTCTACGAGCTATACAGACTGCCTTAAATCACCTCTCTCTTTTGTCTTTCCTACAGACCCTTGAAAGGTGACCTCTGTCAAGCCTACAGATCCTTGAAGGATTCTATCCTCTGCAACTTACTGCACATCCACAA